>NC_056750.1:547928077-548243077 GCF_019279795.1 Protopterus annectens | reverse complement strand
CAGTATAGTCCAGATCCCAGGCTTTGCTTGTCTCAGGACTTTATTTTCTTTGTTCATAGCTATCCAGACCTTTGCACATTTTTCACATTGTGCAGCACCGCAGGGATACGGTTAAAGTATTCCAGATGCCAGAAAGTCTGCTCTTCAAATTTTCCCTTAGAACTAGCTGGTTTCTCAGTAGTAGCACTAAAATCTGAACTCGTAACTAGCACTTGCTCTAGAACCTGCTGGAAAGCACTAGGAAGCCTCTAACTGATACAAGCAGTCAACTCTCCTTGTCAATAAGGAGAAATTAATCATAGGCAATAAACAGCCTATAATTGCAAAGTACCTTGCAAAGGTAAAGGAAAACAGCTCTTGTTTGTTTGTTTGTGTCTTTCGGCTTTTCCCGGTTAGGGGTCGCCACAGTGGAACTCCGGTCCGCTAATGATTGGTAGTGGATTTTTATGTACCAGGTTACCAGCCCTGATGCACAACCTTCAACGAAGGCATGCCCATTCACGTATGCCTCTACACAGAAGATGCTCTAGCTGAGAATCATACGGGACATCGTCTTGCTATGAGGCAAAAAAAAGCACCTAAACAGGCATATCCAAGGGTCAGTGTCCAGTGATTTCTCCTGTCCACCTGGTGAATCTGGGCATACTGGGGCAATGCGGCAACTGCCTCATGTACACAGACAAACCTGTCCACCCAACATTACAACCTGTGAGAGATGCACTTACATAGCCAAACTGGAAGCAAAGCTCTCTCCAGCCAAAATTATGCTAGACAGTCAAGAGGAGAAGGTTAACACCTGCACTACGCCTCAAGCAACACATAGCCTTTCAAAACCCACACCATCAACACCCACACATAAAAACACTAAATCCAAATATGTGGAGGCCCTTAACATTAACCTGCCCAAGCAACAAGGACTTCTGAAGCTGAAATGCAAACAAACACCAGTCACAACCAAAGTGACACATAGCTCACAACACCAGTGTGCCACCCAACAACAGCCGCTAAGGGAAAACAATGTACCCAACACTTTAGTAATAAGTGACTCTATAGTCAGGCACACTGATGTCCCACTCACCAGGCTGAACAAGGAGAAAGTTACAGTCAGCTGCCTGTCGGGTGCAAGGATCCGCCATATAACGCATGCACTCAAGTCTCTCCACAACAAGTACAAATACGACTCTGTCATTGTTCATGTTGGAGTGATTGACTTGAGACGTACCTCCCTGGACTACATGAAAAGAGACATAGAGGAACTCTCGGATCATGTGGCCCAGGCAGGTATGACCCTAGCCCTGAGTAGCATCGTGCCTTCGCCCAGAATAATACCACAGTATAAGGACAAAATGATTGACTTCAACAATTGGCTAAGCTTTTGGTGTCATTCAAAGGGGATCCAGTATCTGTCTGCCTGGGAAGACATGATCAACAAACTTGTCACCCCTGGGATTCAGGTTATTGGCTAAAGCTCCTGCCACCCCATTTTTAGGCAAGGTTCAAAGGACAAAACCATCACCGTAACAGATACAAGCATGCAAAATCTGAAGGTAATGCTACGCGTCTAAACCTCAAAATGCACTCTCTCGAGGCACTCCTAAAAATGGAGAACATCAGTATCTGTGCAGTAACTGAGACCTGGTTCAAGGCTCCAGAGAGCACCCCTGCAATACCAGGCTACAACTCTTACCACACTTTCTGACCACCAAGCTAAGACCGAAACACTAAAGATGGAGGAGTGTCCATATTCACCAAGGATATGCACATCTCCAGGCTAGTTGCCCAACACAATGCATCTGAAATTCTCAAGGTGCAACTAACACTAGGTAAGACTGCAATCCAAATTGTAGCCTGCTACAGATCCCCCACCATGCCCCAAGATTCTCACTACACCTTTCTAAACATACTGGAAAATATTAAGATACTACCAAACACCGTAATACTGGGTGATTTCAACTACCCTGCCATTAACTGGGAAAACTACTCCGGTACCAACACCTTTTCCCAACGGTTCTTGGAATTCATAAATTCCATTTCCCTGGCTCAACTAATCCATTGTCCCACCATGGGCTCCAATATCCTAGACCTGGTCATTACCAACATGGGAGATTGATGCTCCACACCAGTGGTCACCCCCTCATTGGTCAGGTCTGACCATAAGCAAATCACCCTTGATATCCATATCCCACCCCCACCCTCCAGTAAGGAAACCTACGTAAAAAACTTCTCCAAAGCCAACTTCATGCTACTCAAGTCAGAAGTGACAAACTTCATGACACCCATGCAGACGGGATCTGAAAGTTCGATTGCTGAATCCTGCACTAAGACACTGTACGAGCACATCCACTCGTGCATGAATTGTGCCATCCCAAATAGAACCAAGATGCTCTCCTCCAAAAAAAGGAAGCTATTTTGGTGGTCCTCTGCTATAAACAAACTATACAACAGAAGGAAGAAACTGTTGCAGAAAAGAGGAAAATCCCAGGATGCAAGAAACTCCCTTACCAGCCTCAGTAAGAAGCTGAGATCCCTCATAAAATCCTCAAAAGCTAGTTACAAAAATAAAATTGCCAAAAATTCCAAAGACAACCACAAGGCATTCTATAGTTATGTCAAGAATCTAAATGGCAATGCTCAGATCTGCTCTGAGCTACAACAGAATGGTATTAAATAAACTGATCCCAAGGATATTGCTAATATCCTGGCAGATCAATTTAGTGCCATCTTCACCCCCCTCTCACCCCCTAAAGGGCCCATCTCAATACCAAAAGATTGCCAAATTCTGGTAATCACAGCCACACAGGTAGAAACCGCACTCTCCAAAGCTAAGAATACAGCATCCATGGGACCAGATGACATCCTGGCTGTGCACTACATGAACTACAAAATGAACTGGCACCTCACCTAAGAGTCACATTTAATCATAGCCTCACCTCAGGCTTCATGCCCACTGAGTGGCGCACAGCTACATTTATCCCACTCCAGAAGGGGTGATCCACCTTGGATCCCGGGAACGACCATCCCATCAGTCTGACGAGCCTGATCTGCAAGGGCATGGAAGGCATTATCATGGAACTTATAAACAAAGACATTGGCAGCCTTCAAACACTGGACCCCACCCAGTTTGGGTTCGTGAAGGGCCGATTTTGTCTCCTGAACCTGATTGACTTCTTTAAATCAGTCTCCAGAGCTGTGGATGAGGGTAAGGTGGTCCACACAGCCTATCTGGACCTCGCCAAAGCCTTCGACACCATTCTCCACTCTGGAATCATAGATTAATTTACTAAGCTGGGCATAAATCCCTATGTCACTCGATGGGTTTCCAACTGGCTTACTGACAGAACCCAGACTGTAAAAGTAGCCGACTGCAAATCCAGCTCCAGACAAGTGACAAGTGGAGTACCTCAAGGTCCAGTCCTGTTACCACTCTTGTTTGGTATCTACTTCTCTGAAGTACAGGCCAACACTAAGGGACTCTGGCTAACAAAGTTCGCAGATGACTGCAAACTGGGAGCCATTATTGAATCCCCAAATGATGTGGATATTGTACAAAAGGGCCTTACAGTAACAGATGCTTGGTGCCAGAGCCATGGGCTCAAGCTTAATGCCAAGAAATGTATAGTTATCCCCTTTGGGAAAAAACATGTACCCATGAATTACCACATAGGTGGCAGTACACTAAACACCGAAAGTGTGATGAGAGACTTAGGGACACAGGTGGCAGTGGTCTCACCTTCGATAACCACATCGCCACAACAGTCAGGAAATCCTTCTATGTGGCACACCTCATCATTAAAGGCTTTTTATCCAGGAAAAAGGAGGTCATTGTCCCACTGTACTCATCCCTCATTAAGACCCATTATAGAGTATAATGCCCCATTTGGTATGTACCTCACAAGATATCTGCAACAGCTGGAAAGGCCACAGAAATACTTCACTAAAAGAATCACAGGCCTAAAGCAGATGCCATATGCTGACCGTCCAAAAAAAACTCCAGCTATACTCTGTGGCATATCGTCTACTCATAGGTGATCTCTGCTTAACATACAAGGCCATGTCAGAACGCTGAGCTGTTGGACATGCTCCACTTAAAGAAATCCCATTCCCTCAGAGCCACACGCTCCAGGGATCTAAACCTTGCCATCACAATGAACAAAACATGCTGGAGGGATAGATTCCTGACCCAGAGACTCCCCATACTGTGGAATAGACAGCCCATACGTCTAGCAGAGCACCTCCTTGGCCCTCTTCAAAAGGAACCTTGATGATTGGATGGGAGATAGGAAATTCACCCCAGGGATCATGTCAGTCACCCTGCTAGACAGGGATCCAGGGAAGTAAATATTGTGGGAAGAAATATCCAGGGAATTGTTATGGCTAGGCTTGTATAGGCCCTAGGGCCGATAACCTAGTACCAACCTATGAATCTTCATCTTCTAATTTAGTAATATCTGCTCTACCACTTGTTACAAAAGAATAATCATCACCATTAGTCTTATTAATTCCTCTGTTTTCATTGCGTATTACATTTCCAAGCATACAGTTCTCATCCAGCTGGCTTTGAGCATCCACAACTTCAGCCATGTTGTTAATGTGTGTCTCTCCCCTCTTTTTTCTTACAGTAATGTTCTTCAATCCTTCTGTGTTCAGTTTTGAATTCTTCTTTTTCACCTGTCCCTTGCCTCTTTTTTTGGGAAAAATGAAGCATTTTTTGTAGACTGAAGTTTTTTTTTGATAGAAAAATGTTATCATTCTCTGTAATGTGGGTGTTACTCAACAAAGCAGTATTCTCTTTACAGACATTTATGAGTTTCTTTTTCTTGTTATTTGTTGTGAACTTCTTCCTTTCTTTCTATTTTTATTTCCTTCTATATGCTCTGAATCCTCCGATTGCTGAACATTTGTATCCAGAATTCTAGAGTTGTTAGTGGCATTATCTTGTTTCATAAGGGTTGACCGACCTTTGCTGACAATAGACACATCCTTTCCTAAATGTGTTATTTGTGCTTTTTGCCTAACATTAGTTATCTTATCAGTTCAGTCATGAATTTATGTAACAACAGTTCTCCAAGCTGTGACAATTGCACAAGTGCAATCGTCATCATTAAGTCTAGGTTTTTTACTAATACTGGTAAGCAAATCATCCGGCTCTTGACATGAGGAACACAGATCACTATTATCAGGTGTTACCTTTAAATGTACGTAGCATTTATGTTCTACAGGATATCTGTGCTTTAGCAAATCATTAATGGCGTACTCATTTAAGGAATCAAGATTCAGCTGCAAATGAATAAAAAATTCTAAAAGAAAGGAATAATCAAAATCTTTTTTTTACCACAGAATTCAGAGAGAACTTAAATCAATTTCTATAAGGAAAAAAAATCACACAAACAATATACAACTAATTATTAAATGAAGTACAGTAAAGTTGTTGTTCTGACCATACAAGTTGTAAAAGTCACAAAAGCTGGAATTCCTTTACATCGGGCGCAGTAACTTCTGCTGTCGGTCGCAATTGCACCACTTTTTAACAGTAAAGATCAAAAAATCACAAACCAAGGCAGGATTGTTTAGATAATCTCCGGATTGTCTTCTCTGCAGTCTGTGTGAATTTATAGCTGACTAGGCCCCTTGGGATGATTAGAGTTTGTCTGTCTAAAACCTATCCCTTTCTAACAATTAACAGTGAAAATTAAAGGTAAAACAAAATATAAATAGAGGTAAATCTTCTTGTATACAAATTATCCCTTCCCTCCTACAAACAGTGAAAAACGTTGGTAAAAAATAAAATATAAATTCAAATAAAAACTCCTCTTACCAAGCTACTGCATAGTCAATCAGAAACCAGTGCAGGATTGTTTAGATAAGCCCCAGGACCTCTTCAAAGTGGTTTCAGACAGTACCACAGTCTTGTGGGACATTAAAAAGCAAGAGGGAATCAGGTTGTACCCCCTTGCAGACTAGCTGTGTTTGCTCGGGATATAGCTTCACAGCACAGTCTCACTCTACAGGCATATTACATTCTGTCAGCGCAAAATTGTGTATCAGACAAGCTGAGAATGACCAGGGCAGACCCACATGAATGAAGTCTTAATGAGAAGGTCTTCCAACATTTGATCCATCTGTGGGGAGTTCCCAAAGTAGACCTTTTTGCCTCCTCTTTGAGCAATCAACTGGTAAGATGCTGTTCCAGGACTGTGTTCAAGAAGGCATGGAGGACAGATGACCTTTCTTTTCTTTAAACAGGAATGTTCCTGTATGCTTGTTCAACCTTTCCACTAATATTCAGAGTACGTTTGAAGATTCAGAAGGAATCCCCAAGATCATTGTGGTGATTTCCTTCTGGCCTAGGCAAATGTGGACATTCTTCGTGTTTCACTGTTGCAGTCGTGACTGTTGGGATTTCCTGCTGTGAAAGCACTCTGGTCTGTCTGACTACCAGAGAAAACTGTTTTTTCCTCCTAGACTGGCAGACATCCTTACCAACGCCAGTGCACTCAGGTATGAAGGGAGCTAGCCTACATTGTCACTTCAGTTTTTTTCTTGCTGCCAGAGCCCAAAGCATTTTTCAAGTGCATCGGTCAGTCCGCAGCAGAAAAGTTGGCATCAGAAAGGTAAGTACCCCATTGGGGAACTCTCTTCTTTTTCACTTAACTCATGTCAGATAAAGTAAATAATGGTCTCCACTGTGATAAATCCCACATAGAGACTTCCAATCTCTTTGTGTTACTTTCCTAGGCCCAGTCGTCGATGTCCCAAATTGTCATTTTTGTGCTTTGTTTAATGCTAGAACTGTTAGGCATAGGGCCGATTTCTTAGCTCGTTTTCTAAGACAAGAATCAGTTGAAATGCATCTGATGGCACCCGCCGGTCTTCCCAATCTTGAGGTGCATAAGCGCAAAAAAGAGAAGAAATTTAATTCAAAGTTGTTGGACAACAACTATTCGCCACCTGACTCTCCTGCTAGACTGATCATTGTTGAAGAAGGTGAGGTGCCTTCGCACCCCCCTTTGACATTTGAAACAGTAACCCAGGCCACTGTTGAGACCCATTTGGAGTCATATATGCCTTTGGTTCCTTCCGCTTCCACTACTCACGTCTTCAGCTTATCTGGCAAGCCCTCCTTAACCAGTGACACATAGAGGCTTAGGCCTACACCAGTGTACTTTCACAGAGACTCAGGCGCTAGGACATCAGACGCACCTAGGCCTAAGGTCAAACCCACCCCAAAGAAAGACAGTGTAGCAGCACCTCATCCTAGGCCTATGGGCTCCCAGTTACTGGGAACTCAACAGGATTTGATTAAGCTGGCTGAGGACTTAATTAGCATTGTAAGGGCCAGACAGACCCCAGGTGAAGCTACCTCAAGAAAAAGGAAAAGGGGTGCCTATACTGATCTTGACCCTGAACCTTTCCTGAGGAGGATTCAGACTTGGAGGACTCCAGCTCAGAAGGAGGACCCTGTTACACATACTGTGAAGAATCAGACTCTGAGGAGAACCTTCCCTCGGCTTCACCTCCACAGGATCAAACATTTGAGGAGAGGCTTCACGCTATGAGATGGCATTTTTAGTGGAAAGCACAAGATTACCCACAAGCCAAGAAGAGAGTTAGGGAGTTTCTGGACCTCCCTGAGCACAAACCTTTAGCTATCCATCCAAATTTGGAAGTGGTAGAGCATGTTTTTCAGAATGCCTCCATGAATCCTGATCCATTTCCCCCTGCCCCTAGGAAACTAGACAGATTTTACAGGGTGCAAGACACCCATAAATATCTGCTTAAGAATCCTTCTGCTGATCCAGAAGTTGTCACAGCGGGACCTAAAGGGGCTAGGGCCAGTGCCTCCAAAAGTCCTCTGTCCATGGACAAGGAGAGTAGGGCCCTAGACAGGTTCAGAAAGAAGGTATATACCTCTGCTACTCTGTCTGTGATGACCCTCAGCTGTCAGTTCCACATGATTAAATATCAGCAAACCATCCTGGATCAACTGAAACAAATAAAATTGCAGCCATGAAAGATAAAAATCTTTCGAAGGAACTTTTGGACTTGTGTCACTCCAGTTTATAGGTGGTCACTGTTTGCATTGTGGCTATGATGCCATGGAGGCACCCTGCAGGGCAGCTGTCACTGGTTCAGTAATTAGGAGACATGTATGGCTCAGGGAGCAATTTGACCCTGATCATGTAAAGGCTAATCTCTTGGATGGCTCCCCTTGACAAAGACAGACTTTTTGGCCCAAAAGCTGAAGAAGTTCTCAAAAACGTGGAAGGTAAGTTTAAGTCCATGCAAACAGTTAAGGACTTCTTCAGGTACAAACACCAGGGTTAAGCAGGAACTTTCCAGCAAAGCATTGGTCCTTTCCTACCCCACCAAGAGTAGACAGAAAAGGCCCCAAAAAGACAGAGCCTCCAGGCAAAGGCATCAGCAACAGAGATCAAGGCAATGGACCTCCAAAATACCCAATCAATGGAGTTTTATGTCACAGCCCCCAGCCAGAGGGCAATTATGACTCTCTCTCTCACCACTCCCACAACCCCAAAACTAGGAGAAAGTTTTTTCTCCAAAACTGGACCCACATTACTTCAGATCAGTATGTTCTAAACATTATTGCAAATGGCTACAAACTCACTTTCTACGAGCCTTTACTTTACTTTACTCAGGCTTCCCAGATGTACCCCCAAAACAAAAACTCAGGCTCTTGAACAAGTGCAAATTTTGTGTTGTCACGGAGCGGTGGAGCCAGTTCCAGAGGAACAAAAAGAAAAAGGCTTTTACTCAAGGTTGTTCCTAGTCCCAAGAAAAGAAGGATCTTGGTGTCCTATTCTGGACCTGTCCAGTTTAAACCATTTCCTCGGGATACCCAAGTTTAAAATGCTGACACTTCAAAAATTACTACCCTTGATAACTCCTCAGGCCTTCAAGGTCTCAGTTGACCGAAAGAATGCCTACTTAAACATTCCTATTCAAAAATCACACAGAAGCTTTCTTTGCTTCAGAGCAAGCTCCTCTCACTATCAGTTTTTAGTGTTGCCCTTTGGGTTGTCTACTTCTCCAAGGGTTTTGACAAAGTGTTTGGCACAGGTCATTACTTACTGTAGAACCAAAGGAGTCCAGATTTACCCTTACTTGAATGATTGCCTAATACATACTACAGAGATTCCAAAGATCAACAAAGATCTGAAATTCACACAGGACCTCTTGACTTCTGTGGGGTTCACTCTTAACCTCATGAAATCCAGCCTGGTCCCATCCAGACAGATAGTTTTCCTGGGAGCTATCATGGACCCCTCCCTTCAGAGGGCCTTCCTCCTCCCCTGGACAAGGTCATCTTTTTAACAGATTATTTATTTATTTAGTTAACATTTATTCTGAAGTTGTCATCTTCATTTGCTCTTCAAACTGTGGGACATGGATCCGGGATGGATCCAACTTGGCCACATTTCTCCAGCATGAGATCCGAGCTCCAAACTCCTCCCATACCCATAATGCCCCTGTCTCCTTCCTCCTTTCAGATCTCATTTTCCACGCTCATTGCAAGCATTGTGGTCCACTGCTCCAGGCTTCTTTTTGGGTAACTAGGTTTAAATTTAAAAGCCTATTCTCATCTTTCTGTCTAAAATTATTTTCTATCTTTACCTACCCCTACCGTTCGCATTTAGGCGTCGGTCCATAAAAAGAAAAAAAAACTCTCTTCTTACTCTCACTATCCTATCTCTAAGTGTGTGTGTGTGTGTGTGTGTGTGTGTGTGTGTGTGTGTGTGTGTGTGTGTGTGTGTGTGTGCATGCATTTCTTTTCTGTTTGGGTTTTTCTCTGCTGCTGAATATATCAGAGACACCCAAACCGGGGTTTTGTAAGTGCACATAGTGTGGCATTAAACTTTCCCCGGCATTGTTTGCTTAGGGTTCCCTCATCTTGATTCCTCCTGTTTGATCTGCACAGGATTCAACCCCATGCATTGATCGACAGGAGGAATAAACTTATACTCAAGGGCCTCCTACCTCCACCTACTACAGAGGCCCAGGCTAGCCCTTCTGCTTCTATTTCTGTATCCGCCCTGGCCTCTGCGACTCAACCTCCTGCTGAGAGGACTGGGGATGGAGAAAAGCATAAGCACAGAGACAGGCCAAGGAAGCGGTCCCCCGACCGCTCTCCTTCAGCTGAGCCACCAGCTACATCCCTATCGGCTCCTTGCCCTGCTTCTCCCCGACTTCGTTCCCCTTGTTTCTCCCCAGAGCTGGAGGTGCCTCAGAGCCGTTCCCCAGTATCAGTGTCACCTCATCACCTCTTTAGGCCGGTGTCGGTGGCCTCTTCTTCCAGATCCACCCGCCGCCTTTCAAAAGTCGTGGTGGACAAGATGATGCAGAAAGTCATCCGCACTCGGATACAAATGGGAGTCTTGCCTGCCCCCTCTCCTTTGGGTGCGGGAGGCATACAGTCTGCCTTCATCCTGATCACGCCTTCTCCAATCTGACCCCCGGTTTTGGAGTCCTCGGGTCCGTGGTCCCTCAGCGTCAAGTGTGGTTAGCGCTGACGGTACCTGGTACCTTGACACTGACCGTTGCCTTGATTGGGTTGGCTCTGACAAGCTCAGAGCCATCCAGCTCAAAGAGCCATAGCCTCAACACTGGATCTGAGGGGGTGGTTTTGGCTCCGAGTTTTTCGGAGCTGAGCCTTCCAGTTGGAGGCTCGGCTCCCCCCTTTGATCTAGAGGAATACGGACCCCATTGTAGCCCCTGCTCAGGGGGTTTGTTCTCCTTCTGCCTTTGATGTGGTGGAGAGGGTTCTCTCAATCCCATCGAAACCCTTAATGATCTCTTCTTCGGAATCCATCCTGGTTCCCTCTGTTTTTGGTCTGGATTCTGCCATCCTGCCACCTCAGAAACAGCCTGCAGCCTCTGCGCCCCAGGGAGCTCCCACACAGGAACAGCTGGACATTTTCAAGTCCTCTCCAGAGCCTCCCCCCCAAGAAGGTTCCTCGAAAACACGTGTAAAAGGAGGCACTTAGACCCCCCACTGGAGTTTCTCATGGAGGACACCTACTTGGAGGAAGGGGAGGGTTCCCCCCGATCACCCCCCGGAGAGAATATCTCATGTGGAGACATCATAGAGATCCTGCAGCAGCGTGGGGAGTGGGCTGTCCAAAAACCCAACCCTGACGAGTTGGTGTTCCTGGAGGCATTTGGCATAGGACCCTCTACTTCCTGGGTGTCCCCTCCTGCAGATCCTCTGGTGGATCTTGTGACATCTCGGGCATGGAAGAAGCCCGACATGGTGGAGCCTATCCCCAAACACCCTGATAAAGCCCTCATCACCCTTCTGAAAAATCCCACTGGTCAAAGGGACCCCCTGTCGATGCCATGGTGGTGGCAGCAGCAGCCACCAAGAAGGAAGCCCACACAGGAGAGCTCCCCAGTTCACCCTCTGGACCGAGAGTCTGGGACCTTGGACTGTTTTGGGAAGCAGGCCTACGCTTCAGCAACGATCTCTGTACATGTGCTGAACTACATGCCACACATTATTAGGCTTCAGCGGGACTGAGTAAAGGAGGTTGACAGGTCTACCCCAGGGTCCTTGGCAGAGGATAGGAAGGCTTTCTCCTCTCGAATGGCCACCCTCACCTCCATTGCCAGTACCTCTGTGCAGCTTCTCTCTCACGCTACTGTGGGTGCCGCCAGAGCTGCCGGAGCAGGCGTTGACATCAGGCGTCACGGCTGGCTCTGACTTTGTACTTTCTTGGAGTCCTTCAAGGCATCATTTACAATGGTTCCACCCTCTTTGGAAAGACTCTACGTGACACACTGGTCCAGAGTAAGAAGGACAGGAAGACTCAGTATGCCATCGGAATCCACTTCTCAACGATCCTCCTCCAAGAATCAGCGGTGGGCAAAGAAGATGTGGTTCCGGAAGTCTCAGGGATATTCCTGGGATGCTTGGGACATGCTTTTCCCCAGACGCAGAGAGGGATGCAACAGATGCCATCCTTGCAGCAATGGGGGCCTGAGAAACCAAGGGTCCTTCTTAGACAGGCCCATGCAGCAGCCCTGAAGGGTTTCTCGGCTGCTCATCTCTAGAGGCAGTTGGGGGTCGACTCTCACTACATCCAACAGCCTGGGAGTCTATTAGAGATGATCAAAGGGTGTTGCAAATCATATCCACAGGATATTCAATCCCCTTCCTTCAAAAGCCAGTCCCAGCCAAACACCTCCCAGACATTCCACTCATGCAAAGGGAGACAGCAGCACAGGAAATTTCCAAGTTGCTAGAAAAATGTGTCATCCAGCCCGTTCCCCTAGACCAGTCCGGATTAGGCATCTATTGCAGGTTCTTTTTAATGTCAAAGAAAACAGGAGACTTGAGGCCAATTCTGGATCTCTCTACTCTGAACCTGTCAGTTGCCAAGGCGAATGTCCGGATGGTCACACTCCAGTCTGTCCTGCACTTCATGCAGGAGAATAACTGGATGCGCTCAGTAGACCTTTAAGATGTGTACCATCACATCAAAATGGACAGATGCTCTCAGAGGTTTCTCTGCTTCCAGCTGGGGGCCAATCATTACAAATTCAGAGTGCTACCCTTTGGTCTCACCACAGCCCCAGGGTGTTCACCAAAGTGATGACGGTGGTAGCAGCTCATCTGCGGCTACAGGGCTTCCAGGTCTTCCCCTACCTGGATGATTGACTCCTTTCCTCCCCCTCTAGGCATTGACTCTACCAAACCAGGGATTTCCTTATCCAAACCACCCACCAGTTGGTCATCACCATAAATCTCAACAAATCCCTGTTAGAACCGGTTCAGGTTCTGGACTTCATTGGAGCCCGGTTAGACACCATTCAGACCAAGGTTTTCCAGACACCCGACAGACTTCAGTCTCTCAAACATCATGTCTTGCGCATTCTTCAAGTTCCATCTCCTCCAGCAGAGTTTGTTTTAAGGGCGTTGGGTCCATGGTGGCCACGATCAAACTCATTTACACATGAGATTGCTCCAGTGGACCCTGGTGGTCCAATGGTAATTTCTAGATCTACCATTGTCTCATCCTGTTCATCTATCGTGAGCATGCACAGATTCTCTTCTTTGGTGGATTCAGTCCCCGGAACTTCTTCATGGTCACCCGTTTATTTTTCCCTCCCCTCTGACTACGGTGACCACAGATGCCTCCCTACTCGGGTGGGGGAGCATTGCTTGGGAAGGACAGTTCAAGGCGTGTGGTCTTCCCTGGAGACCCAGTTGCATATCAGTGTCCTGGAGATGAGGGTGGTGCTATTTGCGGTGCAAGCTCTTCATGCCCATCCTCCCCTAGGGCCAATTGCCATCTAGACAGACAGTATGTCGGTAGTCTGGTATATCAACAAACAGGGGAGAATCTGGTGTTATCCTCTACTGTAAAGTCATGCGATTGTGGGAGTGGGCAATCTCCACTGCCCATTTTCTGGTGGTAACGCACATTCCAGGGAGGTCCAACATTCTAGCAGACTGGTTCAGCCGTTCTATCCTGATGCCTTACAAATGGTCTCTGAATCCTTCAGTAGTGAAACAAATCTTTCTAAAGTGGTGTCAGCCTTGCTGTGATCTCTTTGCCTTTCCTTCCAACGCAAAGTGCAGCGAGTTCTTCACTCTGAAGCCCCCGCCGGGGGAGTCCCCCAGAGATGCTGTAGTTCATGCTTGGCCCTCCGGTCTTCTCTATGGTTATCCTCCACTTTCCCTGATACCAAGACTCATTCAGAAAGCACAATGGCTAGGGAGCTCAGTCATCCTCATTGCCCACTTCTGGCCTCGTCAAGTATGGTTCCCTTCTCTGTGGTCTCATGTAGTGTGTCCTCCCTGGACGTTGGATCCAGTTAGGGATCTGATTTCACATCCCTCAGGGATTCCACATCCAGATCTGGCCAGTCTGAAGCTCACTGCTTGGCTGCTCCACTTCCCTTGATATTTAGGACTGTCTGGCTATCTTCGCCGGTTAAGACGTTTTTGGTAGCAGCTCATAGATCTTCCACAGGGAAGGTTTATTTGAGTAAATGGAAGCATTTCTCAATTTGGGCATCTCAACGGGATTTGGATCTCTTCAATGCTCCAGTTTCTGTTATCTTAGAGTTTCTGGCAGGCATCTTTCAACAGAGTGCCAGCTTCTCTACCGTTGAAGTTCAGCTGGCAGCTATTTCTAATTTCCACATAGGGGATAATTCAGCTTCTCTAGCCTCTTCTAAGCTTTGTATAGCTTTTCTGAAGGGTACCTTTCTTCTTAGGCCACCGATCAAGGACCCTATGCTTCCTTGGGATCTTACCTTGGTCCTTCAAGCTTTGGTTTCTTCCCCCTTTGAACCTGCTGCTTCGGTGAATCTGCAGTTCCTGTCTTGGAAGACAGCCTTCCTGATTGCTATTACTTCAGCTAAAAGAGTGTCGGAGCTTCAGGCCTTATCGACTAAGCCTCCTTACATGATCTTCCATAAAGACTGGGTATCTTTACACACTAATCCCTTCTTTCTACCTAAAGTGGCCTCAGAATTAATCATCAACCAGGTTATCAACCTCTCTGTCTTCTTTCTGAACTTTCAGAATAAGGGAAAGTATAAATTGCAACTGCTGGATGTTCATAATTACGTTTTTACTTGCACAGAACAAAGGCCTTCCACAAGTCCGATCAACATTTCGTTTCATATTCTAAGCCCTTTTTAGGGAAACCTGTATCAAAAGTCGCCATTGCTCGTTGGATTTCTCAGTGTATTTGTCTCTGCCACGTCTAGTTAAGGTGTATTCTACTAGGTCTGTGGCTACTTCAGCTGCCTTTTGGTCCAGAATTTCCTTGGATGACATTTGTTTGGTGGCTACCTGGACATCTTCACATACTTTCATCTCCAAAAAAAGTAGACATACCCTTGGATGACCACAAGAACCAAAAAACAGACTGGAGGATGCAGAAGAACAGAGTAGAATCCACATGATATTAGCGTAATAAAAAACTTTTAATCACCGCTTTCGTAACCAGACTTCATCAGAATAAAATGTACATTCTCTACATCACATTTAAAACCAGTTTTAAAATGCCTCTGCACCAGTGAACATGTCTTTCCACTTAAACAGTTACACAATTAATCAATAAAATTTCAAAGCTCAGGAAGTTATTTCCTTATATAGACTCTACGGTCTTTCAAAAAACATTTAATGTTAACAGCATCATTTATACTTGTTTTTTTGTCTGAATTTATCTGATTTGCCATAAAGCCTCCTTTTGTTCAAGATTTGTTTTGAAATTGCCACCCTTAAAATCATGACTTCCTTGCCCCAGCACAGAAAACAACATTTTTTTTGTACATGGGGCAGGTGATAGTATGCTTATAAAAAACATTTGTCTTGTCTTGTTTTCTAATATTGTAATAATGTTCCTTTATTCTAGAGCATAGGGCACTTGTAGTCATACCAATGTAGAATGCACTACAGTATGCATACATACCAATGTATACAACTCCTTTACTCTTACAGTTAAAATGCCCTGGAACTTAGAGTGTAAGGCAAATGTTCTAAATTAACTAAGGGACCTCCAGAAATGTACCTACATATTTTAGAGTTCCCACACTTATGCATGCCCCATCTTTTCTGTGTGATGTTGGGACAATGAACAAGTTTGTTTCTCTCTCTTTCTAAAATGTTTTTTTAAATTATTTTGATTTTTATATACAAACCTTGGTTGTGTCCCCACAATGGATTGTAAATCTTTGTTTCCCTCTAGAATTTTCCAGTTGTCAGAAATAATGTTTCTGATAATACCACTATCTACTGTCATGTCAAACAAAAATAATTACCAGCATCAGATGTGTTCCTGTCATGGTTCTGTTTTGTATTAATGTTGGAAAACCCATGCTCAAGGATGGCTGGAAAGAGACTATCCCTATTGTGTGTGACATATTCAGCCTGCTCTTTCAACAGAATCTTACTATACCCTCTTTCAACAAACAAGGTAGTAATAAATTCTATTTCCTTCAAAAAGTCACCCATTTCACTTGTCATTCGACTGGCTCTTATGAGCTGTCCTTTTGGAATATTATTCGTCATGTAACAAGGATCCATGCTGGTATAATGAAAGTAACTGTTAGTGAAAGTTTCTTTCGTAATAATCCTACTAACTAACTTATAAAGCTTAACATCCCATTCCAGAATCACATCCAAAAAATGGACTTTTAGTCCCACATCCCCAGGACATATTTTAAGGGTGTCAACAAAACTTTGCACATCCCCATTCATGACAAAAAACAAATCATCAATAAATCCTCTTAAAAAATGTAATATGGTATTCCATGACCAGTGGTTCCAGCACAGTACACTCCCAGTGACCCATCACAATGTTTGCAAAGGATGGTGCTGCAGTTGACCCCATAGTTACTCCCCAGAATTTGTATATATTTTTTGTTAAATACAAAAAAAATTGTTTAATAAAACATCTATTAATTCACAAAAAAAAAATTACTTTCAGAATTGCTAAATGTGATAAATTTATTTAAGTATTATCTAACTTGTTCCACTCCTTCAAAGTGGGGAATACAGGTAAAAAGAGAGACAACATCAAGACTAAACATTACTTGTGTGGTGGGATCAAAAGCTGTAACTAAAGTGTATACCCTGATACTATTTAAAAAGTCCCATGAGTCTTTTAAGTATGAATTCATTTGGTGAACAATGGGATTTAACTTAGAGTCCACCAACAAGGAAATACCCTCTGTGATATAATTTGGGGCAGATACAATGGGTCTAAATGGAGGCAAGGTTTTACTTGGGTCTGTATGAGATCAGTGAACGCTTAAAAAAGCGAACGCTGATTGATCGACCTTATGTAAGCAAAAGCTTACAATCTCGAACTGTCAGATCAGCGATTTTTTTCCAGGGGAAAAAAATTGCTGATCCAAAACACATACACACAACACAAGCACGCCAAACAAACAGAAATCCACACACATACACCTAAACTCTGACACCTAACCCTACACTAAACTGCACACACCACTAACTATCCACTTACCTTAACCCTAAGGTCTGTCTCTATCGCACACTCACCTCACCCGCTCCGTAACCCTAACTCACCTAAACCCGCCCTAACCCTCACGTCCACACAATCGCACACATACCTAAGCTGAGCCCTAACCCTAACTCACCTAAACCACCCTAACACTCACATCCACACAATCGCACACTTACCTGAATCCAACTCGTAACTTTCCACCACAGCACTGAAAATACCGAAGCAACAGAAACGGACAACCAAATTCTTTCCCTAGGAAAAAATTTGGGTTTCTGTTGCTTCGATATTTCGAACATTCGCTTAAATAAGGTTGATCAAGCAGCGTTCGCTTGTTTAAGCGTTCGCTGATCTAATATAGATCCTTTTACTTTTATGTGTTTTAGGAATTCCAAAGAAGTAACCCATTTTTGGATTGTCTATGTGACAAAAATCATAAAGGTCCTTCTCTAAATTACTGTTCATTAAATTCTCAAACAAAAAAGAGTAAACACTCCTGTAGCTCTTCGCTACCTCCACCATGTCTGTCAATCTATATTCTAGACTGTTATCTAGCATTTTCTCTATACAGGTAACATATTCCTCTTGGTTCATTAAAACTGAAGTACCCCCTTGTCACTTTTTATTACTCTTATGTTGCCATTCTCCTTTATTTCTTTCAAGGCTTTCTTTTCTTCTTTAGATAAATTGTGGTATATTTTTCTTTTCTTTACCCAGTCTAGTTAAGGTGCATTCTGCTAGGTCTTTGGCTACTTCAGCTGCCTTTTGGTCCAGAATTTCCTTGGATGACATTTGCTTGGCGGCTACCTGGGCATCTTCACATAATTTCATCTCCCATGAACTCAGCACAGCTCCTCGTGGTGTCCAGCAGAGTTCCTAGAGCAGCAGAGACCAGAAAAGACAAACTTTCCAGATTTTAAGTATTTTTCTTGGCTTTTTTGATCTTTTGTGACTTTCGACCACTATTTCTGCTTATTTTATCAAAGTATTACTTGTTTTTACTGTTTTTACAAGCTCAAACTGTTTACTGCACTTGCTAGTTTAAGTTTTGCTTAAAAGTTAAACTACAGGCTAATACACTCAAGTGTACTAGCTTCTGATAGCAATTAGTCGAAAAGTACAGCATTAATTGTGTTTTCTGTCTATCTGTGTAAAAAAACTTGAAAAAAACAAAAAATATATCCTTGTTTTCCATGCTTTCCTAGCTAGTGTTCCAGTGATCAGATTTTGCTGATCCTTGTGCTTTGTCTTGGTTCCTGTACTTCTCCATTTTCCTTGTTTGGTCAGGGGGAAGTTTCTTTACTCACCAGTGAGAGTGGGGAGTACTGAGCTGCCTGTTTGTCCTCAGAGGAGTGGTTTAAGGCAGTAACTTGTAGTTTATTGGCCATTTTGGGTCATTTCCTGTCTTTTCCAGCCCCCTGCTATAAAGCACACTTTGGCGGGCTTTTCCAGCTGTAGAGAACTCAGCACAGCTCCTCGTGGTGTCCAGCAGAGTTCCTAGAGCAGCAGAGACCAGAAAAGACAAACTTTCCAGATTTTAAGTATTCTTCTTGGCTTTTTCGACCTTTTGTGACTTTCGACCACTGTTTCTGCTTATTTTATTGAAGTATTACCTGTTTTTACTGTTTTTACAAGCTCAAACTGTTTACTGCACTTGCTAGTTTAAGTTTTGCTTAAAAGTTAAACTACAGGCTAATACACTCAAATGTACTAGCTTTTGATAGCAATTCGTCGGAAAGTACAGCATTTATTGTGTTTTCTGTCTATCTGTGTAAAAAACTTGAAAAAAACAAAAAAAATATCCTTGTTTTCCATACTTTCCTAGCTAGTGTTCCAGTGATCAGATTTTGCTGATCCCTGGGCTTTGTCTTGGTTCCTGTACTTCTCCATTTTCCTTGTTTGGTCAGGGAGAAGTTTCTTTACTCACCAGTGAGAGTGGGGAGTACTGAGCTGCCTGTTTGTCCTCAGAGGAGGGGTTTAAGTCAGTAACTTGTAGTTCATTGGCCATTTTGAGTCATTTCCTGCCTTTTCCAGCCCCCTGCCATAAAGCACGCTTTAGCGCGGAGTTGCCACAGGAGCACACAAGAGCAGCGGTGGTTAATCAAGGTTAAACTATTCGGGCTACCTAAAGTCCACTCTTCATTTTTTCCCTTAGAACAGCTCTTCCTAAGCTGTACTGATAATCTAACCACCCTATTCTATACCTAATAAGCTTAGATCTACTTGATTCCTAAGTGACTATTCTCTATCCGGATAGCCTAGCACTTGCTCCCAAAGTACTCTTTACTCTGATATAGCACTTTTTATTATACATAGCACCCTACCAGCCTAATACCCCTTTTCGATCATCCACATCCCTCAAAGTCTTTTTCCAACCCATCTACACAATGTTTTTAACTTTTCCTTCTAGCATGTCGCGGGGTCAGTTGCTAGTGTCCTCTCCTGCTCAGCTGATGAATCTGGGAATATTGAGGCAATGTTACAATTGCCTCATGTACACAGACAACCCTCTCCTTCTCCCACAAAACACAAACACATGCGAGAGATGCAACTATATAGCCAAACTGGAGGCTGAGCTCTCTCAACATAGGACTGGCAAGACCAGACATGAGGAGAAGGTAACCACACACACCACAAACCCAGTCTCACATAGCACTATCACAACTTCATATCATACACATAAAGACATACTCGGAGGCTCTGACCAAAAATCTACCAAAACAGCAGAGGCCACCAAAGCAGACACCCAAACAACTGCCACCACAGACCAAGACACATGCAACACATAGACCACAAAGTCAGTGTGCCAAACACAATGCCAGACACTCTTGTCATAGGTGACTCCATAGTCAGACACACTGACATCCCACTCACCAGATTGAGCAAGGAGAAGGTCACAGTAAGCTGCCTGTCGGGCGCTAGAATCCGCCACATAACGCAAGCACTCAGGTCACTCGACAGCAGGTACAAGTATGACTCAGTCATTGTTCATGCTGGTGTGAACGACCTGAGACGCACCTCCCTGGACTACATGAAAAGAGACATAGAGGAGCTCTCTGATTATGTAGCCCAGGCAGGTATGACCCTGACCTTGAGCAGTATCCTACCTTCACCAAAAATGATGCCACAATACAGAGACAAGATGATCAGCTTTAATAATTGGCTTAATCTCTGGTGTCATTCAAAGGGGATCCAATGTCTGTCTGCCTGGGATGACATGCTGGACAAGCCACGCTGCTTCACAAGGGACGGCTTGCACCTGTCACCCCTGGGCTTCCGGATATTGGCAAAGGCTCTTGCCACCCCCATAGTGCCTTTTTTAGGCAAGGCTCAAATTCTAAACCTACCACCCTAGAACAAAACAAAGGAAAAAAACTAAGGGTAATGCTGCTCAATGCCAGAAGTCTCAACCTCAAGATGCACGCACTCAAAGCCCTTCTCAGTATGGAGAACATCGATGTCTGTGTTGTGACTGAAACCTGGTTCAAGGCTCCTGAGAGCACCCCGGCACTATCAGGTTTTACCTCATATCATGCGTTCCGGCCCCAAAATCCGGACAACACCAAGAAAGGAGGAGGGGTGTCCATATTCATCAAAGACACCCTCACCTCCAGGTTGGTGGCAACGCATGATGCATCAGAGACCATCCAGGTGCAATTAACCATAGGCAAGACTGCTCTGCAATTTGTAGCATGTTACAGGCCACCCTCTCAAACTCAGGAACCTCACACAGCTTTCCTGAAAACTCTGGAGGGGATAAATGTAACCCCAAACACCATCATACTAGGTGATTTCAACTATCCGAATATAGACTGGGATCACTACTCAAGCCCCAACACTCTAGCCCAAAGGTTCCTAGAGTTCATAAACTCAAATGCCATGGAACAATTAGTCACCATACCCACAAGAGGCGAAAACATACTAGATCTCATCATCACGAACATGGGGTCACAATGTTCAACACCGGAGGTATACCCCCCATTGGTGAGGTCAGATCATAAACTAATCTCACTGGAAGTCCACATCCCGCCCCCACCCCAGATAAAAAACACCACAGTGAAGAACTTCTCTAAAGCCGACTTCACACTTCTTAGGACTGGTGTGGTCTCTTTTAAGGCCCTCGAACCAGCGGAAACCATCACTAAAGCCGCTGAATCACATACAAATGCCTTCTACCAGCACCTCCAGGACTGCATGAATCAGGCAATCCCAAACAAAACAAAGACTCTTTGTACCAAAGGCAAGCGTCCAGTCTGGTGGACCCCAGCCATAAACAAGCTCTACAACAAAAGGAGAAAGCTACTACAAGATAGAGCAAAATCCCTAAAAGGGAAGACACCCTTGATCATTATAAGTAAAAAACTAAGAGCTCTCATAAAATCATCCAGGGCAAATTTTGAAAGAAAAATTGCCAAGGACTCAAAAGACAATCACAAGGCCTTTTTTAGTTATGTTAGAAACCTGGGAGGAAACTCCCAGATATGCTCAGAACTAGTTCAAAATGATGTAAAGATCACTGAACCTACAGACATTGCCAACATACTGGCTGACATGTTCAGTGCAAATCGCCCCCCTCCCCCCCAAAAGGAGAAATATCTATACCAGAGGATTGTAGCCTCCCCAACATCTCGAATGCTCAGGTGAGAACAGCTCTCTCCAAGGCGAAAAACACAGCATCCATGGGACCAGATGGTGTCCCCGGTTGTGTGCTCCACGAACTCATTGAGGAATTAAACCCGCAATTAGGGCAGCTGTTTAATCTTAGCCTCACCTCAGGATACGTACCCAAGGAGTGGCATACAGCAACTGTGGTCCCACTACATAAAGGCGGTGCCTCCACCGACCCTGGAAACTACCATCCCATCAGCTTGACAAGCCTGGTCTGCAAAGCTATGGAGAGGATCATAATGGAACTCATAAATAAAGACATAGGGGACCTGCAGATATTGGATCAAACCCAATTTGGCTTTGTCAAGGGCAGATCATGCCTCTTAAACTTGGTTGACTTTTTCGAAACAGTCACCAAGGCCATTGATGAGGGCAAAGCAGTCCACACAGCCTACCTTGACCTGGCAAAGGCATTCGACACAATACCCCACTCGGGCATCATAGAAAAACTCACCAGCTTAAATGTAAACCCATACGTCACAAGATGGGTTGCAAACTGGCTAAGTGACAGAACCCACAGGGTCAGAGTTGCTGGCGCCATGTCTGATTCCAAGCCTGTCACAAGCGGTGTCCCACAGGGCTCGGTCCTGGGCCCACTCTTGTTCGGCATCTACTTTTCAGAAGTACAGGCAAGCACAGGAGGATTATGGCTGACAAAGTTTGCAGATGACTGCAAACTGGGCGCCATAGTTGAAAACATATCAGACACAGATATCCTTCAGAAGGGTCTCATAGAAACAAATAACTGGTGCCAAAGCCATGGCCTAAAGTTAAACGCTAAAAAATGCATAGTCATACCCTTCGGGAAAAACAAGGTTACCCCCAGCTACCATATAGGTGGCAATCCACTAAGCACAGAAGAGGTTATCAGGGATCTGGGGACCCAGGTTGACAGTAACCTTTCATTTGACACCCACGTTGCCAAAGTAGTTAGAAAGACCTTCTACATTGCCCAACTGATCATGAAGGGATTCACATCTAGGTCAAGGGAGGTCATCTGTACTCATCACTCATCAGACCGATGATTGAGTATAACGCCCCATTTGGAATGTATCTGACCCGACACCTGCAGCAATTGGAAAGGCCCCAAAAGTTCCTCACCAAAAGGATAAAGGGTCTCAAAAATATGTCCTATGCTGCCCGACTGAAGGAGCTCCAGCTCTACTCAGTCGCTTACCGCCTGCTCAGAGGTGACCTGTGCCTGACATACAAGGCCATGTCCAACCCGGAATTAATAAACATGCTTCACCTCAAAAAATCTAAATCCATCTGATCTACAAGAGCACGAGACTTGAACCTTGACACGGTCATAAATAGGACGTGCTGGAGGGACAGATTCATCACCCAGAGACTCCCTATGCTGTGGAACAAAATCCCGGTACATGTGAGGCAGAGCACCTCGCTGGCTTTGTTCAAGAGAAATCTTGACCAATGGATGGGAGATCGCAGGTATACCCCAGGGATCACCTCAGTGTCACTGCTTGACAGAGGCACAGCTAAATAATGGGCATAGTATCCTTAAAACTAAAGGGGTGGCGAAAGTCACAAAACTCTGGGCTAGGCTTATAAATGCCCTAGGGCAGATAGCCTAGTATGAACCTATGAACCTATTACAAGTTGAACCTTCTCTCCAGAAGTAGGGCATCCTTTGGCTCTGCCGTGTTACAGAATATCCTTCCATGAGGGCCTCCTAGGTGTTTGGTAGCTGGGGACTCTGTCCCACAGGTTAAAGAGCAAATGAAGATAACTTCAGATAAAGAAGTTCTGTACTCACCATAACGTTCCATCTGAGTTTGTTGCTCTTTGTTTATCTTCAGCCATCCTTCCCCCCCCCCCTGCCTTATGTGGGCTGTATGGTGGTCTGGCTGAAAAAGACATGACCCTTTCTTTGGCATAACTGGTCATTTCTTATGATCCTATCTCTGTTATTGTGCCAAGGGGTTAGGCATTGTGTCAGGTTGGGATGCTATAGTGGGCAGCAAACTCGATCTGAAGGGAGGAAGGAGACAGGGGCATTATGGGTAGGAGGAACTTAGAGCTCAGATCCAATGCTCAGACCTAACACAAGAAAATCTTACTCAAATAAATGGAAAAGATTCTCCATTTGTTGCCAGAAGCAACAGCTTCAACCAAATTCTGTTAACATTTCTAAGATTTTGGAGTACCTGGCCAACCTAGTGGAAAAAGGCCTCACTTATTCCTCCATCAAGATACATTCCTCAGCCATCTCTGCACACATCCCTAGGCATCCTCCAATTTATTCTCACCATTTGCTGAAACAGTTTCTTAGGGGAGTTATTTGTATTAGCCCCCCAGGAGAAAACCCTCCCCTCCTTGGGACTTCAACTTTGTCCGAAAAAATGAACTTTGCCTCATTTTGAGCCTGCAGCCTCTACCACCTTAAAGTTTCTTACCTTGAAAACAGCCCTACTTCTGGCTGTCACTTCAGCCAGGAGGGTCTCAGAGTTGCAGACCCTAATGGCAGTGGAGCCTTTCATTATCTTCCATAAAGACAGGATCTCTCTCTGAACTAATCCTTCCTTCATGTCTAAGGTGGTTACTAATGTGTCTCTGATTCAGGGCATTCATCTACCTACCTTCTTTCCCAACCCTGAAAACAAAGGGGAAGGATTACTGCACTCTTTGGATGTACATAAAATGCTATGCTTCTACCTCGACGGGACTAAATCATTGAGGGAAACAGACCAGCTGTTCATTAGGAAAACCAGCTTCTAAGCAAACCATTTCCAAGTGGATTTCCCAGTGCATCTCATTCTGTTACTTCCGTGATGGCAAAAAGCCCCCTGATTTGATTAGGTCACACTCCACTAGGGCCACAGCTACGTCTACAGCTTTCCTCAAAGGGGATCACACTAAGGACATATTAGAGGCAGCCACCTGATCTTCTGTGCATACCTTCACTAGGCACTAACACCTGGCAGTCTGTTCCACATCTAGAGCAGGTTTTGCATCTGCAGTCCTGCAGGGAATCCTCTCTTCTCCTTAATTTCCTTCCACCCTCTCTAAAGCTTTGGGAATCTTCCCAACAGTCAGGACTGCAGCAGTGAAACATGAAGAACATAGTACAGTTGTGTACACTTACCATAAATGTAGATGTTTGAGTGTATTCACTGTTGCAGTCTTCTTTCCCTCCCTCCTACCCCCACAGTCTACCAGGTAGGCTACTGAAATCAACAAAGGACACTACACCTCCCAACCTTGGTTTGGGTCCACTCTTCCTTCACTCACCTTAGTTACACTTGGGGCCTCCTTGAGTCCACTTTACCTTTGTCTTCCTAGGGTGCACTTAGGGGCTTCTCCTAAGCGGATCAAGAAGATACTGAAGTGATGACACAGGCAGGCTCCCTTTACACCTGAGCGTACTGACGTTGGTATTACACTTGAACATCTACATTTATTGTAAGTGTACACAACTGTACTTTCTCCCTTTTTTTTGGAAATGGCCAGGGACAATTACCACAAGCTTCCTCACAGACTGGATCTAGTCACACAAGAATAGGGTTTTTGATATACTCTAACATCAATCATTTTGAAATGACTGCTGGGATGGTAAGGTCTTAAGTCCTTTTAGGTACTTATTTACTGAGGACGTGCAGCAGGTACTAATGAAGACAAGAAAGCCTGCTGCTATAAAATTGTATATTAGCAAATGGACAAGGTTTTCTAGTTGGTGCCAATGACATAACCATCCCCCATTCAGGGCTACTTGTTCTTTGGTTTTACAATATTTGTGTGAGTTACTGTCCTATGGCCTTTCGTATTCATCTATAAAAGTTCCTTTATTGGCCATTTCAGCATGCCTTAGATTCTACCCTTTCAAGGCAGCCTAATGGTAAAGTGCCACAAGGTAAACCAGTGGTGTCTCCTTTAGATCATAGTTTTGTGTTCGAGAAGCTAGGACTTGCTCCATTTAAACTAGCCAATTGGCCTGACTTGAGGTTCTTAACACGCAAATCATTTTACTGATTGTTCTGACCCCTGCAAGAAGGGCATCTGAGTTGCAAGCTGTTACAGTGAGTCAACCATATCTCATTTTCCATAGGGACATGGCTTGTTTGAGAAATAATCCTTCTTTTATGCCTAAAGTGATATCCAAGTTTACTTTAAGCCAACCTGTCCATCTCTGTGTTTTCTTTACCAAATCTAAAAATGAAGGAGAAAGGATACTACATACCTTGGATGTCCACAGACAAACTCAGGTACTATCTTGACAGAACTACACCTCTCAGATCTTAGGATCAATTGTTTATTTCTTGTGAAGGTAGGAAGAGATAACCTGTGTTAAAACAGACAATTTCCATGTGGTTTTCTTACATGTTATACTCACCATGCAGATCCATTCAAGGTAGGGTCAAAGCCCACGGTACCAGGGCATTGGCTTCATGTATGTTTTGGAAATAGTTTAATTCTAGAAGTGTTCTAGAAGCTGCTACTTGATCCTCTATACACACTTTTACAAAGCACTATGAACTTGATTCCTTGTCTAGGGTCCAGCTCATGCTTTCCTAAGACCATTCTCCAGGGATTCTGGGACTCTTCTCCTTACACCTCCCAGATGTATTTAGATATGGTATTCTACCCATAGAGCTAAGGCTACTGCAGCAGTAATCGATATGAAGAGCATAGTACAGTTGTGCAATTGAACTTAACATAGCAGCAGATGTTTGAATGATCACTGCTGCCTTAACCACTCCCTCCATCCCCCTTATCTTTTGGTGTGTTTTTATGCCAGGATGAGGACATTTATGTTTTTGTTGTTCATAGCAAAGTCATTTCAGGGCTCAGCCTCCTCCTTTCTGCTGCCAGGAAAGCTTTAAAAGTCTTTGCACCCAAACTTGTCTTTTAATCAACTCAGTTCAAGTTGCTTAACAGTTTGGGCACAGGGATGGTGCCCTGAAGATTTGGAAGCTGGACAGCCGTTATATCCTTGGTAGGGTATAACCCATATAGCTAATGCTACTGCAGCAGTGATCATTCAAACATCTGCTGTTATGGTAAGTTCAACCTATACAACTGTATTTTTTTCACCTGAGATGGTGGTTGTGGCTAGATCCATTTAAAAAAAAAATGTTTACAGGGTATATGCCCATGTTACAAGTAAGAGCAGTGCTTCCACCATTGGTAAATCTGCTTATGACCATCTTTTTGAAGGGGGTCCTGTATCTTAGGACTCTGACCTCTCTGAGTTGAATCATTTGGGCTCCTCTGATAAACAGGTACAGGTACCCAGACAGATGTTTTTGTTTCCTAAATGTTTATTAGATTTAGAGATCTATTCAGCTGGGACCTATCTTCTGCTGCCCCTGAGATTAACAGGGTTTATGATCTCTTGGAGGATGAGGCTGCAGACATTGAGACCTTTCCTCTGTTAATCCCTGCATTGGAGGATGTCTTCAGGGAAGATTGTAGATGTTCTTCATGTTTCACTGTTACAGTCATCACTTGTGGGTTATCCCTGCTGGGTAGCCCTCGGCCGGCCCGAATACCAGAGTAAAGAATTTCCCTCCTGCATTGGCTGTCTGAGCGCAGGGACTGACATCAGGTCATCAGGGCTATAAAGGGAGACAGCTGATGTCATTACATCAGTCTTTCTTGCCGTGGAGCCCAAAGCAGAAGCGATTCTGTGAGTGCGTCTGTCGGCCATTGCCAGAATGAGGAAGGAAACCATCTAAAGCTAAGTACCCCATTGGGGAATCCTTTCTTGCTTGTATCCGATGTCAGAGAAAGTCAATAACTGTCTCGTTTGTGGAAAATAGATTTCACACCAAGACTTTCATTCCCACTGCATTACCTGCCTAGAGCCAGACCAC
This sequence comes from Protopterus annectens, assembly GCF_019279795.1. Classification (NCBI taxonomy): domain Eukaryota; kingdom Metazoa; phylum Chordata; order Ceratodontiformes; family Protopteridae; genus Protopterus; species Protopterus annectens. The sequence continues at coordinate 548,215,575 of NC_056750.1, read as the reverse complement.
AACATCCCTGGATGTCAGTTCTGTGCCCTGTTTAATGCTAGAACTATTACACATACAGCTGAAATTGTAGCTAGACACTTCAGCAATTTTTTGTCTCGTGGTATGGCATCGGTCGGTCAGGTTGTTGAATTGCTTAGAAAAAAGAAGGATAAAGAAAAAGAAAGGCCTCAGAAAGCTAGGCCCACAGACTACTCCGGTCCGAAACCACCCACCCTTTCTTCCGTTGCTGAACTCAGTGAGGTGCCTTTGCAGTCCATAACGACAGCCAGGGGACTGTTGCAGGCCTATACTGAGACTCGTTTCGAGTCCAGTACACCGCCGGGTCCTCCTTCTCCTGCCAGAGCATTGGCCTTCAGTCATGCTGTTCGGTACGGAGCCACTTTGCAGGCGATGACTGACGCCAGACAGAGACCAATAACCACGCCGCCGGTTAAACTTAACCTGTACAAGGCCTCTGAATTACTTAGGCCCATGACCAAGACTACCCCTAAGAAGATCCCATCTCAGGGACCCAGTCTCAGATTACCTTCCTCGCAGCCTGCCACACAGTCACAGCAGCTGCTTAGAATGGCAATGGATTTAATCTCCTTAATTAGAGGAAGCCAACCTACCCAAGCCACTTCAGCTAAAAGGAAGAGGGATACTTCCCCCAAAGTTCTCTCTGACCAAGACTCAGAAGAATCAGGATTGGAAGAATCTGATAATGAAGAGCAGACATTTGCAGCTTTTGAGGACTCTGATGCTGAAGATCCTGTTCTTGCTGCCACCCCTCCTGAGGACCTCTCTTTTGGGGAAACTTTAAATTCCCTCAGAGAACATTTCCACTGGGAGGCTTAGGATTACCTTCAATCAAAGAAAAGACAGAGTGAGTTACTCGACCTTCCTCAGCATAAACCCCTGGCCATTCCCCCCATCCTGGACGTGGTAGAAGATGTCTTTCTGGAGTCTTCTCTCTCCCCTGACTCTCTACCTCCTGCCCCTAGGAAGCCAGAGAGATATTACAGGGTACAAGGCACCCACAAATACCGTTTCAAAAATCTTACAGCTGACCCAGAGGCCATTCTTCAGGGTCCTAAGGGGCTAGGGGCTAGTTTCTCTAAAAATCCCATCCCAGTGGACAAAGAGAGCAGGGCCTTGGATAGATTAGGCAAAAAATCTATACCTCAGCTACCCTAGCCATTACATTGCCAATTTCATATGCTGAAGTACCAGCAGAATGTTCTGGAATCAGTTAGACAGAAAATTTCAACCCTGTCAGAAAGCATTACTACCAGGGAACTAACGGATCTTATAATGTCCAGCTCCAAGTAGCCAAACATTCCCTGCATTGTGGTTTTGATGCCCTGGAGGCTTCCAGCAGGGCCGCAGTTACTGGCTCAGTGATCAGAAGGCATGACTGGTTAAAGGAACAGGCTTTACCTGACCAGGTTAAGTCCAAATTGTTAGACACCCACCTGGATAAGGACCAGCTGTTTGACCCCAAAGCTGAGGAGATTATAAAGAAAATGGAAGACAAGGCCAAATCTATGCAGACTGTGAAGGATTTCTTGCAGGTTCAGCAGGAATTTTTCCACTAAGCATTGGTCCTTTCCTACTCAAACAAAGCCTGCCCAGAGAAAACCACGCAGGGACAGACCTACCAGACACCAGTCCCAACCCAACAGAGATCCAGACAATGGACCACTGCTTACCCCTAGGCAGGGGAGTTCTAAGCAACCTGCCTTCTCCAAAGACTCTCAGTGACTCTGCTTCCCCTCTGCCCCACCTACCCCCAGAGAGACTAGGAGGAAGACTTTCCCTCTTCCTCGAGAATTGGCAGGCTATCACTTCAGAGCTATGGGTCCTAAAAATTATTACCAGCAGGTACAGATTCTCTTTCAAAGAAAGTCCCAGACATTCTGGCTACCCAGACGTACCAGCAAACAGGAGGGCAGAAGCCATCTGTCAAATACAAAATCTTTATGCCCAAGGTGCTGTGGAACCTATACCAAAGGAACAGGCCTGAAAAGGATTTTACTCAAGACTGTTCTTGGTTCTCAGAAAGGAAGGCACCTGGCACCCTATTTTAGACCTATCCATTCTGAATCTGTCTCTTCTGGTTCCCAAATTCAAAATGTTGACTTTACACAAACCCTTACCCATGTCGATGCTACAAGCTTGGCTTGTGACCCTAGATCTGAAGGATGCCTACTTCCATATTCCCATAAGGAAGGCCTGCAGGAGTTTCCTGCACTTATGGGCAGGCTCACAGCACTTTCAGTTCTCTGCTCTGCCTTTTGGCTTATCCACTGCTCACAGAGTCTTTACTAAGTGCTTGGCTCCTGTCATTGCCTTTTGCAGACAGAGAGGCATTCAGATTTACCCCTAACTGGATGACTGCCTTATTCAGGCAGACATCAAGGACAGACTCCTGCAGGACCTCACCCTTGTTCAAACCCTCCTATCCTCCCTGGGCTTAACTATCAACCAAGCGAAGTCCCAACTCCTGCCCACAAGGAGGTTAACCTTTGTGGGAGTTCTTCTAGACACAATTACACAAACAGCCTTTCTTCCTCAAGAGAAGCAGAGGTTCCTCCATTCCTAGTTCAGTCAGCTGGCCCACAGGACCCACCTCACTGCAAGGAAATTCCTGCAAGCCCTGGGATACATGGCCTCCTGTATTCTACTGGCACCCCTAGCCAGACTACACATGACGAAAATGCAATGCTATCTCAGGAACCTTTGGTGCCAACACTCTCAGTCACTAGAGCACCAGCTGCCCTTAATTCCTTGCCTAAAGAAGGAGCTCTTATGGTGGGCAGAGGCGTGTACCCTAAACAAGGGTTTACCCTTTATCGTTCTCTCTCAGGGCCAGACCATCACTACAGACACCTCATACACAGCCTGGGAGGCACACCAAGGGAATATGTGTATAATAATAGGGACCCCCAGACATAGACCTATTTGCAACCCCAGAAAACCACTTACTAACCAAGTTCTACTCGAGTGAGTTCCATCCAGAAGCATGGAGGGTGGACACCCTATCCTTCCAATGGGGAAACCCATTTTATACACCCTCCTCTTTGCCCCTGGTCCCCAGGGTACTCCTCAAGATCAGGGAGAAAGCGCCAAAAGCTATCCTCATTGTCCCAGACTGGTCCAGGCAGCACTGGTACCCCTTGTTCCTCAGTCTGGCCAAACAGCCCCCCATACACCTGCCCCTCTCATAAACCGTTCTAACTCAGGAGAGAGGGACGGTACTGCACCCAAACCTTCCTACCCTCAAACTGTCCACACGGTTGATTCCCCAAAGACTGATAATTCCACAGCCTTCAGCACGCAGGTTTTAAACATTATCAAGGAGTCTAGAAAACCCAGCACCAGAAAATCCTACTCAGCCAAGTGGAAAAGATTTACAGTCTGTTGCCACAGCAAGGCTGCCAGCAGCTCCCGTGCCTCTCTACCTTTGATTCTGGACTACCTGGCAGTGCTCCTAGATCAGGGGGTGTCTTACTCCTCCATCAAGATACATGCCTCGACAATTTTTGCCTTTGTACAATCGAACTCACTTATCTTCTCCCAACATTTGTTAAAAATGTTCCTTTGGGGGGGTGGCACACATTAGACCCCCCAGAAGATCATCTGTTCCTGCATGGGATCTAAATTTTGTCTTGAAAAAATTAACCTTACCTCCCTTTGAGCCAGGTGCTGCAGCTGCCTTCTTGCTGGCCATTACCTCAGCCAGGAGAGTTTCTGAACTCCAGGCCCTTATGGCCATTCCACCCTTCATTATTTTCCATGCTGACAGGGTGTCTCCTAGGACCAACCCCTCCTTTACGCCTGAGGTGGTCTCGGAGATTACCCTCAACCAGGCCATCCATCTCCCTATCTTCTTCCCCAACCTCCAAAATAAAGGGGAAAGAATTTTGCATACCCTTGACGTACACAGACAATTGAGATATTACCTGGATAGGACCAAAGCAATCAGGAAGTCCAACTAGCTTCTGGTTTCTTTTGCTCCTGGGGCAGAGGGGAAGCCCATTTTTAAACAGACCATTTATAAATGGATCTCTCATTGCATCCACTTCTGCTACTCCTTTCATGGAAAGAGTCATCCTAATTCTATTAGATCTCATTCCACTAGAGCAGCATCTATCACAGCTTTCCTGAGAGGTTGCCCTACTAAGGAAATCTTGGAAGCTGCCACCTGGACATCCATCCACACATTTACCAAGCACTACCAGCTGGCTACTTCTCCAAAACTGGAGCAGCCTTTGCTTCTACACTCCTGCAGGGCTTGCTAGCATTTCCTTAATAGGCTGCTTCCCTTTATTCCTTCCTCCACCCTTTTCTCTCAGCTTTGGGAATCCTCCCACAAGTGATGACTGCAACAGTGAAACACGAAGAACATAGTACAGTTGTGTACACTTACCATAAATGTAGATGTTTGAGTATATTCACTGGTGCAGTCCTGTCTCCCTCCTACCTTCCCCTTTTGCTTACTTCTTTCAGGCCCTTACCTGTTGGGGGCAAGAAAAACTGATGTAATGATGTCAGCTGTCTCCCTTTATAGCCCTAACAACGCTAACGTCAGTCCCTGTGCTCAGACAGCTGATGCAGGACGGAAATTCTTTACGCTGGTATTTGGGCCGGCAGAGGTCTACCCAGCTTGGATAACCCACAAGTGATGACTGCAACAGTGAACACACTCAGATATCTACACTTATGGTAAGTGTACCCAGCTGTACTTTCTTCTTTGTCTGTGGACCGTTTTCGGTGTCCCCAGTGACTTTTGCTAATAAGAAAACCGTGTCTACTTCTAACCTAGTCCCTCAAGATAAACTAGGCAAGCAGCTAGACTCTTAGGGAAAGAATCTGGCACAGTCCATCTCAGTAACTTTTAGAGTGTTTGTTGCCAATTTTTATGTGGAAGTTTGAGTTGAGATGCATGTATAGTCAGGACAATTTTGCTGCAAACAGATCTGTGTTAAAGATACTATCTCCATTGATTCTCAGGTGTTAAAAAGTGCCATGTAGAGGCCTAATATTTCTAGCAGTGCAGTATTGTCAGTGGTGATTAGGGAGTATGCTTGGTTGCACTCCCAGAATTTTTCTGATGAATTAAAAAATGAGATGTTGAATTCTCCTTTTGAGTCTCATTGTGTGATGTTTAGTATGGCAGTTAATCAGAGCCTTAAACACTGAAATGAGCGCATACCTCTCAACATGGAAACATCAAAAATCTGGACAAAGATTTCTGGACAAAGCCCATGAAAAATAGGTACAAATCGGTATGCTGATTAACATAAAATTTGCATACATAACGTAACCCAGCCCACTCTGGTGGAATTGTAGGATTCGAACTTTTAAACGCAAACTGAAGAACAGATATTTTAAAACACTGACACTATTTCTGAAACACTAAACACATACTATGATTCACTGGCAATTTGCAACCTTAATGGGGAAGGGACCACTGTCTCCATGAAAGGCAGCACAAAGTTAAACACTTCACTACATTATTATTACTGGAAAAGTATAGCTGCCTATGTCAACAAACAATGTACTCACATCCATGAAGTCATGAAGAGTCAGGTTTTATTAAATGACTAAAGAAATAGCACATGGTCCCTGACACCGACAAAGGGGAAACATGGAGGTACTACAGATGTATGATCTTCTACTGAAGATAGGCTTCATCTGATTACCGTAATGCTTTGCAGAAAGTTGTGTCAGCAGCTGTGTGTTGTTTTATAAGCTTTTCTTAGTTGTTTCTTTTTATAACTGAAATTAAAACCTTTGGTACAGAGAATGGTTTATATCACAAAGCATAACTAAGGCATATAATAAATTATACGGTTCCCTATTAGAACCGCGAAGGTCCACTTAAGTGAATACGGAAACGTCGACACGTATTCAGCGAACCGCGAAAACACCGATAGCCCTGAAGCATGAAATTAGAAATGTCGAATCGTCAAAGTTGGCCTTTCTGTAGTATAGCTCCTTAAGGTAAGTGTGCGATAGTTATGGACCTTAGGGTTAGGGTGCAGGTTAAGGTAAGTGCATAGATAGTAATGTATGCAAGGTTTAGCGTAGGGTTAGAAGTAGGATTTTGTTTAGTGTATGTATGTGGTTTATTTATTTTGTTTGGGTAGGTAGTATGTAGCGGGCAGTGGGGTTGGCCAACTATGACGATTCGAGATTTTGAATTTCACGGTTTAGGGCGTTTGTTTTCGCGGTTCGCGCAATATGTGTCACTGTTTTTGCATTCTCTGAAAAGGTCTTTTGTGCTTATAATATAGACCCAAAATTTACATGTAAACAAAAACCTGAAATATAGTTCTCAACTGTCCAAAATTTTGCAGAATTTTCAGATTTTTGCCTCTTATTTTTGGTCTGTTCCACATAAAACTTACATTCTTCTGACACATTACTGTAGACAGAAGTCACTAAATAATGACATTCATTTCAGTTTCAGACTTCCAGTCCTTCAGAAAATGTATGCTGCTGCACAGCATTTTACTCTAGTAACTTCTTAAGTTTATAAGGGCAATATTTAAAATCTGTCCCTAATTTTTTGTCTTTGTTCCTTCATTGGTTTCTACTATGGATCAACAAACTACAGAGTTCTTAGCACCAGAAATGCCAAAAAATAACGCCCGAATCACGGTAGCATGACAAAGTTAACTTTAAGCATTTCTTGCAAAGGGGCAAGCCTTCCTGCACTACCTACTAATTCCCTGATGTTATACAAATGAATTTCATGGTTGCACCAAGTTGAAAAAAATCCCCCAAAGAAGGGAGTCATTGCCAGCACACACTTAGAAACAGCATGCTAACAATGATTTCCTGTAGAAAACAGTGATCGGCATTATGTTAAACTTTTTTCTCCAGGCAACTGACATAAACTGTTCAAAAAACATGAATACAATTCTGCTCCTTTGGGCAACGTTTACTATGTTTGCCACCTTAAATTAAACCATTACCCTTCCCTATATCATTTCACAGGCCAGTGTCATAAATGTTGTTGTGAATATAAGACACAGCTTCAGTAAAAGTGAAACACCCTACTTGTTTGTCTAACTCTTTTATCAGTAAACAGACTATTATTTACTTTGCTACTAAGATGTTTGTGTCTGTGGCCTGTTCTAAATTTGAAACAACAAGTAGGATGTAGGAAGGAAGTTAGGAACTCAATAATACTCATGCATTGCTGAAGCATTTTGAATTTATTTATTTATTTTTTTATCTTTTTACCTGGAGGTGGAGGAGGAGCTGGAGGAAGAAGAAGAGAAATATTTCATCATGTTTGGACTGCCGCTCTGACACGAGTCTGATGAGACTGCTGCTGCCTGCTGCACTGAAATGAACGGGATGGGGTAGCCTTGCTGACTGTCACTTCTAATTAAAAATAAAAAAATAACACTGTTGCTGCTCTCTCGCGGTCCGAACTGTAGCATGTGTAGTCCAGTCCCAACCTTTTCTAAGCTAACTGCCTGTAATTTGAAAAAAAAAAAAAAACGTCGATTCCCTTTGCTTAGCTGCTGTACACCTCATGTCTGAGTACAGGTACAGCCAATAAGTTAGTCAGTCACACACCTCAAGCCCTCAGCCGAATTGTGACAGGCTGGCAGGCTGCTCATGACGCTTTCGTCATCGTGCACGCCTTTGCACATGATGATGTCAGCGCTAAATTGCCAAGAAAATAAAATTAAATTAAAAAATGCTGGGAAAGAATCGGGAATAAAGGGGGCCAGTTGTGAATTTGTGGCACCCCGTTATTTAGATCTCAAAACCGGTAAATGTCGAGCAATTCAGTACGACTGAGAGGTATGGGTGAGAGGTAAATTGATGCAAGGATTGTTGAAAAAGTTTCATATTCCAAAGTTCTCCTTTAAGCAAGGTAACTTTTGGTGGCCTAACAAACAGAATTCCCTGCTGAACAAGAACCAAGACAATAAAAGGAAACAGCAGGATAACAATTCCACCAAGCCAAACAAGAAGGGTTCCTTTCAGATAAAGGGTATCCTCTCTTCCAACTTATGACTCTTTGAGGCACAGCACCCATCTTTATCGAATACCCAGTGGGGTAACTCGTCTCTCATGTTTACTCTCAATAAGGCAGCCTGGTTATGAGTATTTTCTGACCAATTTATGCTATACATTGTTGGTGGAAGTTACAGATGGCAGGGGAAAGGCTATCCACCTCTGTTCAGGGGGCTTCCCCCGAATTCACTGGACCAGACTTTGTTATTCTTTCCAATTCTCCAGAAAATGCTTGGCTTGGGGGTCATAGAACTGGTCTCTCCTTCGGAAAGTATGAGAGGTTTCTACTCCAGAATTTCCTTGGTTCCCAAAAAAGAGCAGTTGTGGAGACCAGTATTGGACATGCCATTTCTAAGTACGTCTGTCATGTTCTGCAAGTTCAACATGCTCACCCTGCCGCCAGTGCTTCTTCTGTTGTCCATGGACTTTGAGGTATGCCTGTCATCATTATTCCCATTGCTTATCTCTTCAGGAGATATCTGAGAGGAGTTGTGTCTGGTTTAGTTTTGTGTATTGCCGTTTAGGCTTTCCACTGCACTGTGAATATTCACCAAATGACTTGCTCCAGTATTGGCCATTGTTGGACTCTGGGTATTCACACATGTCCATACTTCGACAAATTGCTGATCTGTGTAGAGCCTGCATCCAGGTGTTTGAAATTGCTAGAGAAAGTCTACATCTTACTCTCCGACCTATGATTCAAGTTAAAACCTCCTAAAGTCATGTCTGACACCATTGCAAAGACTCCTCTTTCTGGTGTGTTTGTTGGAGTCAAACAAGAGAATGGCCTTTCTGCTCAAAGACAAGGTCATGTCATACCTGTGATTCTGGAATTCTCTAACAGGAATGATGCCTCAGTCAGAGAATTCCTGAAAGTTATTGTACTGATGGCATCCGAGATTTTCATGAGATCACTGGCATGTCTTCACATGAGAAAAATTCAGTGGTATGTCTGAAATAGTTGGACTGTGCAGCATCTTTCCCTGGAATCCTAGTTGCTGGTGCTACTCATTATCAGATGAGCTTTACAGTAATGGACAAAAGAGGTGATTGTCAATCCATGGCTTCCTTTCTCCCCCCTGCTGCCAGTACAAACTATCCAGACAGATTCGTCCAAACTTCGCCTGGGGAGCTGTATCAGTGGAATGCAAGTTCAAGCCACTTGGGAGTCAAGGACACACAGAAGCACATTAGTATCTTGGAGATGTTGGCAGTGGTTCACGGTTTAAAAACCCTTTACCACCTGTGGACTTCTTGTCCTCTTCTAGTGGTTACAGACAACACCACAGTGATGTGGCACCTCAACAAACAAGGGGGTACAAGGTCTTAATCTCTGTGCTGGTTGGCAGTGGTAGCCTAGAGGCTGGTTTCTGAGTATTCTCTAATTCTTCTGATATTGTCCATACTGTCGGTGGAGAGCACTGACACAGATTAAGCAGATCCTGGCAAACCTCCACGAGGAGAAGCTCAAGGCAGTGGTGTTCCATGATTCAGTCCAGATGTGGGAAACACCTCAAACAGATCTGTTCACCTCCTTTCAAAGTAGATAGCTGGAGAAATCCTGTTCTACCAATCTTTTCAGCCATGCTTGGAAGACAAGCGCATTCTTGTTCCCTTGTATGCCTTTCAACCCTTTCCAATGTTTCACAAGGTACTTTTGAAAGTTCAAAGAGAAATGCCAAAGATCATCGTAGTGACCCCATATTTTCCCAGGCAGTCTTGGTTTTCCATGTTAATGACCAAAGTGAATTAATGCCAGATGGAGGTCCAAAATTAGTAAACACAGGAATTTTATTATAAATTGAGCATTTTCGTCTGGTCAAGGAGACTTCATCAGAATGAATAACATAGTGAAAACAGCCAGTATATAGTATGGAACGCTACTTGTCTTTGGTTAAAATATTAATCAAATAATTAAACAATTAACTTTTGTCTTAAAAGAACAGTTCATTCTATAATGAGACACAAAAAAATCGTACAGAATATCAATATTAATATTTTTGAAAGACTGTGATGAAAGAAATTTATAAAATAGGTAGAAGCAGCATTTCTCCAACCTCACCAAGGAAGAAAAATTACTTTTTTCAGACCTTAAGGAATGACAGAACTGTGCGCATTATGAAAGCCGACAAAGGTAGTGGCAGTGTTATGTGGAATACCATGAAATATACTACTGCAATGCTAAATATTCTTCATAACACCAGAACATATACTCCAGTGTCTCTAAATCAAATCAATATAGCTTATAGAAGAGTAGATTTATATTTGGAAGAATATATTTTCAATCAACTGATTAAAGTAGATAAGTACTGTTTTTTGTACAATTCTAAACCTGTGATCCCTACAATTTTCTGAATCGCCAAAATACACAGAAATATTGTTAATTCCTCATTTAGACCTATTCTATCAGCTCAAGGGTCCAAACCTTATCCTGTAGCAGTACTTATTGACAGGTGACTTAAACCTATTTATGATTTAGTACTCCACCTTTTAAAGGACTCTTGGGAATTCTTGGGGCATTTGAAAAATAATGTGTGGGGCAAGAATCTCCTGTTTTTAACCATCAATGTGATTGGTTTGTTTTCTGTTATACATAGAATAAAGGGGGTTGATCTTATCCTGACAGTTTAACACCGTATTCATTTTTATCCAATGGTAAAATCAACCTCATTGTTAAATTGATGTTCTTGTTTTAGAACATAATTACATTTTTTTTAAGGAGAATATTTCCAACAAACTAGGGAAGTTGCCATGGGCTAAGCTTGTGCCTCACTGTTTGCAAATTAGGTTTTGTTAGCATGAGAAAATCAATACTTATTTAGTAGTACGTTTTCCAAAAATAAACATTTGTATTGAAGATGTTTTGGATGATATTTTTATATTATTGGGATGGAAGCTTAGAAGATATTTGTTGATTTATTGAATACTTAAGTAACTCTACAAAACTTTTGAATTTTACTTATTCTTGCAATGCAGAGAAGATAAATTACTTAGATACCTTGATTTTCCGCAAAACATCAGGATTTAAGTCCCCAATTTAAAAAAAATTGTTGGAGAATAATGTGAAATTTTGCCCTGTTCAGGCAACACCATATAGCAGCACTACCTGTTATGGGTGTTGTAAGCAATGTAAATATTTTTCTAATGACCACAGCATACTCCTTGACAGTATTTTAAAGTCTCGAGTGACATTTCAGAAAGGGAATTGTAATACTTGAGGGGTTGTGTATCTTGCAAAATCCTCCATATGTACGGCTTTTTATAACTTTTTAAAACACGCATATAGGATCATAGGAAGTTACTAGGCTATTTGGCCCTGAGGCCCTTACAAGTCTAGCCAAGAATTTAGCCCATGTTCCAGCAAGTCAGCACCTGATGCCCCTGTCCATCAGAGACACAGGTGAAATCGCAGGGGTGTATTTGCTGTTCCCCATCCAGTTTTCCAGGTTGCACTTAAAAAGGGTTAATGAGATACTCTGATATGGAGAGGGAGCCTATTCCACAGAAGGGGAGTCTCTGGGACACAAATCTGTCCTGCCAACAAGTCCTATTGATGTCACAGACCAGGTTGAGGCTATGCATGTGGGTTACTGGAATGGAGCTAGAATTGCAGATATGCTGCAGTCCCATCAAGGCGGTGACTGAGATTGCTTTGTATGCCAGACAGAGGTCATCACTGAGGAGTCTATATGAGACTGAGTAAGAGGGACAGGGCTTTTATCCTATCTATGTAGGGTAGATGTTTGAGGCCCTGAATTCTCCTGTTGAGGAACCTCTGTGGTCTCTCCAGCTGCTGCATGTGCTTTGTGAGGTACAGGTCAAAAGGAGCCTTATACTCAGTAATGGGTCTTATAAGGGAAGAATACGGGGATGTTATGACCTCCTTGTCCCTGGATGAGATACCCTTCCTAATAAGGTGGGCTCGTAGAAAGCTTTCCATACAGCAGAGGCAGTATGGTGGTCATAAGTCAGTATGCTATCAACCTGGGTGCCCAAGTCCCTCACGACTGATTGCTTGCTTAGGACCTTGTTATTAATGTTATAATTTGTGGGGACGTCACTCTCCCCAAAGGGGATGAAGATGCATGTTTTGGCATTCAGTTTGAGGCCATGTTTCTGGCACCATTCACTTGTTTGGGTGAGACCATCTTGGAGGATGTCCGCAGCACTACAGGAATTGATGACAGCGGCCAAGCTTGCAGTCATCTGCAGACTTGGTTAGCCGTATATGAACATGCTTATGATACTGTCAACAAGAATGAAAAAACGTCCTTTATAAACACTCATTAACATGTTCTTTCAGTAAATGTTATTTAGATATTTTGGAACATAATATTCAAAACCCACAGGGAGGAGACTGGAAATATTTGTTTGGGGTTCATGAATTGGTGTGACAACTTAAATTAGGTACCACTTTTTCACCTGGATTGAATGAATGCACATCAATTACACCCGTATTGCAGATGAAGGCCAGGAAGTTGTAAGGAACGTATGAACATATATATTTTTTAATATTTTATACACAAGCAGCAAACAAATGAATCCAAACCAGCCCAAAAGATGCAAATGTTGAAACACAGGTGCCCAGTAGGAAGGTAGCTGGAATAAAGAAGCTGAACCACGACAAAGTAAAATCTTTTTAATACAAAATGGTGAGCGCTTTCACAATGGTAACCATTGCTTCATCAGACAGTTCATTCAAACAGCAACAACACCTAAATACTTTAATTCATTACAAGAACAACCAGTCCTACCACTCAAAATTAATTCAGCACTCAACAATCAATTAATTACTGTGGTTACGTTTTGCTTTGGTTAATTACTAAAGTTAGAAAAATTCTGTCTAACAACGACATACACAAAGTGTAAAGACAAGGACGTAGATAAAGGTAAATAAAATACAGAAAACGTCAATGAATAAATACATATGCTCATGTTCCCCATTTAGTAACTACTCATATACATAGATATAAACATAAAAATGTATATAAAAATATATGTAAAAGTATAAGCAGTATACACTCAACAGTTTAACGAATACATATATTCTGCCTAATAAATGAACATAGGTTCATATTAGGCTATCTGCCCTAGGGCATTTATAAGCCTAGCCAGAGTGTGTTTGGCTTTCGCCACCCATTTTAAATTAATTTTGCTATGCTTTTTTTTGAGGTTAGTATACTGTGCCTCTGTCTAACAGTGACACAGAAGTGATAGCTGGGGTAAACCTACAATCTCCCATCCACTCATCAAGATTCCTCTTGAAGAGAGTCAATGTGGGACTCTGCCTAACCTGGACTGGGATTTTATTCCAGAGTGAAGGGAGCCTCTGGGTTATGAATCTGTCCCTCCAGCATGTCCTATTTATTTCAGTGCTGAGGTTCAAGTCTCTCGAGCGTAGCTCGATGGGATTTGGATTTTCTGAGGTGCAGCATGTCCATTAATTCCGGGTTGGACATGGCTTTATACGTCAGGCACAGATTGCCTCTGAGCAGGCGGTATGCCACTGAGTAGAGCTGGAGTTTCTTTAACCGGGCAGCATATGGCATCTGTTTGAGCCCTTTGATCCTCTTGGTGAGGTACTTTTGGGGTCTTTCCAGTTGCTGCAGGTGTCTGGTAAGGTACATCCCAAAAGGGGCATTGTACTCAATTATGGGCCTGATGAGGGATGAGTAAAGAGGCACGATGACCTCCCCTGATCTAGATGTGAATCCCTTCATGATTAGGTGGGCTATATAAAATGTTTTTCTAACCACTTTGGCCACGTGGTTGTCAAATGAGAGATTGCTATCAACTTGGGTCCCCAGGTCCCTAATGACTTCTTCTGTACTTAATGGATTACCACCTATGTGGTAATTTGTGGCACTTTGTTTTTGCCAAAGGGGATGACTATGCACTTTTTGGCGTTTAGCTTGAGGCCATGGCTCTGGCACCAGTTGTCTGTTTCTATGAGGCCCATTTGGAGGATGCTTGTGTCGGCTGGAGAGTTGATTATGGCGCCCAGTTTGCAGTCATCTGCGAACTTGGTCAGCCACAGTCCTTCCGTGTTGGCCTGTACCGCCGAGAAATATATACCGAACAAGAGAGGTCCCAGGACTGAGCCTTGTGGGACACCACTTGTAACTGGTTTGGAGTCTGACATGGGTCCAGCAATACTAACCATGTGGGTTCTGTCCTTGAGCCAGTTTGCAACCCATCTAGTGACATAGGGGTTTATATTTAAGCTGGTGAGCTTATCTATAATGCCCGAGTGGGGTATTGTATCGAAGGCTTTTGCGAGGTCCAGGTAGGCTGTGTGGACCACCTTCCCCTCATCAGTGGCCTTGGTGACTGTTTCAAAGAAATCGACCAGGTTTAAGAGGCAGGATCTGCCCTTAACAAAGCCAAACTGGGTAGGATCCAGTGTCTTTAGGTCCCCAATATCTTTTATTATGAGGTCCATGATGATCCTTTCCATAGCTTTGCAGACCAAGCTAGTCAGGCTTATGGGGCGATAGTTTCCAGGATCCGTTGAGGCGCCACCTTTGTGGAGAGGGACCACTGTTGCTGTACGCCACTCTTTGGGTACATATCCTGTAGTAAGGCTAAGATTGAACAGTAGTTTTATGTTTGGGTTTAGCTCTTCTTGGAGTTCATGTAGGACACAGCCCGGGACACCATCTGGTCCCATTGATGCTGTGTTTTTTGCTTTGGAGAGGGCGGTTCTTACCTGAGTATCTGAGATGTCAGGGGGGCAGCACTCTGTTGGGATAGATATTTGCCCTTTTGGTGGGGGGGGAGAAGTTTGCACTGAACCTGTCAGCTAGGATGTTGGCAATGTCTGTGGGCTCAGTGTATTTTTTGTCATTTTGGACTAATTCTGAGCATATCTGGGAATTCCCACCCAGGTTCCTAACATAACTAAAGAAAGCCTTGTGATTATCCTTAGTGTCCTGTGCAATTTTTCTCTCGAAGCTGGCCTTAGACGATTTTATGAGTGCCCGTAGTTTTTTGCTAATACTGATCAGAGATGCCTTCCCTTTTTGGGATTTTGCTCTATCATGTAGTAGCTTTCTCCTTCTATTGTATAGTTTGTTTATGGCTGGGGTCCACCAGACAGGACGTCTGCCTTTGGAGGATTAGGTCTTGGTTTTATTTGGGATTGCATGATCCATGCATTCCTGAAGGTGTTCATAGAATGCGTTTATAAAGGATTCTGCGGTCTGGGCCGTATTTTCCACAGGCCCGGGGGCTTTGAAGGATTTCGCCTTGGTTTTGAGGTGTGTGAAATTTGCTTTAGAGAAGTTTTTCACTGTGGTTTTCTGGGCAAGGGGTGGGGTCGGGATGTGAATATCCAGTGAGATTAGTTTATGGTCTGATCTTACCAGTGAGGGATACACTTCTGGTCTGGAGCATAGTGTCCCCATGTTGGTGATGATCAGGTCCAGTATGTTTTCCCCTCTTGTGGGAGAGGTAACAAGTTGTTCCACAGCATTTGAGTGTATAAATTCTAGGAACCTTTTGGCTAGGGTGTTGGAGCTAGAGTAATGCTCCCATCTATGTTTGGGTAGTTGACGTCGCCCAATATAATGGTGTTTGGAGAGACCTTCATTTTTTCCAGTATTCTCAGGAAGGCCGAGTGGGGTTCCTGTGTTTGGGAGGGTGGTCTGTAGCAGGCTATAAACTGGAAGGCAGTTTTACCCACAGTTAGTTGCACATGGATAGTCTCTGATGCTTCGTGCTGTGCCACCAACCTGGAGGTGTGGGTATCTTTGACGAATATTGATACTCCCCCTCCTTTTGTGGTTCGGTCCAAGTTTTGGGGCCGAAAAGCATGGTATGAGGTATAACCTGGTAGTGCTGGGGTGCTCTCAGGAGCCTTGAACCAGGTTTATGTTACCGCACAGATATCGACGTTCTCCATGCTAAGGAGAGTTTCGAGTGCGTGCATCTTGAGGTTTAGACTTCTGGCGCTGAGTAGCATTACTCTTAGTTTCTTATCCCTTGTGATACCTATGGAGGTAGGTTTGCCTTTTGAGCCTTGCCTAAAAAAGGCACTATGGGGGTAGCAAGAGCCTTTGCCAATATCCGAAAGCCCAGGGGTGACAGGTGCAAGCCGTCCCTAGCGAAGCATCGTGGCTTGTCGAGCATGTCATCCCAGGCTGACAGGCATTGGATCCCGTTTGAATGACACCAGCACTTAAGCCAATTGTTGAAATTGATCATATTGTGGCATCATTCTTGGTGAGGGTAAGATGCTACTCAAGGTCAGGGTCATACCGGCCTGGGCTACATCCTCAGAGAGCTCCTTTATGTCTCTTTTCATGTAGTCCAGGGAGGGACGTCTCAGGTCATTCACACCAGCATGGACAATGACTGAGTCATATTTGTACTTGCCTTGAAGTGACATGAGTGCTTGTGTTATGTGGCGGATCCTAGCGCCCGACAGGCAGCTCACCGTGACCTTCTCCTTGTTCAGCCTGGTGAGCGGGACATCAGTGTGCCTGACGATAGAGTCACCTATTACAAGTGTATCAGGTGTGTTGTTTAGCCTTAAGGGCTGTGACTGTTCGGCACACTGGCTTTGTGAGCTATGTGTTGCATGTGTTTTGTTTTGGGGTAGCGGTTGCTTGGGTGTCTACTTTGGAGGTCTCTGCTGCTTAGGCAGATTTTTATTTAGAGCCTCCGAGTATGTTTTTGTGTGTTTATGTGTTTGGTTTGTTGTCGTGGTAGGTCTATGTGAGACTGGAATTGTAGTGAGTGTGGTTTCCTTCTCCTCCTGACTGGTTACGCCAGTACTGAGTTGAGAGAGCTTAGCCTCCAGTTTGGCTATATGGTTGCATCTCTCACATGTGTTGGAATTTGTTGGGAGGAGGAGAGGGTTGTCTGTATACATGAGGCAGTTGTAAGATTGCCTCAGGATTCCCAGATTCACCAGATGGACCGGAGAGGAGATTGACAACTGACCTTTGGACATGCTAGAATAGTATTGGGAATTCCTTTATAATTGAAAAAAAGGGCCAGTGGGGAACAAGGTACTCAAGGGGAGTTTGTGAGGGTATAGTGCTTTTAATTTTTTAGAGCTGACTTATATAATTGCTTTAGTGAGCAAGTGCCAGGTAACTTAAATGCAATGTGTTACAGGTAACTTAAATGCAAAAATGACAAACAGTAACTTTCTTTCAAGTGAAACAAGGAAATAAGTACAGTAAGCAATGCAGATATCACTAGGGATCCACAGAAGTGCTAAAAGGTCGCGTTTTAGGTGGAATTAGCGTTTCAGGGAAATAAACAAACAACAAGCATACAAACAAAGCTAGATTCAGCAGGCCTGGATCTAGTCTATGCTACAGCAAGCAAGGTGTACCAATTTCAGTAAGAAACAGTTAGAATATGCAGGCACTATAAGCTTTTAACCAGAAATTCCCTGCTCAGAAGGGCAGAGTCCAGCCTGTCCTCCCACAAGAGTGCAGACCGCAATCCTTCTTAATGTAAAATAACTGGCCTGAAGCCCAAGTGCTTAAACCAGAACTAATACACTTTTAGAATAACAGACACTGAGCTCTCAGTCAGCAGTTCCCAACTTAGAAGGATGTAAGCTACCTGTCCTGCCACCACAGTGCAGTCCACCTAGTAAATACATATACTTTAATGCATACATTTCAACAAGTACTTGTCTTTAATAGTATTTACACATTCAACAGTTGAGTGAGTATGTGTATTTTTCCAATTTTATACGCTATTATGACTTTGGGATAACCTCAGGAATTGGAACATTAAAAATTACTAATGATTTAGTAAGATTAAACTTATCAGACTACAGTGCTTTCATAAAATGTTAATATTTTCCCAGAAAGGTTTCAAAACTTTACAATCAAAAATCATATGCAACCAGACCACTTTAAAATTAAAAATAAATGTCCAACACTTAATGTTCAGTTTCTTAGACATGGCTTCAGTTTTATGAGAAGTAACAAAAGCTATATGTAAAAATTTCTGTGAAAAGAAGTTTCCAGAATGGAGATGTTGAGGTCATTTTCTTGTTTCTATCTAAAATAATGTTATTATTTAGTTGAGTAGAGAAATACCAATAGTTATCTCTGATACTTGATTCAACAGTTTTATTATTTTATAGATTTTTGATAGATGTCCTGTGTTAGTATTTAAGTTTATTTTAGAGTTTATTAAAAATTCAGTAAAATTTCAAAAGTATTTATTTATATCTATTAAAGATTTTAATCTGACTGTTGTCCTTTTCATTCCTCTTCAACGACTGGGTTATGGATCTGATCCTCGAATCCAACTCGGCTGCAAACTTTAGACTTTAGATCCAACTCTCAAGCTCTTCCCTCTAACCATAATGCCCTAGTCCATCCTCAATACCTCGGATCTTGTTTGCCTCCATCATGCTTAGATGCAGGGTCCTTCTCTCCAGCATTTTTATTAGTAATTTGTAAGTCATTTTGTTCTGTTTGCTGAAATATTTTCTTTCTCTCATTTTTCAGCCTTTCTCTTAGTTTTCCGATACAGTGTCAGGCTTCTTACTATTTCTTAAAAAAATTCTTAGTAGTGTTTTCCTTATTTTTACCATAGGTAGCATTCTCGGTAATTCTCTGTTACCATTGCTGGTAATTCTTCTTTCGTTCACAAAGCTTCAAACCCATTCATAATATCAGCCAGTCGTATGGCTCAGTCTCAGATCCTATGCCTTCAGATCCACAGCTTGGCACTCCACACAGCTAAAGAACTCACTCACTAGACCTCATGCTGGATCCAGTCTCTCATACACTGCACCCTCCCTTCAGGCAAATTCCCATAAAGCATTCCAGTCCCCAGTCCACCACATCTTCCAGGTTTTTAACAAGTCTGTCAGAAGCAGATGTGGATAGGATGATGAAAAAATTTCTCAAGCGCTCCGAGCCAGATGGGGGTCATACCTGCTCTGTCCCCTGTTGGATCCATGAGTCTTCCAACCACTACTCACACGATACCGTCTCCTTCTCCAATCTATCCTACAGTTTCAGAGCCCCAGGATCTGGCAGGCCCGAGAAGTCCGGAGTCGGATCCAAAGAAAATCACTTCTTTGACTCTGACAGCATCTCTGATGAGTTCTGCTCCTGTACCTTCAGATCGTAACGGGTCCTTAAGCCTAAGTGTTAGGTCCATGGGTCCAGGAAATACTCCAGTGTTATCTGATTTATCCTTGCCCCTTGGAGCCTTAGTGCTGGACAGCTCGGGTCCATTCTTGAGGCACAGATCCGGTAGGAGTTGTGATTTACCTGTACTGCAAGTCTCAGCTCTGGTGCAGGTGGATACAGCTTCTGTGGGGTCATCTACCTTTGAGGTTGAGAAAAAGGCTTTTTTTTATTCCAAGGGAACCAGTCTCTCACCCCTGAGATCCACTCCCTATTCCCTTCTTGGTTCTGAGCTCTTAGTCCATCAGGCCTATTCCACAGGGACAGTCAGTTCCTGTAAAGGAACTCCTCCTGTATTTAGATAACTCATCCATCTGGAGAGAACATGCAAGAGGAGGCACATAGATTCCCTGCTGGAATCTCATCTGGAAGATACTGATTTTGAAGAAGAAGAAGGATTCCTCAGATCTCCACTGGAGGATATGTCCGTTGGAGATATATTAGAGTTCAAACTAAGTAAAACACATACAACCAAACGCTTCCAGCCCAAATCAACGCCAAAATATGAGACACCAACAAGTTGTGTTAGCGCTTTCATTCACATTTAATGCCAAGTGAACTTCTTCAGAAACAACTTGCACATCCATACAACTCAAATAAATACAATTACCAATCAAATATTAACATAATTGATTAATAAATCAAATTAATGATTTAAAGACACATACTAAATATTCTATAAACCATTTCTAAATCAAAATAATCACATAAATGGATAAAAAATATACATATTTAGAATCTTTGAATATAAAAACTTGATTTATCTAAAAAATTAATGTATTTAAATAACGTATATTTAATAAAAAAATTATATATTAGAAAAATATGTATTAGAAAAAATAGTGTATGTTGTACTACCTATTTTCTAAAAAACATTTTAGATTAATCACTTCATTTAAACCTGGGGCACTATCTGCCCCAAGAAAAAATTGCCAGAATGACTCTTTACATTCTAGCAAAATTTTTATATTTCCATTAAATACAGTATTGGACACATTATCCATGACAGAAAATGTGAACTTTTTAAACATACTACAAATGACTGAATGTCTGGCTAATGCGTTGTTAACATCTTTCTTTCTAATGGCTAGCATATGCTCACGAATTCTAACCTTTAGTTCTCTCGTTGTCATGCCCACATAATAACTAGGACATGTCTGACACTGAGCAACATAAACTACCATCGAACTTTGGCATGTAAAAAATGCTTTGGACCAATGTGTGTATGATAAATGTGGAAAATGTATAGATGAAGAATTACTTATATGTCTACACTGTTTACATGTGTGACATGAGTACATTCCTTTAGTTTTTATAATACTTTTTTTGTCAGCAGCATACCTGTCTTTACCTTCCAAAATTGTCTTAATATTAACAACCCTCTTAAAAGTAAAGTGAGGCTTTCTACCTACAGCGTTTGTCAAGCTTAACCTGAGATACATCTTGAAAGATTTAGAGTGTAATGATGTACACCTAGGTCCTAAAAAGGCAAGTACATACAATCCACCACTCATTAATACTTTGCAAATATTTCAAAATATCAGTGAAGAAGCTATAAGGAAAATACACCCTGTTTATCACCACAACAATTTCAATGAGTCAGAATATTTGGCTTTGGAAGAGCTTAGAACTAACAAACAAGTTAGAGTTATGAAGGCAGACAAAGGGGGTAAAATTGTCATCATGGACAATACCCATTACATCAGGTCTGTGGAGAACTTGTTAAAAGATGGAGATACACATCAGGTAGTTGACAGTGTACATATCCGGAACAGTTTCTCTAAATTAGACATAAGCCTATTTGATATTTTTAGTCAGGGAGAGATTGACTATAACACCTACAGCTTTTTATTAATAGAGTTTCCAAAAATGGGAAACATGTTTGGCATACCAAAACTACAAAAGGATCTAGTAGATCCCCCATTTAGGCCTATAATATCAGCAGCCAAATACAAAACTGAGAATATTTCAATATGGTTGGACTACATGTTAAATCCAGTTGTACAAGCTTCCAAATATTATTCGAAGGATTCTTGGCACCTATTAGAAAAACTGAGGGAATTAAAATTGCCAGCTTCCAAATTGGCTATGGCCACTTTAGATGTACAGTCATTGTATACATGTATAGACAACAATATAGGTATTGAGTATTTAAGAGAATATCTTGTTAAAAATACCAGTTTTGATGGGATAAAAATTAACACTATTTGTACACTTATGGAATTAATTTTAGACAATAATTTTTTTACATTCAACAACATCTTTTATCAACAAATTGCAGGTGTAGCAATGGGTGCACGTGTAGCACCAGCATATGCAAACCTAGTGATGTCTCAGTGGGAGACCAGATTTATAGAAAATTGTGCATTTTTTAATAATATTGTCTTTTACACTCGCTATATTGATGATTTGTTCTTTTTATGGCATGGAACATTTGAAGATTTTGAACATTTTGTTTCTTTTTTAAACAACAGTACTTGCTTTTTGAAATTCACCATTGGAGCTTTTGGTAGCAACATTTCTTTTTTGGATTTGTCACTTAGTTATGATTACCACACACAGACTTTTTCAAGTAAAATATATAGGAAATCTAATTTCACAAATCAATATTTACATCAAACTAGTTTACACCCTCAGCATATGAAAAAAGGAGTAATAAAAGGTCAGTACATTAGGTTGAGCAGATTAACCTCTGATACTGAAGTTTTTCAAAATGAGATGTCAATATTGAGAAATTTCTTCATTAACAGGGGATATGGAGAGTCATGGTTATTGTCGATTGAAAAAGAAGTTTCACAACTTCGCAATACAACAATAGGACCTATTCTAAATTCAGGTTTAATTTTGACTAGACCTAACAATTCTGACAATGTAGAACACATGATTGATAAAGAGTTCGTGAATGCTTTTATTTTGCCTATATGTAATGAAATACGGATTATCAAAGATATTATTTTAGATAATTGGAAAATAATATTAGGTAACCATGAATTGACAAACGCTGTAGGTAGAAAGCCTCACTTTACTTTTAAGAGGGTTGTTAATATTAAGACAATTTTGGAAGGTAAAGACAGGTATGCTGCTGACAAAAAAAGTATTATAAAAACTAAAGGAACGTACTCATGTCACACATGTAAACAGTGTAGACATATAAGTAATTCTTCATCTATACATTTTCCACATTTATCATACACACATTGGTCCAAAGCATTTTTTACATGCCAAAGTTCGATGGTAGTTTATGTTGCTCAGTGTCAGACATGTCCTAGTTATTATGTGGGCATGACAACGAGAGAACTAAAGGTTAGAATTCGTGAGCATATGCTAGCCATTAGAAAGAAAGATGTTAACAACGCATTAGCCAGACATTCAGTCATTTGTAGTATGTTTAAAAAGTTCACATTTTCTGTCATGGATAATGTGTCCAATACTGTATTTAATGGAAATATAAAAATTTTGCTAGAATGTAAAGAGTCATTCTGGCAATTTTTTCTTGGGGCAGATAGTGCCCCAGGTTTAAATGAAGTAATTAATCTAAAATGTTTTTTAGAAAATAGGTAGTACAACATACACTATTTTTTCTAATACATATTTTTCTAATATATAATTTTTTTATTAAATATACGTTATTTAAATACATTAATTTTTTAGATAAATCAAGTTTTTATATTCAAAGATTCTAAATATGTATATTTTTTTATCCATTTATGTGATTATTTTGATTTAGAAATGGTTTATAGAATATTTAGTATGTGTCTTTAAATCATTAATTTGATTTATTAATCAATTATGTTAATATTTGATTGGTAATTGTATTTATTTGAGTTGTATGGATGTGCAAGTTGTTTCTGAAGAAGTTCACTTGGCATTAAATGTGAATGAAAGCGCTAACACAACTTGTTGGTGTCTCATATTTTGGCGTTGATTTGGGCTGGAAGCATTTGGTTGTATGTGTTTTACTTAGTTTGGCTCCATATATTAGAGTTCCTCCGGCAGAAAGGTGGTTGGTCTTCTAATAATCCTTCTCTGGAAGAATCAGTATTTTTGGAAGATTTCAGTTCTGGCCCATTTACTTCTTAGGCTACATCTCTGGTGTATGATCTCAATGGTTTAGCTTTTGCTGGGCATGGAAGGAGCTGGATACTGTTGAGCCCATTCCGAGACCACATGACAAATTCTTAGCTCCTCTTAAGGGCAGAACCTACTGGAGCAAAGGAGTCTCAGTTGATTCCAGGGTGGTGGTGGAAGCCACTAAAAAAAAGAGCTTACAGAACAGAGCTACTCTGTCCGTCTACCAGACAGAGAGTCTAGGGTGCTAGACAGATTTGAGAAACAGTGACCTTCACCTTAAGGTCTCTTAACTACCTGGCACATTTTACAAGACTGGAGAGAGATTTGAGTAAAGAACTATCAAATTCTCTCTCTCTGAGTCCATGTCTGCAGAGGATTTCAGAAAATTATCCTTTCAACTGGCCAGTGTTTTGTCAGTCTCCAACGCTTCCATGAGGTTGATCTCTCATGCAGCTGAAGGCAACTCACAGGCTGCCAGTTCAGGCATTGCAATAAGGAAACATGCCTGGATGTGACTGTGTGACTTTGCAGAGGCTTTCAAGACATCTTTTGTAAATGCTGCATTTGATGGTACATCCTTATTTGGTCCATTGGTAAAAGAAATGTTTATCCACAGCAAATAAGATTGGAAGACTCTGTCTGTTGCAGGAATTAAGTTTTCTACCTCTCAACACACCTTTTCTAGGAATCATAGAGGAGGTAAGAAAATACAGTTCTGCAAATCTCAGGGACCTTTCCAAGATTTGCACAGGAACAAATCTTCCAGAGACAGAGAAGGCAGTTCCAATGGTAGATGTCACCCTATTGGCAGAAGAGGCCTGAAAGTTCAGGACTTCCATGATTTCTTTCTGGATAGACCTTTCCAGCGCTACTGAAGTTCTGCCCGACTGTCCACCTCTGGAGGCATTCACTGGATGATTGTCTTTGCACCCAGATGCCCGGGCAAATATAACAGAAGATTTCTGGGTGCTAAGAATAATATCTAGAGGTTATTCCATACCATTTTGTAACTTGCTGTCTCTAAAAGAAAGAAACTTTCTGACATTCCACCCAGTCAGAGGAAGGCAGCAGCACAAGAAAGTCAAAAGCTGCTAGACAAAAGAGTCATCCAAGAGGTCCCACTGGAACAAATAGGATTCTGAACTTACTAACACTTCTTTTTAGTGCCTAAAAAGAGAGGGGGACCTCAGGCCAATTTGGGATCTAAGCAAACTAAATCATTACGTGAAAAAGTCAAAGTTTTAAATGGTCAGGATACAGTCCATTTTGCTATTTCTTCGCAGTGATAATTGGATGTGCTCTACAGACATTCAGAATGTGTACTGTCACATCAAAATAGGCAGGTGCTCCAGAAGACACTTACACTTTCAGTTAGGAGCCAGTCACTACCAATTTAGAGCCCTGGCCTTTGGGTTCACCACAGCCCCCATGGTGTTTACCAAATGTATGGCAGTGGTGGCAGCTCACTTGAGACTCAAATTATTCAGAGCATTTACATGTCTAGATGACTGGCTCCTCACCACCCCCTCCATGCATCTTCTTCAACACTCAAGGGACTATTCGCTCCAGATTTATCAATCACCGAGAGAAATGATCAGTTACTCCAAATCAAAGCTAACACCCGTACAGAGCCTGGAGTTTATTGGTGCACACCTGAACACATCAAAGCAAATTACATCCTTATCAACTCATTGCATAAGCACACTCAGATCTCAAATTCATCAAATTATTTCCTGTCTGTCTCCTCCAGCCAGATCTATTCTTCAAGCAAAGCAGTGAGGTCTATGGCAGCAGCAATAGTTTACTTCCTTTAGCAAGATTCTATATGCATGTTCTTTGATGGACTATAGCTGCCCAATGGTCTAGTCTTTGACAAATCATATATTTTCCTCCTGTCAAGCTTATACCAATTTGTAACTACCACATCCATTGGTGGAATCAGTTGGACAATATTTATCTAGGTTGACATTTTGTTCTAATGCTCCCCCCCCCCCCGCATTGACTACTGTGACTAGAGGCACTTCCCAGTTGGGGGTAGGATGGGGGCATTACATAGGAAGGACAGTCCATGGCACATGGTCCCCTCTAGAGGCTAATTCACATGTTAATATCCTGGACATGAGAGCAGTCCTATTAGCATCGCAGGCATTCCAAGATGCTCATCCTCTAGAGACTACTGTGATTCATACTGACAACGTGTCTGTTGTCTAGTACATTAACAAACAAGGGGGAGCCTGATCTTACCATCTTTGCTGAGAGGCTATGAGGGTTTGTCATTGCTCGATCTCACCAAACTGCTTTCTAGTTACAACACACATTTCGGAGAAAACCAAAGTATCAGCAGACTAAATAGGTCCATACTGATGCCTCATGAGTGGTCTCTCAAGCAATCAGTGGTGAAAGAGATTTTCTGTTGTTAGGGCCAACCTTGCTGCAACCTCTTTGCATCCCCAATAACAAGTACAGCAGGTATTTTTCCCTGATCACCCCTCAAGGAAGTCACAGATAGATGCTGTAGTCCACGTTTGGCCACCTGGTCTCCTTTATGCTTATCTTTCACTTTCTTTGATTCCCAAATTTCTACAGAAAGCAACCTGTTTGAAGAGCTCAGTCATCCTCATTGCCCCTTTCTGGCCTCAACAGGTGTCGTTCCGCTTCCCATTGGTCTCATCTTCGGTATCCTCCATGAATGCTGAACCCAACTCTAGATCTCCTCTCACACCGTTCAGGGATGAGTCTTCCCATTATCCAGGCCCTAAGACTGACTGCATGGTTTCTTTACTTCCAGTAATTCTGAGATAGCCCAGGCTTTCTTCCCCAGTATGTATCATTATATTATCCTCGCAAAAAGAGTCCACCAAGAAAGTTTACAAGAGCAAATGGAAAAGATTTTTCCTTTGTGTGTTGAAAAATGATGTTGACCCCTTTTCTGCCCAGTTTTGTCAGTTCTTGAATCATTGGCTGTTCTTTTAAAAGAAGGAGCTAGCTTTTATATGATTAAACTGCAACTGGCAACCATTTTAAAGTTTCATACAGGAGACAGAAATTATACTTTGGCTTCTTCTAAATTGTGTAATGCCTTTCTAAAAGGCATTTTTTTCTCCTTAGACCACCAATAAAGGATCCTTCACCTCCCTGGGACCTGACTGTTATGCTGCAAGGTTTGACTCAAAAATGCTTTGAACCTTCAGCAAAAAATTATCTAAGATTTATTTCTTGGAAAATGTCCCTCTTAGTCGCTATAACATCTGCAAAGGTTTCTGAAGTCTAGGCTCTTTCTTCAAAAACTCCATATATTATTTTCCATAAAGACAGGATTATTTACAAATAAACCCTTCTTTTTTACTTAAAAGTAGCTTCTGAGTCCAACATTAATCAATTAATTTATTTACTGGCTTTCTTTTCAAAATTTTCAAACAAAGGAGAATACATACTACATCTTCTAGATGAGCTCAGACAGTTAAGTTTTTACCGTTGCAAAACAAAACAAATCAGAAAATCAGATCAGTTATTTGTTTCCTTCTCACCAAAAAGATTGGGTTATCCAATTTCCAAAGTTACATTAGCTAAATGGATTACAGATTGCATTTCCTCATGGATCTAATCTCAGCAAGGCATTTCCCTACCAAGGCAACCCAAAGCAGTGTTTCTCAACTGCAGAGCTGTGGCCCGGTACCAGGCCCTGGCATCAGTTATACTTGGCTGCAAGATCTTCAACTCCTTTTGAAAAAATCAGCCATCTTCTTAACGACTCACTTTTGACAGCAGCCAAGTGACATAATGTGTTGAAGCACATGGGTATCCTCACGTAAAGTTGGGTTAAGAAAATTATTCGTATGGGGAATCAAATGGGTCAAAAAAGGAAACTGCGGAATCAATTTCACCAGACTGCTGGGGATCCCCGCAGAAAAAGCATTAAATTAAGGAGTTGGAATATGATGACAAGGAACAGCAAGAAAATCGTATTGGGGAGATGTTGGAATCTAGCCACGACCAAATGAAGGATGACGTATATAAAGTAGGATACATCAACAAAGTGGTGCTGAAATTTGGGCTTGGAGTATGTACAGCATTGGGCTGGACCTGAATAGCTGCCTTTGAGACCAGGACGGTATTACAAGAGTGTTGTGTACTAAGCAGTATGTGGTGGTACTGAACGTTCTTGCAAGTAGAAATACGGAATTAGCTGGTTGTATTTACAAAGGAGCGATGAAGCACATTATTTTGGTGGGAAATAATGAGCACATAGTCAGGTGGGTTGAGGAAGAGTAATTTAAATTACAGGTCTATTGGAATGGCAACCTCAGACCAAAGAGTAGTTTTAAGCACTTTTGTCCTTTTGTAATAATAGAACTTCTTCAGAAACAATAAAATACATTTACCAAAAAAACAACAGTTAACCAAAGCAAAGCTCCGGACACTGAAAAGTTTGAGCACTTTCTTTCTTTAATTACTTTTAGAACTTTTCAGTCTCCGGAGCCTTGACTTGGTTAATTGTTCTTTTTTGGTTTAGTGTTTGTTTTATTTTTACTGCATTTACTGTTTTTCTAATATAATACATTCAATGCATTTAAAAATGTGAGCAGTATATTAATCACAGTTAAAAAGTCATATGACCATCTCAACAAATCAAAATCTGCACATTAATTCTCAGTGAAAACCATAGTAACCACATGATTCTCTCAACCAATGAATTATGAGATTAGTTTTTTTTCAGTGAAGTATCATCTTAAATTAAATATTAAAGGTCCAAGTGCAAATAGTTATAGTTAAAACCTTACATATTCCAAAGGACAAACCACGAGACTCCTTGTAAAATTAAGCCCTTTCGTTCTTTAATATTTTCACCATAGAGCTTCCTCAGAATCTTTTTAGAAGTTGTTTCCATACCATTTAAATGCTCTCCAGGATTTGCACCAAAAAAAACACTCACAACCAATCAACTACCATTCAAAGCACATGCACCCAATGAAATGCAGTATTTAAATTAGTTTCAAAAATTTCAAAAAAGAAACATTTCCTGGTATTCAGGACCAATCGTTTTACACTAAAACAATCCAATCATAGATCTTAATGGCTTTTTTTTACCAGTCAAAAAATAGAACCAGTCGTAGATCTTGATTGCTTTTTTCCACCAATCCAAAAAAAAAAAAAACAGTGTTAAAATCCATTGTCAAAAAAGGATGTTGCCAAATGGCTTCCCATCCAAATGCTATCTAGGCTGAATCCTGCTTAGCTTCTAAAATCAGACAAGATCGGGCACACTTTTTCCAAGCTAGTGATTCGCTCCCAAAATAAAACATTTTATATTAATCATATAATTTTAATCCTGGTGGTCAGTCTGCCATACATGCTATTTGCCATCTAGATTTGCAGCATTCCAGGTGAACCTTATAATCACCTTCTGAAGTCTGGAGTGCTAAAGAGTCAATGACAAAGAATGTATGCTTCCTAAAACTTTCACAAATCAAAGTGTGTTTAGCCAATGCATTATTTGTATTGTGTTTTCTGATGGCTAAATTATGTATTTGGCGTGTGTATGTGATAAGTGTTTTGCTGACTAGTTGACATCCTTCTTCTTCCCTTGCTCAGCTTTCTATGGTGAGTTACATTGCATAAATATTTTTCTCATTAACATTTTTTTAACACCATCATTAAAATCAATTTAATAATACAGTAATCAATTTTACACTGAAAAGTAATATACATTTTTGGTGAACAGAGTGGGATATGTCAGTGAAAGTCAGCACAAAGTAATTTAATGATGTTGGCCTGAGGAAACTACAGTATGCTACAAGATTTCATTAGTCTACTGATTGATAACTAATTTATATGTAATTTTATATTTGTCAGCATGCAACACCGTATACATAAGTATATGAGTACTCTATGATTATGCCATAATTATTAATACTTATGTTAGTTTAATGTATGAACTTAAAACAACTGGAAAGGTATTTACCAATAAATTTGTTGGGACCAGGCCCTTGAAAACCACTGACCTAAAGCCCACCCAATTAGATTCATGGCCACTTCATCTGCTTTTTTGTCAAGAACCTCTACTGATGATATTTGCATAGCAACCACATGGTCCAGTGCTCAAACATTTGCTACTCATTACAAATTAAATCCAATATCTGTAAGTAGAGATGCCTTTGACACAGTGGTTCTCTGAAATATCCTTCCATGAGGGCTATCCAAGGCTAAAGTAGCTGGTGACTCTGTCCAATTCATTGAGCAAGAATAAAAAAGGGCAACATCAGATTTAAAAGTTATGTACTCACCATAACTAGGCATCTGTGTTGTCCATTTTATACTTTCTCAACTTCCTCCCATCCACCCCCCTTCCTAAAATCTTCTAGAGGAACCTGTTGGATTATTTATTGGAACTTATAGTTCTGGTTCTAAGCCCTATTCTTTCAGCTATCCCTTTCGCTATCTAATGTATGAAGATTTTATGGCAACAAACTCGATCTGTGGTAATGAGGATGGGCTAGGGCATTATGGGTAGAGGGAAGAGCTCAAGAGTTGCATCCAAAGTTTAAAGTATGCGGCCGAGTTGGATCTGAGGATCAGATCCATAACCCATTTATTGAGGAAGAATGAAAATTCATAACACAGATGCCTAGTTATGGTGATTACAAAACTTTTAAATTTAGATAATAAATATTGTCTGCTAACTTGTATAATAAGCCAGTTACTTGGATCAGTATCGTATCTTTTCATTAAATATTCTGATGTGTAAATTTTTGTTCCATTTAATAGTTGATTAAAAAAATTTTATTTTTATTCCTTAAGATCAACAATGTATTCATATTTAAAGATTCTAAACAATCTTCTGTAAAAGCTGTAGGGAACAATGAAAATATCCAGGCTTTTAAATCAGAATTTTCATAAATAAAGTTTCTGAATGTATTCAAAGTGTTATTAATATAATTAGAATTTGATATTCTATTACTGCTTTTAAAGAAAACATTATTTATTAACCAGATAAAGTTATTTGGCAAAATTTGTTTATGACTTTTAGATATATTTCTATCCTTCTCAAGCCATATATATTTTTGTATTGTTTTCCATTTTTGCAGAATAGCTTGGGCATAACCATAAGGTTATTGTTTTAATTACACAAGATGATACCTATAATTATATAGCCGGGAATCCAGTACCTCCATCCTCCCAATTTCTTGTGTAGTGATCAAAAGATATCCTAGACTTATTAGGGTACCAAAGGCAATTTCTAAGGATAATCTTTTTCATGTATATCTTTTAGGAGGAGAAATTGAGATGGTTTGAATAGTATGTAATATTTTTGGTACAATTATTTTAATTAATGTTAATCTTTCTTATAAATATAGCACCTTATACTTAAGGCATGGAAGCTAATGGTAAATAGGTGCCTGCAGTCTTACATAGTCTGTCTACCTAAAGATCACATGCATGTACACAAAATGGAATGCAGCTTCTGCACTTTCTTTGTGCTTTCACCACATCATGGTTAGGTTGATATGCATGCTGTTGTCTTTCTTCACTTAAAAATGCAATTTGAAATGAAAAAAAATCCTGCCACATCTGTTACCTTACAAGTAAGTGCCTAGGAAGGGCGCATTCACAGGTGATTTGATGCATTAGCATCATTGGAAACCTTCATTTCAAGCTCCTGAAATGTGACTTGATTGCAGACAGAATGTCTTCACTCTGATTTTCTTACAAACCAGAAATATAATGCAAATTGTACGTTCTCTTTCATGCTTTTGCACATAATCTTTACATGCTGTAAACTCTGCAATTTCAATTTTATTCCATCTTCACTTTCTTCTTTGTCCTAAGTTTCTTAGTTTAGGTTACACTGGAATTTACCCACTTTTTCTAATTCGTTTCTTCCATGCAGCCAATCCATACATAAATATAAATCTGTATTGCATATACACACCAGTCCTTAACCCACCTTCCATTCCTAGGTCATACCCATGCATACTTAAGCATATTCTCCTGAAAGATAGCTCAACTTTTCCAGATATTTAAATATTTCTGTTAATACCTTTAGTTTACCTTTTCTCATGATGTATCTGTAATGAGATCTCTCTGCATGTGTTTTGAGCCTTGCTTTGCACACACTTTGCTTCCTCTTCTTCATCTACTTTATTATCTCCCACATTATAAATCATGTCAGTTGTGTGGCTACTCAAGGTAAAAAAAAAGTCAGTCCCTATAGAATTATCCTCACTTGCGGCTGTAGCTGACAAAGTATGTGAAGCATCAGTTCACATACCCATTTATGAGTAAATAAATCTTTTTTTCCCATAGTTGCAGTATCAAAGGTGGGGTATAGTTAATGCCAATTACCTTAGTTTTCAACTTATTAATTTTATATCCCGAGAATTCTGAAAATGAACTAGTATTCTGAGTAGAAGTGGAACTCCCTTTTCCTGATCTAACAGATAAAAATGCCATTATCGGCAAATGAGATTTTTTTTTGCTGTGTCCTATACCAGTGATATTCTGGTAAGGAAGAATCCCTTATCTTCTTTGCAGACAGATGGCTCTGTATATAAAATGAATATCAAAGGTGACAGTGGGCATCCCTGCCTCATCCCCTGTTCAGTGGAAAGTCAGTTGATAGTGTAACCCCCATTTTTACCCTTGCTTGAGCCCCGTAATAGATTCTCTGTAATATAGCTGTTGTTTCATTAGGAAAAACAAGTTTTTCCAAGACAAAAAACATATAGTGCCAGTTTACTCTATCAAATGTCTTTTCAGCATCCAAGCTAATCATTAACAGTGATGTCTTATTACGCTCTGCTTTTTCTTGTGTAAGTAATGTTTTATTTATACCATCAAATGTCTGCCTTCCTTCAACAGTTCCACATTGATCATCTTCTATTAGTTGAGAGAGTATACCAAAAATTGTATTCGCTATCAGAGCCATAATGATCTTGGAGTCATCGTTCATAGGCAAGTTCTAGGCTAGCTGCCCTTGCGGGCCATTTTAAGTCTATCCAGTTTCCCTTGTGGTGGTTGAATTTTACCTATCCAGTTCATTGTTAAATTGGCCTTACCCATCCCATGTTCGATAATTGTATACTACCCCCTGGAAATAACTGGGATCAGACCATAGATCATTAATGGGGGCCCATGCATAGAATAAAGATTTAGGAGCTGCCTCTGGCCATTAGTGGTACAGGGGACAGTTCTGGCATCAGTTTTCTGTTACCCACCCATAGATCTAAGTTGTGTTTGAATATGGACAGGGATCTGCTTTGTTTTACATGGATGTGTAGTCTTACTCAAGAGCACTGGTATCTTCTGTGAGATATACCTGTCCCACCAACCCATTCTGTTGATGTTGCATAAGAGGTTGAGATCCATAGACTGGGCATTTCTGATGCCATTTGACTTGCTGATGTGTAGGAGGGCCATCAGTATTGGATCAGAGAATGTCTTGTATCCCAGATACAGGTCACCTCTTAGCAGTCTGTAGGATACCAAATATATTATCAGTCCATGTTGGACATATTGTTTAAGCTTTGTATTCTTTTAGTAAGGTAAGGGATCTCTGTTGGCATTCCAGTTGTTGCATGCTAAATACAGAAATCGGTCTGTATGAAGCTGAGTTCATGGTATCTTTCCCCTCGTTGGGCAATACGACCAGCACTGCTTTTCCAAGGAGTCCAGGATTTCTCTTCCAGTTAAAATGTTGTTAAATAACTTTTCCCAAGTTTCCAGTAGTTGTTCCCTCCCTAGTTTCCACACTTTCATTGGAATGCCATCTTTCCCAAATGATTTACCACTTTCTTGCTTTTTCATCACATCTGCAATCTCTTCTTAAGTTATTACATATTTTTATCAACAGTGCTTGCTCCCCCTTTAGCCACTATAGGCCATTTTAATTGTTTAATGGAGTGACTTGTCAGTTTTCCATTCCATCTAATGAGTTCACTTTGTTTTAGATCATTTTCTGTTCACAAACAAGGTAGACTTTACTTTTAGGTCTTCTTAAATTTACTTAAAAAAACTAGTAAGTGAGATTGGCTACAGGATTTTACTCCCAATTTCCGTAAGTGGATATCTTCCCTTTTTCTACTTTTGTTCACTTTGCTGCCATTCTCTACTCTAATGTACTGAAACAGCATTCTAATAAGATAAACCTTATAATCTGAAACACAATTTTTAGAGGTGCCATTTACACTCTGTATATATAATTATTTTCTGTTCTAATATATAGGTGCTGACTATGGACAGATTTCAGTGGAAACATGGAACTACTTGTATAGTATTTATGGAGGGGGACCAGAGATTGCAATCCGGCAGAATGTGGCACAGATTCAGGAACCAGAAAGCCTCCATGGTGAGAGAAAGATTGAAGCAGAGACTCGCATTGTGTGACCACCAAGATGCAAATTACGAATGAAATCTGGTTGTGGTGAGTAACATTCTGAAATCTTGAAATTCACAACCTGAATAAGTAGGTTAGAGTATCCTACTGAGAACAGTTATGTTGGCAAAAGTGAATTTGCTGACACATTTGTTTTGGAAAAAGTGTACCCACTGCCTTAATATTGCACCTTTTTTAATTGACTTAACATGGGGAAGTAGTTTTGGAAGAGAGAGAGAGATGCATTCTGTTATTATTGGTCAACTGTATATTGATTACTTTGACTTCAGCAAACAATGAACTGATTTATTTAGACTGCTGCTACTAGTAGTATTGCATGCACTGTTGTGGATAAAAGCAAAGAAGGGTATGTAAAAAATGGTCTGAACAAAACTAAATGTATTGGTAGGATAGCATTTCAGTTGTGTGCTGTTATTTCTGAGGCCCATTAGCAAATGGAAAGAAAATGCCTGTTCCCCCCCCTTCTTAAGTCAGGGAAAGTTTGGGATTTTTTGGCACTACCTGTGTTTTCCATCTGACTATATTAGAAACAGGAAATGTTGGATAAGTAAATCTCAGAACTGTGATACTGGGATATATGTAATGGTTAAGGAGAAGAATATGCAGGTGCCTCAATTGATTCCTGACAGTTACTGCCTGGATTGCAGTTCAGTAGTTTTTGCTGCAGTCCAGTACCTGGAATATGGGATATAATTTTCTTAACACAGTTTGTGTGTTTTCAGTATACTTGTGCTTTAATTCTTTGTGATTGCATGTGCTATTTGCTTTACAGTGAAGTTGTGCAGTTGAGAAAAAAAACACTTTATTGAGGGAGTGCCCAATTTCTCACTATTGTAGCTTTCACTATATAACGTCATAAACACTAAAGCCTCCATTACAGATATTGTTTTTACGTATGTCATATCTGAAATAAACTTTAGGCTTTTAGAATGCTGTATGATTTTCTGTGAAAAAATATATAGTTCTCATTAGGTAGGTTAGGAAGCATGGAAAAATAAAATTCTAAAGTAACGGGTTCAACTTTAAGCAAAACTATATGGTATCAAAGGGGGCTTTCAGAGTGGTTTGCAAATGTCAATACAGCAGAAAAATTACCCTTTTTCCAGGATTGTCATAGTACAACTACTGAATCTTGAGAGTGGACTAAGGAGCTGGTTCTCTGTATCAACTTGTACTATACAGAACATGGAATAAAAGAGACCCAGATCAGTTACCTTAAGGGAAGAGTTACCTTCAAAGAGATGTATCAGTTTGTATGGATACTGGGGAACATGTGAATTCAGAAAATAATTGAAATTCAAATTTGTGCATAGGGGTGTGAGGTTAGTGTTCCAAATCCTTCATTTAAAGCTACTGGTGGAAAGTATCATTTTGAACCTTTTTTTTTTTCAGAAAGTTTTTGATCTGATGTCAGTGTTCACTCAATCCTTGACTGTGGGCTCGGTTCCAAGCCTCAGAATCGACTCTGTCATTTACTACAGGTCGCGCCCTCCAAAGTCTTGAGCTAGGCTTTTACCCATAATGCTCCTCCCTAAATTATCTCAGATCTCGTTTGCTGCTTCATTTGTTAGACGCGTTTCTACTGCTCTCGAGCTTTGGCTATATTATTGTGAGTTAGTTTATAATTTTACTTCAGTGTTCTCCTTATTAGCTAATTTAGTTTATAAACACTCCTCTCCTTTCCGCTTTTTACACCTACTGTGCATGAGGTTTCTTAATCTTTATTTCTCCACTACTGTTGGTAGTTTCTTGTCAAAGTACTATTGCTGGTATTTCCTTTTTCCACTTTTAGCTTTCAAAGTATTCTCCAATACCATAGTTGGCATTTTCTTCCATTTCTTTACTTCTTTCTAGCCAAAAAAAAACGTTTCTCCTTTCTCAGTATGATTGTGGATATGGCAGAAAAAGCTGAATAACCGGTTAAACCTGAGGGCACCTTAGGTTTCAAGAGATGTCAAAAATTTTAGGGCAAAATGCCTAATTCAGACTCGCATATTTTATGTGTACACTACCTAGGCAAGGTTCACTTGCAAGAGAGTTGCTCAGTTTGTCATGGGTTCACCACGAGAACGCTCACTGAACGTAAGAACAAGTTAATATTGAAAGGACTTCTAAAAACAGACTGTGAAGAGGCCATTTCTGAGTCAAAAACTGAAGCTAGTTCCACTTTATCTTCTTCAGCCTATTCCAGAAAATGTCCTTCTTCGGTAACGACTAAGAAGGTAACAAAACATTCCTTGGTGCCATCCAGTTTCTCGGCACCGAAATCAGGACTTGACACCAAAACTCTTGAATTTCGGAGCCGACATTGGATTCCTCAACTTCATCGGCACTAGACAAACCTGAACTGATCTTGGTGCCTAGATCTAGGTACTATCCATCCATTGATCCCTTTAAAGACAGACCACCTAGCCCCTTCCTTGAAGTCAGACATCCTAGGTCTCCATCTACAGCATCAGTTCGATCCACTAAGAGTCTGTCCGAGGCCAACATCATGGGACTGGTTGATCAGCTCCTAGCAGCAAGGGGTTCCTAGCCAACCTGGCCTTGGAACCTTTTCTACTATGAAACTGCCAGTTCCTTCTCCAATTCCAATAGAGACTGCCTTGGTTCCAGTAGCAACTCCATTTCCGGCACTGAGAGTCACCTTGAGTTCCTCTGGTCCTTTGGTACCGGAGGTCTCCTGGAGTCGAGACTCTCTGGTCATATCTGAGGTGTATGGACTGGGTTCCTTATCTTCAGAGCCATCCATGTCCCTTGGTACTTCAGCCCTTGTAGGATCAACCCAGGCTTCTGTTTCGGGGGTCGCCTCCTTGGTGCAGGGTGTGACCCTTGTTCCAAAGGAATCTATTTTGGTTCTGGGCTCCCATCCCTCTACGGGGGGGGCCAGCCTTCCGGATCTTGGAGAAGGCTTTGTCCACTGGGGACTCTCAGTCTTTGCCATCCTTGTCTGGACAAGTTTCTACATCTCCTAGACATGAGCTACCATCTGTCTCATCTTCATGACAGAGGACACAAAAGTCCAAGGTAGACCCACTTTGGTGGTTTCCTC
This sequence comes from Protopterus annectens, assembly GCF_019279795.1. Lineage (NCBI taxonomy): Eukaryota > Metazoa > Chordata > Ceratodontiformes > Protopteridae > Protopterus > Protopterus annectens. Next base: position 548,178,860 of record NC_056750.1, on the reverse strand, counting down.
TCTGGGCACTTCCCGGATCATCCCCTCCGAGGAAGTACCTGAGAAGAAGTGCAAGAGGCAGCACTTAGACTCCCCGAGGAGTATTTTACCAAAGATACAGATTTTTGATGAAGGGGAAGGTTCCCCCACGTCACCCCCTCATGATGTTTCCTTCAGGGACATCCTTGAAATCCTGAAACAGAGGGGTGGCTGGTCTTCCATCCAGCCTTCTCAGAGGAGTTGGTATACCTGGAGGCTTTTCTTGCCCAGCCTTCTACTTCTTGGATTTCTCCACCCGCTGACAATCTCATTAAATTGATCGCTCAACGGGCGTGGAAGATGCATGACTTCATTGAGCCGATCCCCAAGAGGCCTGATCATATCCTATCAGTCCCTAAGGATGAGCCACTCTGGTTCAACGGTATACCCGTTGACGCCATGGTGATAGCGGCAGCCAAGAAGAAGGAACTTGCTCAGGAAAGTCTGACTATCCATCCTCCTAACAAGGAGTCAAGGACTTTAGATAGGTTTGGGAAGCGCGTTTATGTTTCAACGACCTTCGCTGTCAGGTCCTTGAATTATATGGTGCACTTTACAAGATTATAGAGTCGTCTGATTAAGGAGTGCTCGGATGCCCTCTCAGGAGCAGTGGCTGAAGGGGTTCGAGACAAAGTTTCCTCTCAGCTGGCAACCCTTGATGCCATTTCTGACATGTCCATGAGGCTGATTGCTCATGCAGCTGAAGAGATGACTAGAGCAGCGGGTTCAGGCATAGCCATTAGAAGGCACTTCTGGATGCGCTTGTGTGACTTTGTGGAGCCATTTAAAGTGTCATTCATCAACGCTTCATTTGATGAATCTACCCTTTTTGGTCCGAAGGTTAAAGGCACTTTAGCCAGATGTGAAAAAGGTGGCAAGACCCTTTGTGCCGTAGGCGTACATTTCTCCACTCCTCAGAGGCCTTATTGTAAGAACCAGAGAAGTGAGAGACTATGGTTTAAAAAATCCAAAGGGCCTTTCCAGGATTCACGCAGCAAAGACTTTGCCCGGGGAAGAGGGGGAGGTAATGGAAGACACACCGCCTGAGAGGCAGAAATGGACCTCAAAATCAGGAGTCCAGAGAATCTTTCTCTGGTACTTCCTATCAGTACCCCTGAATAGGGGCCCGATTGCCCTCCTCTGGAGGCAGTCAAGGGGTGACTTTCTCTGCACCAGTCTGCCTGGCAAATATTAACTATGGACAAATAGGTGCTGAGAATATTATCCAGAGGTTACAAATTTCCACTATCTTTACCATCAATAACCCAGAAAAGACTCTCAGAGATTCCACCCAGTCACAGGGAAGCAGCAGTCCTAGAAATTCAAAAACTGCTAGACAAAAGAGTCATCCAAAAAGTCCCACCAGACCAAACAGGATCCGGGTTTTACTCAAGGTTCTTTTTAGTGCTCAAAAACACAGGGGACTGGAGACCCATCTTGGATCTCAGCCAGTTCAACAAACCAAATTCCGGATGGTTTCGGTACAGTCAATACTTCCAGTCTTGGAACAAGGCGATTGGATCTGCTCTGTAGACCTCCATAACGCATATTACCATATAAAAATGGACAAACGCTCCAGGAGTTTTCTACACTTCCAGGTGGGAGCCAGTCATTTCCAAGTCAGAGCACTGCCCTTTGGACTCACCACAGCCCCCTGGGTGTTCACCAAATGCATGACAGTGGTAGCAGCTCATCTCAGACTGCAAGGTTTTCGAGTTTTTCCATACCACGATGACTGTCTCCTTGCCACTACCACCAGGTGTCAATTAGAATGGGCAAGAGATTACACTGTACACCTCTGTACATCTGTAGGCATAACAATAAATTTAAAAAAGTCAAGCTTACAACCTTCTCAGTGATTAGAATTCAGTGGAACCCATTTAGACACTGTTACAGGAGTTACTTCACTTCCTCCCATTTAGACACTGTTACAGGAGTTGCTTCACTTCCTCCAGAAAGACTACAATGAATCAGATCCCATGTCAGACTAATTCTGTGAAACAAAAGAGTTCTAGCAAGACTAGTCCTGAAAGCATTAGACTCAATGGCAGCATCAGTCACTCTTGTCCCCTTAGCAAGATATCACATGTCAGTCTTACAGTGGTCTCTGATACACCAGCCTGTGTCTTACCTGACTGTAATTACCAATCGCTGCAAACAAAATCTTATGTGGTGACTCCGCTCAGATTCTCTTGGGACGACCTTTCATTCTTCCCCAAGCCATAGTGATTACAGATGCTTCCCAGATAAGGGGGGGGGCATTATCTGGGAAGGACAGTCTAAGACATGTGGTTCCAACTGGAGGCCAACTTGCACATCAGTGTTCTAGAGATGAGGGCAGTGCTGTTAGTGTTGCAAGCATTCCAGGATGCCCTTCCTCTAGGGACAGTAGCAATTCAAGCAGACAACATGTCAGTAGTCTGGTATATCAATAAGCAAAGAGGAATCAAATCTTACACATTGTGTCGAGAAGCCCTCAGAGTTTGGCAATGGGCAATTTCTTCCAACCGCCTTCTCACAGCAACGCACATCCCAGGGAGCTCCAACGTGATAGCAGACAAGCTGAACTATTCTCATGGCTCAGAAGTGGTCTCTCAGTCCTGTAGTAGCAGACAAGATTTTTCATCACTGGGGCCAACCTTGCTGGGATCTTTTTGCCTCTTCCCTGAATAAGTGTAGAAGTTATTTTGCCCTAATCCCCCCTCAGGGAGAGTCATCCAGAGATGCTGTTCTCCACGATTGGCCCGCCGGTCTTCTCTATGCCTTTCCCCCAACTCCCCTGATATCTCAGTTTCTAAAGAAAGCCAAGAGGATGGAAAATACAGCAATCCTCATCGCTCCATTCTGGCCTAGACAGGTTTGGTTTCCCTTCCTCTGGCCTCATCTTCTTCAGAAACCATGGATTCTGGACCCAGCTCCAGATCTGATGTCTCATCTGGAGTGCATAGTTCATCCAAACCTCCAACATCTCAAGCTCACTGCATGGCATCTACAGTTCCCATGACTGCCAGACATCCTCTCCTTTTCCCTCCTGTCCGACATATTATTGTGGCTCATCACAAACCTTCAACTAGGAAACTTTATCAAAGTAAATGGGGAAAAATTTATGACCTGGACCCTGAACAATGAACTTGACCCATATATGAGCCCTGTTCATAAGGTTTTGCATTTTTTAGCTAGCCTCTACCAATCTATTTCCTCGGCATCAGCAATTAAAGCTCATCTAGCAGCAATCTCAGACTTTCACATGGGATTTGATGGCTCATTTCTAATGTCACATACACTTTGTAAAGCATTTTAAAGGGGTTCCTGATGCTAAGATCTCCCCTCCATTCAAAGAACCCATTCTTCCTTGGGATCTAACCTTAGTCCTTCATACCCTTACTATGTCTCCTTTCGAACCATCAGTGACTTGTGACTTGAAGTATTTGTCTTGGAAAACTTTATTTTAGGTGGCTATTACATCAGTCAGAAGAGTATCTGAACTTCAGGCCTTGTCATGCAATCCTCCCTACTTAATATTTCACAAGGATATAGTTGCCCCCAGGACCAATCCATCCTTTTTACCCAAAGTAGTTTCAGAATCTAATATAAATTAGACAGTTCAATTGTCAGTCTTTTTCCCTAATTTTTCCAATAAAGGGGAGTATTCTCTTCATTGACTAGACATTCACAGGCAACTACATTTTTATGTTCATTGAACAAAGGATTTCAAAAAATCTGTCCAATTATTTGTTGCATTTTCCTCTCTGTTTTTAGGTAGCCCTGTTTCGAAGGTTACCTTAGCAAAATGGCTTAGAGACTGTATTACTTTCATCTGTCACTCAAAAGGGCTCCAACTTCCACACCCAGTTAAAGCCCATTCAACTAGAGCAGTGGCAACTTCTGCAGTTTTTCATACCAGAGCATCCTTGGACGATATCTGTGCAGCAGCTACTTGGTCTCCTTATACCTTTATCACTCATTACAAATTGGATCAGGACTCGAGGGGACTGGCATCATTCGGTTTAATGACACTTAGGAATATTCTTACGTGAAACCTCCCAAGACTAAAGTAGCTGGAGATTCTGTCACACAGTCAAGGATTGAGTGTAGATTGACATCATCAGATAATTATGTCTTACCATAACATTCCATCTGTATTGTTGATCTTCACTAATCCTTGACACCCCCCCCCCCAACCTCCATCCCCCATCCTGAGACTCTTAGTGGCTCGAATTATCCCACAACTGGCTTCATAATAGTGATACATAATTGGTCTCTTTTTATGCTCTTTCTATTCATCTGCCACTAAAGTAGGCAAACTCGATCTGGGGAGGAGCATTATGGGTAAAAGCCTAGCTCGAGAGTTTGGAGGACGTGATCTGAAGTAAATGGCCGAGTCAGTTCTGAGGCTCGGAACCGAGCCCACAGTCAAGGATTAGTGAAAATCGACAACACAGATGGAATGTTATGGTAAGATACAACTTCTTTTTTGGTTTGTGAGGGTAAAAGCACTGAATTTTTTGCACATGTAGATGAGTATTGTTTTAGCTTTTGTTTTATGTGCAAAATTTAATTCCAGGGTTGGTGGTCCACTTAATGTTAAATTCACACCCTTGCTCACTATATTCCAACAGCAGAAATTAACAGGTATTCTCTGTCACACCACACGCTCACAGAAAGAGTATGTATAAAATGTCCAAGGAAGAGTACAAAGAGCATGCATATGAATTTTCAGAATTTTATATTGTAAAAAGATGACAATGCATACACACGTATTTAATCATTTAATTCTTGTTGTGTTAAAGCAAATTTTATTCCCAAGTTTGAAGTCAGACGTATTGTTTTAGATATGGTTATAATATATTACTTCTAGACTGCGTAACTAGGAAAGGTGGTGGAGTAGCAGTTCTTTACAAATCTGATTTGGAATTAACTATACTCAACCAAAAGCCTCCTCAGGAATCCAATGCTGAGATACTCATTTCCAAACTTCAGATTAACTCAGTCAAATCTATCTATATTATTTGTATCTATGTTCCTCCAGGTAATAACATCTCTACTATTGAAGACATCCTCTGTTGGTTATCTCAAAGCCTCCCCCAAGAAACCATAGTCCTTGGCGATTTCAACATTGATTGGAATTGTTGCAACAACAACTTTCCTACTAGTCATATTAACCTCTCTGGGTTTACACAAACTATTAACTCCCCTACTAGAATAAACAAGTCCAATAAGAAAGAAAGCACCTTAGAGTGGATTCTCATTAATAATCAGCCCCAAACCTACAACTCTTGTACCCTCCCAGACAAAATAAGCGATCACTCTCTAACTTACATCATCAGACTCAAAACCAATCCTCCTACTCAACCCACATTTAGGACAATCAGAACCAAATAAAACTTTAACTTGGATCTATTCCTACTTGAACTTAGAACATGTAATTGGTCCCCCTTAAAACACCTTTCTCTTGATGAAGCAGTTGACTACTTTAATGCTAACTTCCTTGCCATACTCAACCACCATGCCCCTGCCTGCTGTATCAGAATAAGAACCAAATCTGCTCCTTGGCTTTCTAAAGAAACTAAGCAAAAAATCCATCTCAGAAATAAATACTGGAAAAAGTCGCTTTTAACTAAAAACCCTATAGATCACCAACACTACAAACAACTGAGAAATGAGACAAAAAATGCTATACTGTCCGATAAAAAAAACTATTTCCTTCAATCTCAGCAACCCACCATAATAATCCAAAAAAGTTCTGTGCTAGTATCAATCAACTATTACATCCTGGCCAATCTATCACACCTAACCCACAAGGCACTGACAAAAATAACCCTAAACAGACTGCTGATGCCTTTAATACCTTTTTCACAAAATCTATTCAAACTCTTGCCAGTCCGCTTTCTCCTCTAATTGTAGCTGTATCCAATTCTGACTCTAACCCACCTCCTCCATTTTCCTTCCAACCTGTCCCAACAGCATTTATTCTCACTCTCATCCAAAAATTAAAACCATGCACACCTTCTGCTGATCAACTACCCGCCGAATACTTAGTTAGCTGCTAAATCTATTGTCTACCTCATATCCATCCTCATCAATTGAACCATTACTGAAGGGTACATCCCCAAACTTTGGAAAGTCTCCTATATTATTCCCCTTCATAAAGGCGGCGATTCGACTGAACTCTCCAACTATCGTCCTATTGCCATACTTTCTCCTTTATCTAAGATAATGGAAAGATGTATCCATAGGCAATTATTAGACCACATCCTCCTGAATAACCTACTTTCAAACTCCCAACACGGTTTCAGACCTTCTCATAGCACAACTACAGCCCTCCTTTCCTTTACAGACACCATCAACAAAAAACGGAGCCTTAACATGCTTTCCTCTGCACTCTTCATTGACCTGTCTAAGGTTTTTGACATGGTAAATCACAACATACGTTTACACATTCTTAAATCTCTGTCACTTGATACGCTGGCCATAAAATGGTTCCAGTCCTACTTAAATAACAGACATCAAGCAGTGCTCTGGAACTCCATTCTTTCTACCCACCTACCAGTTAATATTGGTGTCCCTCAGAGATCCATACTGGGCCCTCTCCTGTTTTCTATATTCATCAATGACCTTCACCTAGTTACTCCCCAAGCCACATGTATACAGTACGCTGATGACTCTACTCTTATCTGCTCAGCCACATCCTTATCCAAGCTCCACTCCCTTACGCAAGAGGTATTTAATTCTGTCGAAATTTGGTTCTCAAATCGCTGTCTTCTATTAAATCCTAAAAAAACTAAACTTCTCCTTTTTACACCTACCAGCAAATCTCCCTCTATTGACTTCACTCTAACATCCAACAGTGGTACTCTCATATCCCCAAGATCCTACTACCAAACTGCTGGGTATCACCATTGACAATAACCTTACCTTTGATACTCATATCAATAATACTTTGAAAACTATTAATAAAAAAATAGGTTCTCTTTATAGGATCAAGCCTTTCATCACTCCTACAACCAGAAAAACTATTGCCCACTCCCATCTAATCTCTACCCTTCTCTATGCCTCACCTATTTATACAAATCTGTCAAAGAACAACCTTCAAAAACTAGAAAACTCCTACAATAGCATAGCCAGGTTTGCCACAGGCAAACCCATCAGAACGCACCACTGTATCAATCTAAAGCTTCTAGGTTGGCTTGAATTACAGCAGCAGCTCAAACTTAACCAACTGACCATCGCCCACAAAATACTTTGCCAACCTACCAAGACACCCATCCTTTCTAACCTTATGCACCCCTACTACAACCTAAAATCCCTAAGATCTTCCCAAACAATTCTTGTAAAAATAAATAAATCAAACAATAGAGCTGGTGACACTCTATTTGCTAACTCAGTTGGAAAAACCTGGAACCTACTTCCCCCTGACCTTTCCCCACTTCCCGCTATTTCTCAGTTTAAAATTAAACTCAAGTCCTTACTCTATTCACACTGGATGTGCACTTGTACTAAACCCGATTGACCAACATTGCTCTAATTACTTGACTCATCATATCCTACATTTCTCTGTAATAATACCAACTTAACAACTACAACTCTACCTCTCCATCATAATCCTATCTACTACTTTATTCTTAAAATCGTAACTTGTCTTACTACTCTAACAAGTACTCATCCACCTTCTATTTTTCTTCCTTTACATCTTCCTTTCTTATTTTACGTTCTATTCTGTATAGTGTTAGTTATTATCCTTACTCAACAATTTATTAGTAACCTCCTCAATAACTGCAGTAATTCAAGTCCAGTAATTTGCATTTTTGTTTCCACGTACTTGTAAATGTGTGATCACTTTGAAAAATGTTTTTTTAGTATTTTTTGTATGAATTTTACCTGTATTCTAAATTTTTGTATATCTATAGACAGGTTCTTTCACTAGTTGGAGCTTTTCTCCCCGGGATTCTACTGAAAATGGACATATATCCAGTTAGACTAGCCCGGTCAACAAATGTAAAATAAATATGACAATACCCAAAATCAGGTATTAATCAGGGAATGGGAGAAGAATATATGACTTACAACTTTACCTGTCTGTACTTTGAATCTTTTTAGGATAATTAACCAGACATACACGTGAGGGAAGCTGATTAAGCTGATTCATGGCCTATTGGGCTATAATTGTAGGGACTTTGGTGCCAACATGTTTATGTAATTGTACCAAAATATATGCCCAAAAAGGGCATAAACTCAGCTGTTTAAATATAATTTCAAAGTTGTGTTAGTTTTAATTGGTGCTGTACTGTATATATTAATAACTTCTCAAAGGTGGCTGATCTGACTAAAACCCCTCCCTTCTTTATTCATCTCAGTAACATAATATGTTGCAAAAAACAACACGTAACTGCTTGCTCAGCTGTTGGGAGTCCATGTTTCCTAGCTTCAGCATCAGGCCAAGATTTGTCTCATTATTCCTTTGCTACGCTTTTGAACTTAACAAAACTTAGGTCAGGATCATAGGGAAAATTTCAAAATATACAATAGAAGCTACAATTTGAAACAAACTTGATTTGTTTTCTCTGAACAACTGCCTTCCTTCTAGGAATCAGAACCATAAAACCTATACAAACAAACAGCTGTAGAGGCAGTTATGCATATATAGATGCCTATATAGTTGCTATATAAGCAGATGTGCATATTGAAGCCTACACAGTAAAACAATTACTAAGCTGTTTTGTCACACTGAAAATTGTTACACTCGTAGCACTTGTTACTGTTTAATTGAATTTAATGAAATAAACTGTCAGTCTGCATACATACAAGTAAAGCAAGAACAGACTGTATTAATCTGCTGAGACTTTAGACGTGACTGGGGAAATCTCTTCCATTTGGACTTATGTATTACAGTGGTGTGCACAAATACATTTCTTTTGTTTCCCTCTTAAAATGCACGCAGGTAAATTGTTTTACCTTATTGGTAACTCGCATATTAAAAAGTTTGGAAGTAAACAGAATAAACTAGCTCATAATGTGTACAAGTGCAGTCTTCTTACACTTTCCAGTCTTCATTGCCTCTGTTTTGTTAGACTTGACAAATGTTTGCATCTGTCCTTTAAGAAAAATCCATACCATCCAAAGTGTACTCTTGGCTTAGTTTTGTCGAATTTATTTTCTGAATTCCAAGCCCTATCACAGCTAGTGAACTCAGAAATTTCAGTAGGATATCATCTCTGGGATTCAAGATTTAGGATCATAAGGATCAGAGTTTAGACTTTTCAACTTCCAGTATTTTCATCTTCAAAGTTCAGGTCTTTCATTTTCAGTATTTTCCCTTCTTCTGAATCTTTTAGTCTTCTGATTTGGAGGAGTCTAAAGACATGGTAACAGGAGCAAAAAACAAATAGCTGTTCAGTCATTTGTAGTAACACTTAAACTCGGTCCCCTCCTCTAATATTAAAAAATACGAATTTTGGTGTTTTTTGAAGGAACTGACTGTCAAATGAGTTAATTTGATCTAAAATGAGATCTACTGTCACATTTAATTTTGGTACAGTCTTCATAATCAAGTTGCTAATATATACATACCTCTAGCCTATAGGAGGTGTCTGTTTTATATCAGTCATTAAATAAACCAGTATATGTAAAGGTACAAAACCACAGTCTCTCTCTCTCTCCTCACACCCTTTTGCATGTGGTTTCTGATGTTATAACGGATATTGCCTCCCTCTCAACTGGACAAGTAGGTCTGATATTAAGGCAAGGTCTACCAGGAATCTATTACTGAGAATGAAAGTTTGTAACTACATATTTTGTATTCACCCTCGTTTTGTCCAGTGCTTGATAATTTGTGCCACATGCACCTGCTCTCTGAAGGGTTTTTTTAAGTTGCCAGTCCTGCTGGACCCTCTTGCATCTCTAAGATGTATAGACTTTTTGCTTGCTGTCATCTTGCAGATATCAGTATACTCTTTAACTGGATCTTTGTGCCACTTCTGCTTTCCATCTGAAACTCTGAAGTCGTACTTATCCAGTAATGAGTAAATGGATACTGTCACTGTGACCCATTTTATTTGCTGGGACCAAACAAGTCCACTAAATGTGCACAGACTACTGTATCTTTTGAGCCACTTCTATCAGTCTTCTAGGCATAGTTTTGCAATAGAGGTTTCTTCTTTTATCTCCTTACCTCTGCCACAGATAGCCGCTTCAACTTAATGCAGCAAAAAAGCCAAAACATTTGCGTCTTCTCAAAGGATGCCTTCTAATCTGCCTCCCTCACAGATGTTTCTTCTACACTCTCTGTGTCAAGAGATATATTGAATAATAGAACAGAGATGAGGATACAAACCATCTCTAGTTGCCTTCACTCAGATTAACACTTGAGCTGTTTTACTTTCCTTTTTCAACAGCTTTTATGTGCAGCTTTGATGAGAACATTGCTGAGGCACTTCTTCTGTGTGACCTACATGCATACAGATCATTCAACTGTCTGTGTTTTGGAAGAACATACCTATTTTCTGACCTGATTTACCCCTCTACTTGACGCATCCATTTTTGGAGGTATGCTCCTATTTTTAGGCTTGCTTTACCCATTCACACAATTTTCTGAATCCTGCCATTGTGGGTGATTTTTTAAGCTGCCTGATGCACAGAAAACCACACTACATAACCAACATACTAATTTTAGGCACCGATAATTTAAAGAAAAGGGAGATGCATCTTTCATCTCCCTTTTTCAAAAGCAAAATAAATTACCTTGTATGGTAGAATTTTGTTGTACAGTGTATTAAAGTCTACAGATTTAACAGTCTGTTTGGTAATGTGCTTATATTTTTCAATAATTTTGTCATTCTCTGTTTTTTACACGTGTGTCTGAGTAGTATCCCACATTTGTACTGGAAGTGGGAAGAGTTATACACTATTTGGTATTAGGATTTTATGCCACTAAGACGTCCAGATTTTTGGTTGAATATATCTACTTTTGAGTGGCCTTTATACCTATTTTCAGTGTCTGCAGGTTGTAAGGTATGCCTGTATAATTTCATGTGCTGCACTTTTATGGCAGGCCATGGTACTCCATTCAAGCATTTGTTCAGTCATGCTGTGGCATGCTGATAATTCAGCATTTTTTCTTTTTATTGTCTCATTTGCTCATTCACAGTACTTCATGCTTTTTAGTAGGAAGTGTTTCTTTTTTTACAGTCTCGTGATTATTTTCAGTAATGCATTCTGTTCACTAGTCATTTTTTCAGACTCTTGCACACTTAATAATGTGAAGCAAAAAGAGCAGTCTTCCCTTCCACATGGAAGATGTCTGGCCAGGTCTCAGGCTGTTTAGAATTCATAACAGCATGGTGCTTAACGTTATTTCACAGGTAGACTGACCTTGAGTTTTTATTCTGGACCAGTACTACTAATGGAAATATTTGTCAGATCAATCACTCCATGCCAGTCCTCCTCTGTTTTACACAACTGACTTCAGTTGAATATTTGTAGTTTGTCAGGCACACGCATTAAGTAACTTATTCACTTAATATCTAGTGACCCACAGTCTTTCAAGACCTATGTAATACCACACTTAAAACAAAAAAAAGTGTCTTGCAGGTTCAGCAGGCCTGTTCTTACCTGCTCACATACACAAATGCACAAAATATTCCTAAATAGCCTCATGAAATTGCTTCATAACCTTCAGTCAATTTACATAGCTGAGTAAAACTTTAACTAGAGAGGAATTTCAAAAAGTATAGTTGTGTACACTTACCATAAATGTAGATGTTCGAGTGTATTCACTGTTGCAGTCATCACATTTGGGTTATCCCTACCAGGGTAGCCCTCAGCTGGCCTGAATGCCAGAGGCTTAGTATTTCTGCTTCGGTTGCTGTCACTTCAGGACTGACATCAGGTCGTCAGTAGTATAAAGTAAGGCAGCTGATGCCATTACATCCGTTTTTCTTGCCCTAACTGTCAGGAGACCCCAAGTGGGAGCCAGGTTATGGTGGAAGAACCCCACCAGTTGAAAGTAAGTACCGAAATGTCCCTTGTAAGGAGAGAGAGAGAGAGAGAGAGGAGGGGGATGGAGGGAGGGAAACCAGGACTGCAACAGTGAATACACTCGAACATCTGCATTTATGGTAAGTGTACACAACTGTACTATGTTCTTCGTGTTTCACTGTTGCAGTCATCACATTTGGGTTGATTCCCAAAGCTGAGGAAAAGGCTGGAGGCAGTCAAGGAGACTAGGGGCTGGCTAGGATGCCATGCACGTCTGCAGTGGCAAAGCCTGCCCTGGATTTGGAGAAAATAGGCAGGTGGTAATGTTTGGTGAAAATGTGAACAGATGCCGAGGTGGCAGCCTCCAGGATATCCCTGGTGGGGACTCCTCTGAGGAAAGCTGCAGAGGTGGAGGCTGCTCTGGTGGAGTGAGTCCTGATGCCCTTAGGGGGAGGCTTTCTGTGTTGCTTGTAACAGAAATAGATGCAGTGTGCTATCCATTTAGAAATTGTTTGTTTGGACATGGCTTTGCCCTCTGCCCCTGCACCAAAGCTAACCAGCAATTGATTAGACTTTCTGAATGATTTAGTCCTGTCTAGATAGAATCTGAGCTGTCTGTGCACGTCTAGAGAATGCAGTATCCTTTCCCCCTTGTTCTGTAGGTTAGGGAAAAAGTGGGCAAATGAATGGAATGGTTGAGAGCCACACTGGACACCACTTTGGACATGAAGGATGGGTTAGTCCTGAGGGAAACCCTGTCAGCATGGAAGATGATGAAGGGCTGCCCTTGTAGCTCGGAGACCCTTCTGGCTGGAGTGATGGCCAGAAGAAAAGCTGTCTTCCAGGAGATAAATTTTAACTCTGCTGAAGATGCTGGTACGAAGGGGGACAGGGTGAGCTTTTCCAACACAAAGTTAAGATCCCAAGCTGGGCTAGGTGCTCTTCTGGGTGGCCTCAGGTTGCTAGCCCCTCTTAGGAATTGTTTGATCAGAGGGTGTGAGAAAAGGGGTTGCTCAGTGGGGAAATGAGCAGAGATAGCAGAGGCATCAATTTTAATACAGGAGAAAAAAGAGACTACTATGTAGCAGGTCAGCTAGACTGAGGGTAGTCCTGACATTCCCACTGGAAATGCTCCCTTAAGGTATGAAGGGTTTCCCCAAAGGAGAAGTCCTTGGGTGGAGAGGCTGAGGGAATGGAATCCTCTGCATCAGAATCTGCATAAGCAGAAAGGGGTTGCATGTCTTCATATTCAGATGCATCAGGGTCATCAGACTCCTGTTCAGACAAAACTACTGGGGACAGATCTCTTTTTCTTTTGGAAGGGGTAGCTTGGCTTCCCCTGATAAGCATGATAAGGTCTTCCACCATTTTAGGCATTTGAGACTGAGGCAAGGAAGCAGGTGCCTGATAGTGGGTCGTTGGTGTCTTGGGTGTGGCTCATACCCTAGGCCTTAGAAACTCAGTCGTTTTCGAAAGAACAGTAGATGTGAAAGAAGTCGTCTGTTTATGTCGAGAATCGATAGTGTGAAGTACTTCCTCGGAAGCCGGTGCCTGCTCAGTGGCTCCGGACCCATCCAAGGGAGAGACAACCACAGGATCCTTAGTCGAAGAAGAGTTTTGCGGCATACCAGACTCCGAAAGGGTCTCGGTAGCGGCCTGAGAATCCACAGAAGCAGGCATCAGGGGCTGAGAAAGCGCCTTACTGAGGACTGGAGAACTGATGACTAGCTTAATGGAAGCGTCGTCAGTAGGCTTGGACCTGTGTGGTCTGTCTCTGTCATTCTCATTACATTTTTTCAGAAGATCTGCTGTTGGTTGGCTTACCAAAGCCATATCGGAATTCGAGGACTGTAAGCGAAAATATGTAGCTACAATAAGGGCCCGATGAAGTGTAGTGTTGGTGTTAAACAAAGCCCAAAAGCGACAGTGGGGGACGTCGTCGCCTGGGCCTAAGAAAGTGATGCAGTAAGACTGAAAGTATCAGTGTGGTATTTGCTTTCTACACACGAGACAATTGTTAACTTTTTCTGACATCGGTTAGTGCAAGAAAAAAGGATCCCCAATGGGGTACTTAGCTTTAGAAGACTTCAGCTTTAGTTCGGAAGATGAAACTCAGGTAGCTGCTGACTGGCACTCATGCAGACTGCTTCTGCTTCGGGCTCCGTGTCAAGAAAGACTGATGTAATGGCGTTGGCTGCCTTACTTTATACTGCTGATGACCTGACGTCAGTCCTGAAGCGACAGCAACTGACGCAGAAATACTAAGCCTCTGGTATTTGGGCCGGCTGAGGGCTACCCTTCCAGGAATATCCCAAATGTGATGGCTGCAACAATGAAACACGAAGAACATATACTGGTTCTCTGTGGATTACCCACCCTCACCATTGTGTCTGGTAACATGTTGCCATCATTATTATTATACTAAATGTAAAAGTGTGCCTAGGTTAATCTGTCTGGTTCTGCACTGCAGGAATTTATTCATTTGTATTCCCTAATATAAACAGACTGTGTCATACAGTGCAAGAAGCAAATTAGGTACAAACCTAAGTGTAATCATCATTACTTTGTTGTCTTGTGTCTTGGAAACGCTGTCCAACTGTACAAGAAACACATCAGTGTTAAACTCTGGTCTGATTCTCAGTAAAGCTTTTCTGATCTCATTTAGTATATAACCTAAGGACTGTACTGCTAACTGATTTTAAGTAATTGTACAGCCTAGTCTACAGGAGAAATATACCCACTGACTTGTACATTTTAAGTAAATACTATTGTGGTGGTTAGTAGTACATTTTGTGGTAAGTGCAATCCTAAATGCCAATTTTTTTTATCATGTAGTTCTGAGCATTAAGTTTTTTGTATTCATTAAGACTAAACTTGAAGGAGGCTAAGGTGTCACACTGTTTAATCTGCAGGGTAAGTTTTTTTCCTACATATAGAGAATCTTTTGGGTAATGAGACTGTCCTTTCATGTTATGATGTTAAGTTGATTAAGTGATTCTAACATAACCAGTGTTTTGAGGTGGAAATCTAGTAAAACAAAGCATTTCATAACTCAAAGGGCACAAAAGATATTTCTTTGTGCGAGACTGTACCATATGGAAAAACTGACAGAAATTTTATTGTATCAGAATAGCTAAAGGAACCTAAACCTTTGATTCTGTTTGTTAGGAAATGCTGAAGTCTTTTAAGCTGGGATGCATGTTTGGTAAGAAATGTACCAGTCAGACCATTCTGTTTATTGATCAGCCTAATAACTGAGAAATATAGGGAACTAAGGCCTTTATGCCTGTGGATCAGAGTGTATGACAGAATGCGCTGTCTTTAAGAAGCATGTCAATGGCTGAGTATCCACGTGTAAATATCAGGCACATACTGTTCCTAGTGCCATTTTGAGAGTGCAGCCAGAGAGTGAGCATGTATGATTGCAGTAGTTAGTTTGTATATAAGTTACTTAAGTTAAAGTCAGTAAACTTCTGTCTTGATGTGTTTATATAAAATAAAGCTGCTTGAACAGAACCCACAAAGACTCTTCTATTGTGTCCAGAGTAGGAGAGAGACATGGTGTCAGAAGTGGGATTGCAGAGGAATAATATTTGGAGCCATGAGGTGCAGAGATGACAGTGAAGATAAACTAAGAGAAACGAGCACGAAAAAGAGCCAGAAAAGAATGACAGGTAATGAAAATTTGCACAAACTGCTTATTTTATTAAAGAAAAGACAAAACTGGGCATTACAAGGGCACAAACCACAGTCTTAAAGAAGCGGGAGGCACAAAAGGTTTATTAACTAATGGAAATGTTCAAAGTAAAGATATCTGATGAAAAGATTAATGTTTAAAGGAAAATGGGTGTGTTTAAGGCAAAACTGGCATGTTTAGAGTAAAATAAGCACAAGAAAAGTACAGTAGGCACGAAAAGAGATTAAATGAGCAAAAAATATAATAAGGGCACATTAAACATAAATAAAGCAAGGTGATTGCATGTGTTTTGGCAAAATGCTGTGTTTTGGCATAACTACGACTTTGTATTCTATCAAGGGCATAACTAAGTTATTCGAAACATCTCAAAGTGTCTAAATGTGCTTACACTGTGTGCTTATTATTGTGCATGTATTCCAAAGAGTTTATTTGTGTGCAAAGTGCAACTTTTTCGTGAAGTACAAAGTATAACCATTTCAAAAAGTTTCTTGTGCTGGGTGTGTCTATTCGCAAAGTGCCGCTATTACAGAGTGCTTCTTGCACTGTAAAGAGTTGCCTAGCCAGGTACAGCCATTTTGGAGTTTAGTGTGCTGTGTACAGTTTATTTGCAAAGTGCAATGACTTTGAAATGTTATTGACTGTGGGCTTCTCTTGCCCAGTTCATTCTCATCGTGCAGTTATTTGAAATGTTTCTTAAAATGATGACAGATTTTTACAATACACTAATTTCAAGAGTATTACAGTGCCCTAGAGACTTATTTTGCAAAGTCCAGTTACATAGAGGCTTGCATCGAGTAGTTGTTTGATATATTTCTTATAGTGATAAGAGGTGATTTCTTGCAATACATTAATTTCAAGAAGTATTACAGTGCCCGAGAGAGACTTATTTTGCAAAGCTCAGTTATACAGAGGCTTGTTGTGCTGTTGGTCAAAGTTACATATACTGGCATAAATTTCTGGCATATGTGTATGTGCTTATTTGCAAAACCCTTCAAGTGGTATGTGTTCATATGGCAGACGGATTTCGAAAGCCCTTATCTCTTGTATTTGATTAGAATATTGCAGAGAATTGGAGAATGTTTGAGCAGGAGTATGATATTTTTATACAAGCAGCTTATTGAGATAAAGATGCCCACACCAGGGCATTCATTTTGCTAAACCTAGCTGGGTCAGAAGCCATAGAAAGAAAGAGTTCATTTGTGTATGCACCAGCAGTATATGAAGGAGAAGGTGAAAACTGTCATATTGTTGTACAAGCTGAATCAAGGGAAGAGCCCGAGTGTTTGAAGTGCAATTTCGGAGAAATGATTAACCACCAGACAAATATTGCATTAGAGAGGCATTTGTTTTACATGAGAGATCAGAAACCAGGGGAAACGTTTGCAGCTTATATAACTGACCTGAAAAGCACAGCTAAAACCTGTCAGTTTGGTGACTTAAAAGATGAGTTAATAAAGGACAAGCTTGTGTGTGGTATTAATAATGCTGCTGTGAGAAAGATCTTGCTTCATGACAGTGATTTAAGGTTGAGTAAAGCCATAGAAATTTGGCAAATCCATGAAGTGACAGAACAACACGCAAGTATGCTTGCAAGTGACAAGAGCATGGTTTCAGCAGGCTGCAGAGCAAATGTACATAGCATGCAACACATGGCAAACAGAAGAAGGCCTAAGCACTTGGCAGGTACAGCCCTTGCTGGCTCACTAGGGAAACCACATAGTTCTCCAGCAAGTTCTAAGACTATTTCATTTAAAGGCGTATCCTCAGTGCAGTACAAACATGAATCAGCAAAACCCAAGTCTAGCTTTATTGTTAACTGTCGCAATTGTGGTGCAAATCATGAGTCTGAAAGAGAAATGCTTAGGAATTTGTCAGCAATGTCATAAGTGTAAAACATAGAACCATTTCTAGAAGTTTTGCAAATCAAGTAAACCTCACACACCTGTAAAGAAAGGTCACACAAAAAAAGCAAGTTGATCAAGTAGAACCGCAGCAGTCAACTTTCTATGTAGATGGTATATCAGTAGTTGGTGAATAAGGTGATGCAGTGAATTTACTGGCAAAGAGCAAAGTGTTTTGTACTGTCCAGATCAATGATAAATCCACAGAGCTTAAAGAAGACACTGGTTCACAGTGTAACATTATATCAGCAGGCACATTTGCTAAAGTTAGAACTAATTAACAACTCAATGTGGCCAGTAGTATGAAACTTGTTGCTTATGGAGGTGAAGAAATCCAAACTGTAGGCTCAGTGATGCTTTCATGTTATCTGACCAAGAACTGTTACATCTTGTTATTCTATGTAGTCCAAAGACCAGTACAGTCTTTATTGGGTCTCAAAGATAGTTTGAGAATGAATCTGCTTTCTTTTACCAAAGAAGTTCATCACATAAGTGCATCTCCTAGTTCCAATTTTTCTGAAGCCATTCTCTCAGAGTATGCTGATGTTTTCGAGAACAAGTTGGACAAATTTCCAGTTGTGTATTCCAGGAAGTTAGACCCAGAGTTCACTCCAGTAGTCAGACCAGCAAGAAGAGTTCCGATAGCTATATAAGATAAAGTTAAGACTCGGAAGGATAAAATAGCAAGGTGCCATTTGTCCAGTTACAGAACCAACTGAATGGGTATCCTCTATGGTAGCAGGTCACAAAAAAGGCTCAGAGAAAATCAGAATATGTATTGACTCAAGAGATTTGAACAAACCATTGAAGAGACCATATCATCCAATGTGCACAGTGGAAGAGGTTGCAGCCCTAATACAGAATGTTACTGTTTTTTTCTGTCTTGGATGCAGGGAGTTCATTTTGGCAAGTGATGCTTGATTGCAAATCTTCATTACTAACCACTTTTGGTACTCTGTTTGGCAGATATAGATTCCTAAGGATGCTGTTTGGAATAAATTCTACAAGTGAAGTCTTCCAGCATGCAATGGAACACATTTTTGGGGGGTTATCCTTGTGCCGTAATAGTAGATGATTTCTTGGTTGGAGGCAATGGTAGTAGATGATTTCTTGGTTGGAGGCAATGGTGAGGCACAGTATGACAGAAACCTAAAGAAAGTTCTAGACAGAGCACGTGAAGTAAACTTGAAGCTCAGTCCTCTGAAGTGCAAATTCAGACTTTCAAAAGTTACATATGTATATCATTTATTTACCTGCACTGGCTTGAGACCAGACCCAACCAAGCAAGCAGCTATTCTTGAGATGTCAGCACCATACAATGTTCAAGCTCTACAGCGTTTCTTAAACATGGTCAACTATTTTGGCAAGTTTATACCAGACTTCAGTGAGTTGACAGCACCTTTAAGAGAGATGACATGCAAAAATGTTGCATGGTCATGGTTAGCACAGCACCAGAAGGCATTTGAAGACCTTAAGCAAAAAATTCCCACCCCACCTACATTAAGATACTATGATGTGAACAAACCAGTCACTCTTTCCTGTGATGCTTCAAAATTTGGTCTTGGCGCAGTTATACTTTGAGAACAGACCAGTAGCCTATGCATCTAGAACACTTACCCAAACTGAGATGCAGTATGCTCAAACTGAGAAAGAACATTTGTCAGTGGCATTTGCATGTTCCAAGTTTCATGACTATATTAATGGTCGAGCTGTTCAGATTGAAACTGACCACCAACCTCTAGTTACCATTCTAAAGAAGCCTGCACATTCAGCTCCAGCGAGATTACAAAGAATGATGCTCAAATTGCAAAAGTACAACTTCAAAATGGTCTATACGAAAGGCAAACTAGTCTGTCTGGCTGATACCTTATCCAGATAGCCCAGAAATGCGACGGAACAGCTTAATACAATGAATTTCGACTTTTGACATGATGGCAGTTGTAATTTTTCTGCCACTAGGCTTGATGAGTTAAGAGATCACACAAAGACTGATCCAATTTGGCAAAAGCTCAA
Source organism: Protopterus annectens (assembly GCF_019279795.1). Lineage (NCBI taxonomy): Eukaryota > Metazoa > Chordata > Ceratodontiformes > Protopteridae > Protopterus > Protopterus annectens. Next base: position 548,159,258 of record NC_056750.1, on the reverse strand, counting down.
TCACTACTTTAATATTGGATGACCATCAGAGCAATCTAGTGTACCACCTGAAGTGCAAACCTATTTTCCTTACAGAGATGAAATGTTGATGGAAGATGGCATTATTTTCAAAGGTCCTAAAATTGTTGTCCCTGCTTCCTTACAGCAAGAATGTATCCAAATTTTACATCGTGGTCACCTTAGGTTCTGCATCCACTAAGAAGAGTGGGAGAATTAATGTTTTGGCTTTCATTGCTTAAAGACCTTGATAAAGTACTTTCTTCTTGTCCAGTATGCAATAGTACAAGACTGCATTTGCAAAGAGAACCACTTCTGCTAAGTCTTGTTTCTGGTCAACAGTAGTCACTGACATCTTCGAGTGGAACAATCAACACTACTTGGTATTGGTAGACTCTTATTCGAATTGGTTTGAGATTGATCTACTACTTAACCCAACATCCACTGCTGTTATTACTAAGTTGAAACGTCATTTCTCAGTCCATGGTAGTCCACATAAAGTTACTCTGACAATTGTACTCAATTTGCTAGTCAGTTGTTTCAGAATTTTGCAAGAGAATGGGACTTTGTACATGTTACTAGCAGTCCTGAATGTTCACAGTCAAATGGTCTAGCTGAACGTGCAGTGCAGAGTGCAAAGCAATTACTTGAAAGGTCAAAGCATGACAATACCGATTTCTTTTTGAATTTGCTTAATCTCAGAACCATTTCCCCGTGACAATATTATTGGCTCACCTGCTCAAAGACTTCTTTCCAGGCAAACCAGAACTATGCTACCTATTAGTTCTAGTTTATTGGGGTCTAAAGCTAAGAGCAATAAAATCATCAAGGCTCAATTATTGAAGACGCATTCTATCCAGAAGTCCAGTTATGACAAATTGAGCAGATTTCTTCGTCCGTTGAGGGAAGGAAAGACAGTGAGAATACAAACAGCGAATGATTTCGACTGGATTGGTCAAGTTACAGGTATACATGCTGAGCTGAGATCCTACCTTATAGAGTCGGAGGGTGTGGAGTACAGGAGAAATCGAAGACATCTTCTTCCTGTACCAGAATCATCATCCCAACATTGTTCCTGTGATACAGACTCTAGATCTCAGAGCGAACCCAACTTTGTTCCCATCCCAGAGTGTGTTCCAACCTCTGATTCCATTCTTGAAGACGTTCCAAAGACTTCCAAGGTTGAGCATTTTGTAGAGAAAGCTCCAGTTGCTAAACCCAATTCCCAGTTTTATGTCACACAATAGGATCGAGTATCCAGGCCCAGTGAGAAATATGCAGCAATATGGACTTAACTGTGTATGTATGTACCTAGTCTTGTATAAATGCATGACAAAGAACTACCTGTGATATCTGCATGCCAAATAGATTCATAACATTGCATGATCTAATTCTTAAAGAGGGAGGATGTAGATCAGAGTGTATGACAGAATGTGCTGTCTCTTTAAGAAGTATGTCAAAGGCTGAGTATGCAAGTGTAAATATCAGGCACGTGCTATTCCTAGTGCCATTTTGAGAGTGCAGCCAGGGTGTGAGCACGTATGATTGCAGTAGTTAGTTTGTACATAACTTGCTTAAGTTAAAGTCAGTAAACTTCTGTCTTGATGTGTTTGTATAAAATAAAGCTGCTTGAACAGAACCCATGAAGACTCTTCTGTTGTGTCCAACGTAGGAAAGCGACAGTGCCTTTACTAATTAACTGGACAATTTAAAAGGTTGTTTGGTACCGACATTGATAACATTATAAAAGGGCAGTTTGTTTTTGACTGGAGTGCCTGTATCTCCAGTGACTGTGTTGCCCTTAAACAAGGTTCCATTTATTGGATAGTGATTAATACCCATTTCCCAAATGCAACTCACTGCATTTATTGCATTAAGTCCAAGACTGTGATCAGATGCCAACTCTAACCGTTCTTGGAGACTATACGAGTTTGTTGTTGAAGCAATAATGGCACCCAATTTGCAGTTTCTTCTCCAAATTTGATCAGCTGCAAACCCTGGGCATCTTTTCTGCATATCAGAGAAGCAGATGCCTAAGAAAAGAGCACAAAACACAGAGCTTTACTTTAGAGATGGAGTCAGCAGGGTATAAATTATTTTTGAAATTCTTAATGCCCTTACGTAGGGATATCAGTATGGGTTTGGAGTAGTCCCTTAATATAGCTGAATTTGTGGGTGGTTTGGTACTAATTGTGAAGGAAAAAGTGACAGTCTGGTGGATGAGATTTGATCATGGAGTAGATAAGATCAGTAGATATAGAGACAAAGGCAGCATTCATAAGAGAAAGTGAAATGGATTAATTTTCTCTTTTGGGAACTTGGACAGCTTGATCTAGGGAGTTGGTATTAATTAAATCTCGAAAACACTGGGTGAATATACTGCTAGTTGTGTAAGACTCCTGTATGATGGCTTGATCATTAGGCACTTAGAATTTGTATATTGGAATTATGAGATACAGAATGCAACTTGCAGGGGTACCTACTGTGCTCCATCAATGATATTGAAGGGGGTCTGTAGTTGGCATTGATATTGTAATTGACTTTATCAAATGTGACCAAAATGTCAGTTATCTTGAATTCAAAATCTTGAAAGGCATGCTGTGGGTTAACATTTGAGTAAAAACAGATATGTCCCCAGGCAGTCTGAAAGAATTATAGTTGCTGTACTCTACTGTAAAAGGAAAGCTGTCAGTTCATTGAAGCCAAGTTTCTGTAACAACTAGTGGGCATCAGGAAGACATCATAGCATTGAGTAGAGACATTCTCTTAAAATGTTTTTTTTTTGTCCAAAGGGAACTGAATTCAGCTTGTGTTTTGAAAATATCATTGAACACTTCTACTTATTGTCTGTAGCTTCAAATACAGTTTTAGAGCACATTCATTTTTCAGAATCTCCAATCCATTTTTGTTTGTTAAACATGTTTTCAGCTGTATCTTTCATCACTCTGAAATACAATTTAGAACCGCAGATATATCTGACAGTATTTTGCACTAATAACTTTGAAATTAAAAATACTTTCAAATCTGAAATGTAGCTCAAAATGCTTCATATTCAAACTCTAAATCTCAGATGTTAAGTTGTCCATCTCGCCTTCATTCTTGCTGGATGGGTTCGGAGCCAACCTCGGCTCCGACTCGGCCACTCTAAAAGCTCGAGAGTTGGTTCCACCGGCTCGAGGCTCCCCTTATATCCCACAATGCTAGGCGGTATTACCCCAGATCTCGTTTGCCGCTACAGCGATCGAGGTGTATTGTTTCTACTGGCTTCAGGTCAGTTATTATAGATTACTCTATAGTTAAATTTAACCCCCTTAAATTAGTCTTTTATAGTTAATTCCCTTAACTTAGTGGATTTTGACCCTTTCCTTCCTGTTTATCCACCCTTTTTTCCTCAAGAACTTATTAGTTCTTCCCTCAGGCCTTCGGGCCCTTCCATCCCCTTAGTGGAGTGTATGTGTTTTTTTTTTAGGGATCTGAAAAAGAACTAATTTTTTTTAGTTAATCTTGTGGACAGTGTAATCGGTGTGTTTGTGTGTGTGTGTGGTTACACTTTCCTTGAAAATGTCTAAGGAGTCAAAGGTCTCAGGCTTCAAGAAGTGTGACTCGTGCTGTCAGAAAATGTCTCTGACAGACGGTCACACTTCTTGTGTATACTGCCTGGGACCTTTACACCTGCAGGACTCTTGTGCTGTATGCCATGGCTTCAGCCCTAGAGTCCTGCAGGAAAGAAAAAACAAACTTATCTTAAGAGGTTTGCTTAAGCCTGAGGGTTCCCCTACTGCTACTTCGGGCAAACCCTCTAAGGCTTCTAGGTCCTCGACTCCAGCTTCTGAGTCGAGGCCTAAGGCTTCGAAACCTACTGCTACATCAGCTCCGGCTGGAGCCGATGAGTCTCGAACTGCAGCTTCTGTGGTTCCCTCGGCTCCGGCTGGAGCCGAGGCATTGGAAATTCCTGGGTCGGCTCCGATCAGACCATCGGAGCCGACATCTAGAAAGAGGTCCAGGTCACCGTCCCTTGGCTCCGTTCATTCGGCTCCAGCGTCTCCCTTGCTGTCTGAACGGAGCCATAGATCTCACTCCTCTAGATCATCGAGGCTTTCGGATCATGACCTTCAGAGGGTAGTGAGTCGACTTCTTAAGTCCGAGGCACTGGCCCAAATGCTTCAGAGCCCGACTCATCAGTCGATGCTTGACCCTATCCCTCAAAATGTTCCTCCTCCGACTCCTTTGAGCTCGGAGCCGGGGCGTTTCGGAACCGAGACTGTGGTAGCGTCGGAACCGATACAATTGTCTTCGGTTCCGTCGTCGGCTCCGATTTCTTCCTTGGAAGAATCTCGGCGCCGGACTTCCCTCATTGGCTCCGAGGAGGTGAGTGGCATCGGACCCTTGTCCGACCCCGCTCTCCCTCTCGGTGCTTCGGCGCTGGTGAGTTCGGCTCCGACATCGGCCTCGGAGCCATCACTGTCGGTGCCGAGGGGGGTTCTCAGCTTTTCGGAGCGGGGACCTCTGGCTCTGCCTGACAGGGGTGCGTTCGAGGTCATGCGGAGCGTGTTGGAACCTGGTTCAACTCCACAGTCGGCTCCGTCCGCCCCTCCCTCTTCGGTGCCTCAGGTTATGTCTACTCACTCCCTCATCCCAGACTGCAGAGAGCCAGCTCCTCAAGAATCCCCTGTGGGGATCTCATCCTCTTCCGAGGCCTCTCCTGAATTGGCAGGGGAGCCCCTAGGAAGAGAAAGTGTAAGAGGAAGCACATAGACTCACCTGAGTCTGTCACCTCTGACACAGATTTAGAGGATTCGAGGGTTCCCCGTTCCCCTTCTGAAGATGTCTCCTTTGCAGACATTCTAGAGATCCTGAAACAGAGGGAAATTGGCCAGCCCTTAACCCTTCGGAGGATGAATCTGTGTATCTTGAGGCGTTTGGCTCTCGCCCTTCCACCTCCTGGGTGTCCCCCTTGACCCCCTCATGCAGGTGGTAGCAAAGGCTTGGACGGCTCCTGACTCAGTGGACCCCACCCCCAGGAGACCTTCAAAGTTTATCACAGCACCAGCAGATAAGCAATTTCTGACCAAGGGAGTTTCTGTGGATGCTATGGTGGTAGCTGCTGCCACTAAGAAGGAACTAGCTGATCCTTCGGTGCCTGTCCATCCTCCTAACAAGGAATCTAGGTCTATGGACAGGTACGGGAAGCGGATGTTTTCATCAGCGACCTTTGCTATGCGTTCGCTGAACTACCTATGCCATTTCACTCGTCTTCAAAGAGACTTGATCAAGGAAGCGAGTGAGATGTTGAAGGACCCTACAGCTGCGGGTTTTCAGGACAAGATGAACGCTCAGCTGGCTACCCTAAACTCTATAGCTAACTCCTCCATGCGCCTCCTTTCATATGCGGCTGATGGAGCGAGCAGAGCCGCAGGGATGGGTGTCGCCTTACGCCGGCATGCCTGGATGCGGCTATGCAATTTTGCGGACCCCTTTAAAACGTCTTTCACTAATTCCCCGTTTGATGGATCATCTCTCTTTGGTCCTCAAGTGAAAGAAACTTTGACGAGGTGCGAGACGGATGGCAAAACTCTTTCTGCCGTCGGAGTCCGTTTTTCTACTCCTTCTAGGCCTTACCCCAAAGGCCAGAGAAGTGGGAAAATGTGGTTCCGCAAACAATCTCAAGGGACTTTGCCTGACGCACAGAGTCGGTTCCCCTCCAGAGACAGAGGGGGGAACAATAATGGTAGATGTCGCCCTAGAGGCAGGGGGGGTCCGCAGAACCAGGGCAATCGAGAAACCTTTTCCGATAAGCCCTTCCAGCATCCCTGAGGTGTTGCCCGACTGTCCACCTTCGGAGGCAGCCGGGGGAAGATTGTCACTGTACCCAGAAGCCTGGCGATCCCTAACTCAAGACAAGTGGGTACAGTCCATCATTTCCGAAGGCTATTCCATTCCGTTCTTTCAGATTCCAAATCAATCAAAAATCCCTTCCAGATGTTCCACCGCTCAAAGGGATCAAGCAGCGTTGGAAATATCAAAGTTGCTTGCAAAAGAGCCATTCAGCCAGTGCCAGCAGACCAGCAAGGATCCGAATCTACTCCAAATTCTTTTTGGTTCCAAAGAAAACAGGGACTGGAGACCCATTTTGGATCTCAGTATCTTGAACAAGTCGGTCAAGAAAACAAGATTTCGGATGGTCACGCTACAATCCATCCTACCCCTATTGGGAAAGGAAAACTGGATGTGCTTTATAGACCTCCAGGATGCGTACTATCATATAAAAATGAACAGACGCTCCAGGAGATTCCTCCGATTCCGGCTGGGAACCAGTCACTTTCAATTCAGAGCCCTGCCCTTTGGTCTCACCACTGCCCCCCGGGTGTTTACCAAATGCATGGCAGTGGTAGCTTCTCACCTGAGACGTCAAGGATTCCAGGTGTTTCCATATTTGGACGACTGGCTCCTCACAGCTCCTACCAAGCATCTTCTTCTAATAGCCAGAGACTACACCTTTCGCATTTGTCAAAAGTTAGGTATCTCAATAAATTGCGAAAAGTCTGTTTTGTCACCTTGTCGTGCTATTACCTTCATAGGCGCAAATCTAGACACAGTCAACATGTCTGCGAGACTAACAGACCAAAGAATAGCAGACATACGCAAACTGGTCTCCCTTCTCTTCCACAGCAACAGAGTCAAAGCCAGATTACTTCTGAAAGTACTGGGGATTATGGCGGCTGCTATCCCTCTACTTCTATTAGCCAGATTTCACATGAGAATCCTTCAATGGATGCTCTTCACACAATGGTCGTACCAGCAACTTCCGATGTCCCAAACCATTATGATTACGCAAGCATGCAAGAATCATCTTCTTTGGTGGATTTCTTCCCCCCAGCTCTTCCTGGGAAGACCCTTTGTTCCTCCCCCTCCGGTTGCTACTCTGACAACGGACGCCTCCCTGATCGGGTGGGGGGGGCATTATCAGGGCAGAACAGTCCAGGGCATATGGCAACCAGACGAACGCCACTTGCATATAAATGTTCTAGAGATGAGAGCAGTGCTTTTAGCGTTGCAAGCCCTTCAAGACTCTCTTCCCTTGGGAACGATAGCAATCCAGACGGACAACATGTCTGTAGTTTGGTATATCAACAAACAAGGCGGAACCAGGTCCTATCCCCTATGTCGAGAAGCACTCAGACTGTGGCAATGGGCGATTTCTTCTCAGCGGTTTCTGATAGCAACGCACATCCCCGGGAAGTCCAATCTAATCGCGGACAAGTTGAGCAGAGCTATTCTCATGCCTCACGAGTGGTCTCTGAAAGATTCTATTTTGGAGAAAATTTTTCTCAAGTGGGGTCAGCCTTGCTGCGACCTTTTTGCTACTCCCCAAAACAGCAAGTGCAGAGATTATTTCACCCTATTCCGTTACCAGGCCAGCCCAGCAGAGACGCTCTAGTCCAAGTTTGGCCCCGGGGACTTCTGTATGCATTTCCTCCCTTCCCACTAATCTCTCAAGTGATACAGAAAGCTATCGCTCAGAAGGCCTCATTGATCCTCATTGCTCCTTACTGGCCTCGACAGGTTTGGTTCCCCTTTCTACATCAGTTTCTGTTGGAGCAACCTTGGCATCTGGACCTAGTTCCAGATCTTTTGATCCATCAATCGGGTCAGTTACATCGCTCCCTCCCTCTCTGAACCTCACTGCTTGGTTCCTCCAATTCCAACCTTAGCCAGGCTTCCTCAAATATCTCACTCTGTTTGAGATATTTTGATAGCTTCCCATAAATCTTCCACTCGGAAGATTTATCTTAGTAAGTGGAAACGTTTACTTTTGGGCTCAAGGAAGGGACATAGATCCTTTCACTGCTTCCATCCAAATAGTCCTTGATTTTCTAGCTGAACTCTTCCATGCAGGTTCATCTCCTTCTACTCTTAAAGTTCAATTGGCAGCTATATCTAACTTTCATGTGGGCACCTCAGATTCTGCCATCATGTCTCACAAGCTTTGCAAAGCTTTCTTGAAGGGAGTTTTTCTTCTTAGACCTCCTATAAGAACTCCTCCTCCCTCTTGGGACCTTAATTTAGTTCTCACATCTTTAATTCTTCCCCCCTTTTGAACCTGCAGCCTCCTGTTCAATGAAATTGCTATCCTGGAAGACTCTCTTTCTGGTAGCCATTACTTCAGCTAGAAGGGTCTCAGAACTTCATGCACTCAGCAGTCGACCACCGTATCTTTTGTTTCATAAGGATAGGGTATCCTTACGGACCAATCCATCCTTTTTACCTAAAGTAGCCTCTGCGGCAAATCTGAATCAAAACATTGACCTCCCTGTGTTTTTTCCTAATTTTTCTAACAGGTCTGAACAAAAATTGCATTGGCTAGATGTCCATCGCCAATTAAGGTATTATTTGGATAGGACCAAACAGATCAGAAAAACTGACCAGTTGTTTGTCTCTTATGCAGAAGGCAGAAAGGGCCTTGCAGTTTCGAAGGTATCACTTTCCAGATGGCTAACATCCCTGATTTCTTTTGTGTATGAAATTAGACACCAAAAGTTGCCTAACAAACCAAAGGCCCATTCGACTAGAGCTTTGGCTACTTCTATAGCTTTCCAAGACAGGCTGCCTATTGATACCATTTGTGCAGCAGCTACATGGGCTACTCCTCACACTTTCATTTCTCATTATAAGTTGGATTTAGCTTCTAGACATAGAGCTAATTTTGGTTCCACTGTACTCAAGAGTCTGTTCCGATAGGCCACCGGGACAAGGTGCTAGGACGGTCCCATCCAGCAAGAATGAAGGCGAGATGGACAACTTAACATATAGAAGTTATGTTCTTACCATAACGTTCCATGTTAGTTGTCTTCTTCTCCTTCTTTCTGCGTCCCACCCTCCTTCCCCCTAGCCTGGACAGACCTAGAGGAGTTTGATTGTGACCTCTCTTTCTACCACCTCTATTGTATATAGGTATATGCTATTCTGTGCATATATTCCTTCATCAGGTTTTCAGGTCACCTTCTTCCCTTCCTTTTATAGAGGTGGGTTTTCCCTTTACCAGTAGTTCTGGAGTTATTATTGGCTGGGCCTAGCTTACAAACGAGATCTGAGGTAATACCGCCAAGCATTGTGGGATATAAGGGGAGCCTCGAGCCGGTGGAACCAACTCTCGAGCTTTTAGAGTGGCCGAGTCGGAGCCGAGGTTGGCTCCGAACCCATCCAGCAAGAAAGAAGGCGAGAAGAAGACAACTAACATGGAACGTTATGGTAAGAACATAACTTCTATTTTTGTTTTACAGACATAAATCTGAGAAACCCTTAGAAATTTCAGGCAGTCATGTGGATCCTATACTGTCTGCCCAATAAGTATTATATTTTTTAGAGTTTTCATATTCACTGTTTCCTTACATGAATCATTTCAGCAGAAATCCTACACTTCTTACAAACACACTATCACTGGGTTCAGTCAGTAATTTCACTTCTACAAGCACAATCTGGATTTCATTCGTAACGTGCAGTTTTTCAACATGCTTGCGCCAGTATTGCAGTTTACATAATGCACTCAAGCACACATCTGAAAATTAAGGCAGAGACAGAAGAATACACACCATCTCTGCTGTAGCCTAGTCACCCGCGGTTTCATCTTTATCTGCTGCCTAAAGTGCCTTATAAAATACTTAGTTCTACTAAAACATCCATCTTAGTCTATGCAGGTAGAATAGCCAGCTGACTGGCTTTTCTTTGAGTAATGCATAGCTGGAGTAGGGTCACCCAAGTTTGTAAGTAGCCCTCCAACTTTGTCTTGCCTACAGCTAACAAGTTGAGGTAATGGTTATTGTGTCTTTCGGCTTAGGGGTCGCCACAGTGGAACTCCGGTCCGCTAATGTTTGGTAGTGGATTTTTATGTGCCGAGTTACCAGCCCTGACGCACAACCTTCAACGAAGGCATGCCCATGCACGCATGCCTCCACACAGAAGATGCTCTAGCTGAGAATCGAACGGGGCAACATCTTGCTGTGAGGCGACAGTGCTACCGCAGCACAAGTTGTTCAATCTCGCTGTTTATTCACAGGGGTACGGAGCTGAGCCATCGGCTCTGGGTCGGCTGCTTTACTAGCTAAAGATCTCAGAGTAGCTCGAGGCCAGCCCCCTTTCCCATGATGCTCTATGTCCTACCCCAGATCTAGTTTGCCGCTGATCGCAAGGTCGTCGAACAGCTCGGGCCGGTAGAATTTCTTTATTGAGTTTTTGAAAATAATTATGCTGCAATTCTTTAGATAACTGAAGTATTTTCTAGTTGTTATAACTTTTAGGAGAGTTAGCGTCTCGAATTCCTTATTTTTAGAGTCATTTGTTTGTTACAGAGCGGTTGCTCTTAGGCCTATATATATATATATATATATATATATAGTGTGTTAGTGTTACATTGGAGTGTTAGTTAGAACTTTACATTATATCTTTATATTATATTATATATTATATATATTATATATTAAACAAATTTTGTTTGGTCTGTGGAATAAATTCTTTTCCTAACACAAGAGCGTGCTATTGTCCATATAGAATTTTCAGTCATGTTAATAAAATTAATGTAGTATGGATGAAATATGTTTTTATAGGAAAGTATTTATTTGACATATTTGTATTTTTTGAAGCATCACTTTTTAACATTTAATGGTTATTTAATGTATTTTATGAAGCATTTTTAAAGTTTAATGAATTAAAACATTTAATTGAACTATTAATTAATTATTAGATAATTGATTGTGAGGGTATATATTATTGTGTATTTACTAGGTATGCATTCAGTTTTCTTCATCTGAGGAAGTCACTTGAAACGAAAACGCAGGATATATTTCTGTACAGCGTTAATGTGTTCGAAGGAATAGGAGTCTCTGTGGAATAAAGTGTATTACGTATTACCAAGGATTCGAGCTTTCTTTTTCAATTGCTCCTTTGTATTTGTGTTGGCTGGACTGTTTAGAGCAATTGTTTTCCATTTGTTGACTTAACTTTACATTATATCCTTATAGTTGTACAGGGATCTGGCAACTTAGGACTGTTGACATATTTACTGTGTGTTGTGTGGTTAGTTTAGTAACTGTGTTCTGTGTTAGAGTTACTGTATATTGTAGTGTACATTGAAGGTTGTTCAGGGATCTGACAACTTCTATAGGGTGCTTGTGTATTTATTGTTTTTTCTATACCAATAACATGTCTGATCATAGGGAGAAACAGACATCTGGCTTCAAGAAGTGTCCAAAATGCAGGCAGAAGATGTCCATTACAGACAGCCATGTAAATTGCATTTATTGTTTGGGGCCTGTTCACCTCCAGGAGGATTGCTCTGTCTGCCACTCCTTCAGCAGTAAGGTTTTATTAGAGAGGAGAAGGAAGCTGGTAGAGAGAGGCTTGTTGAAGCCAGATTTTCAAGAGACCTTGGACAAGATTGACCAGAACTCCAAGTCATCGAAGGGGTCGAAGTCTTCGAAGGTGTCCTCGGAGCCCAGGTCATTGGCTCCAAGTCTTCCGTGAAGGTGCGGTCGCCGGCTTCGCAGTCTTCAGAGCTGTCCACAGAGCAGGCGTTTCGGAGATGGTCCCCGATCTTGGAGCCAGTCTCCAAAACGTTGAAGTCACCCATCCCTCAATCGGTGGCGTCTTCCGTTTATTCGAGTCGTTCTTCGAGGACCCTTTCTGATGTGGATGTTGACCGGGTGGTGCAGAGCCTTCTGGAGAACCCGGCACTGGCTTAATTGCTATCGGCTTCAACCCAACAGGGTTCGAGGCCTGAGACCTTCCCACCGGCTGTGACTACTCCTCCTCCGAGCCGAGCAGGGCCTTCGGAGCTGGAGGAGGAAGATCTGATGGTTGTGGAGCTGAGGCCTGTTCCATTGCCTTCGGCTCCATCAACCCGGACTTTTTTGGTTCCATTGGAAGAGTCTCGGAGCCGACACTCTCTCGTCGCTTCCGGGGGGAGAGTCAAACCAATGCATCGGTTCCATCCCTTCCTCTCGGGGCTTTGGCACGGATGAGCTTGGCTCCGTCCCCTGGTTCAGAGCCCACTGTCTTGGCGCCGGGGAAGTTACCGTCTTCTTCGTAACCGGCAGCTTCCTTGGGTCGGAGCAGTGGTTCCTTCCATGCCATGAGGAGGGTTATGTCATCTAAGACACACACATCAGCAGGTCCTTCCTCTTCCACCCCTAAAGTGCCACTTTCTGCCTCTACATCGCAAGTCCCTGTGAAGCATCGAGACCCAGAACATCAGGTAACCCCATTGGGTGACCCTTGCTCTACTGAGACCTCACCAGAAGCCCCAACTGATAAGGTTCCCAGGAAGAGATTAGGAGGCATTTAGATTCGCCTCAGGAATCTTTGACATCAGACACCGACTTCAAGGAATCGGAAGGGTCCCCACGGTCCCCCTTGGAGGATATCTCCTTTGTGGATACTTAAGCAGAGGGGTGACTGGCCTACTGAGGATGAGTCAGTGCTCCTGAAGGCCTTTGGATCTCAACCTTCCACCTCCTGGGTGACTCCACCCTTCAACGAGTTGATGGAATTGGTCGTTCGAAGGGTGTGGGAGTCTCCTGATTCCATGGAACCAGCCCCTCGGAGGACCAGCAAATTTATCACCTTCCCCCAAGACAAGATGTTCCTCACTAAGGGAGTCCCCGTTGATGCCATGGTGGTGGCGGCAGCCACCAAGAAAGAGATGTCAGAAACCTCTTCTGTCCATCCTCCTAATAGGGATTCTAGGACGATGGACAGATACGGGAAACGCATCTTTAGTTCTGCGACCTTTGCTATGCAGTCGCTTAATTATTTGACTCATTTTACCCATCTTCAAAGAGATCTCCTGAAAGAGCTTGGAGATACTCTGCAGGGTAATACAGATGGAGCTGTCTCTGACAAAGTGACAGCATAACTTAATACTGTTAACTCCATTGTGAACTCATCCAGTGGGTTCAGCGATAGCTCTTTGGAGACAGTCCTGGATGCGCTTATGCTCCTTTGCAGAAGCCTTCAAGTCTTCCTTTGTCAACACCCCATTCAATGGCTCTTCTCTGTTTGGGCCCAAAGTCAAGGAGACTCTCACTAGGTGTGAGCAGGAGGGAAAGACTCTATCTGCTGTAGGAGTCCATTTTTCCACCTCTACGAGACCATACCCCAAAGGGCAGAAAGGTGGAAAAATGTGGTTCCGAAAGTCCCAAGAAGCTTTCCAGAACACACATAGTGAACCACCCTCCAGGGGCAGAGGAGGGGGCAATAATGGAAGATGCCACCCCGGCGGCAGAGGGGGACCGCAGAACTAGGGCGACAAGGATCAGTTCCTTGGTAAGCCCTATCAGCGCTCCTGAAAGGAGACCTGACTGTCCTGCTCTGGTGGCAGTCAGGGGTCACTTGGCTTTGTATCCAGATGCCTGGCTAGGAATTACAACAGATTCTTTGGTACAAAGCATCGTTACCAGAGGATACATCATCCCATTTCTACAAAATCCACCTGTTGGCAAAAACATCCCAGACGTTCCACCCAGTCTCGGGGATCAAGCAGCCATACAAATCCAGAGGCTGCAGGAAAAGAGAGTCATCCAGCCAGTCCCAGCAGACCAGTTAGGATCCGGAACTTACTCCAGATTCATTTTAGTTCCAAAGAAGACAGGGGACTGGAGGCCCATCTTGGATCTCAGCAGGCTCACCACATTTGTAAAGAAGGAGAAGTTCTGGATGGTCACGCTTCAGTCTATTCTCCCTTTCTTCGAAGTGGGTGATTGGATGTGCTCTATAGATCTCAAGGATGCGTACTACCACATCAAAATGACCAGGCCATCAAGAGACCATCTGTGTTTCCGGCTGGGAGCCAGTCACTACCACTTCCGAGCACTGCCCTTTGGACTCACAACAGCCCCCAGAGGGTTTACCAAATGTATGGCAGTGGTTACAGCTCACTTGAGGCGTCTAGGATTCAGAGTGTTTCTGTATCTGCATGACAGAAATGACGGGCTCCTTACCGCCGCCTCCAGGCATCAACTAATTCTGTCCAGGGATCACACTCTCAATCTCTGCTCTCAGGCATCACTATAAATTTAGTAAAGTCTGCGTTGTCGCCATCGCAGCCTATCTTAATTATCAGAGCAGAGCTAGACACTACCACCACCACAGTAAGATTGCCCCTGGACAAAATAGCCACTCTCCAAAACCAGGTCTCGGACATTCTGCAGAGAAGAAAGGTACCGGCTCATCAAGTACTGAAACTCCTAGGTACCATGGCAGCTACGCTCGTAGCAGTTCCTCTGGGACATATGCACATGAGGATTCTTCAGTGGTTACTATTCACCCAGTGGTCATACCAACAACTTCCCATGTCATTCTTAATCATGATTACGGACTCTTGCAAGAAGGATCTTCGCTGGTGGTTGACCAGGCAAGTTACAGTGGGTCGACCATTTGTTCAGCCCCCCGCTGTCAGCCACAGTGACCATGGACGCTTCTCTGATAGGGTGGGGGGGTGGGCTTTTTCAGGGAAGAACAGCCCAAGGCACCTGGTCGGAGACAGAGTCACAGTTGCACATCAGTGTTCTGGAGCTGAGAGTGGTGCTTTTAGCGTTGCAGCACTTCCACGACTCTCGACCTCTAGGGACGATTGCGATACAGATGGACAACATGTCGGTAGTCTGGTACATCAACAAGCAAGGGGGAAACCAAGTCTTACCCCCTGTGTTGAGAGGCCTTGAGAATTTGGCAATGGGCTGTGTCCACCGGGTGCTTTCTGATAGCAACGCATATCACGGGGAAATCCAACATGATAGCAGACAAATTGAGCAGAGCCATTCTGCTACCATACAAGTGGTCTCTCAAAAATGAATTTGCGGAGAAAATTTTCCGCAGATGGGGCCAGCCTTGCTGCGACCTATTTGTATCCCCTATGAATGCCAAATGCAGAACGTACTTTGCCTTGAATCCCCCACCAGGGGACAGCCCAAGGGACTCACTCATACACGATTGGGCCCGGGACTCCTGTATGCCTTTCCACCTATACCCAATTCCGAAGTTCTTGCAGAAAGCCAAAACCCTGGGAAGGACTGTAATTTTAATAGCTCCTCTTTGGCCTCATCAGATTTAGTTCCCCTTCCTCCTACTCTATCACCTGGAAGAACCTTGGATTCTGGACCCAGTTCCAGACCTACTGACACATTCGTCAGGGGCCCTCCATCCCTCCCTTTGTTCCCTCAGACTGACAGCTTGGCTGCTCCGATTCCTTACCTAGCCAGGTCACAAGAATTTTCTTTGGAGGTACAGCACATTCTTGTATCTTCGCATAAGGCTTCTACCACTAAGTTGTATGCTAGTAAATGGAAACAATTTACTTTTTGGTCCTCTCAAAATAACATTTATCCCTGTGTTGCCCCGATTGCTAGTATCCTGGAATTCATCTCTAAGCTTTTTCATAAAGGTGCTGCAGCTGCCACTATTAGAGTCCAATTAGCTGGCATCTCAAATTTTCACCTTGGAGCTGAAGGTTCTAACTTAATTTCCTACAGATTATGTCGGGCCTTCATTAAGGGCACCATTCATCTTAGGCCGCCTGTTAGACAGCCCTTTACTCCCCAGAATCTAAATTTTGTGCTGTCACGTGTTGTTCTTCCCCCCTTTGAACCCGCATCATCCTGTCAGTTGAAGTTTCTTTCTTGGAAGACTATTTTCTTGGTGGCCATTACTTCAGCACACAGGGTATTTGAGCTTCAAGCCCTTTCTGTCAAACCACTTTCTAAGTTTATAAGAGCAATATTTAAAAGCTGTCCCTATTTTTAGGCCCCTCCCCCCACTGTTGTCCAGATTTCCTGCATTTAGAGGTTGAAATGTATGTGCCTATGTAGGACATAACTTTTTGGCCTTTGCTGTTGACGTATGTTTGTAACTGTACCAAAACTTCTTCCCTGTAATTTTGTTCAGTAGCCATGTAGGGCAACAGAAAAGCTGAGCAGAATTTCGTTCAGCACTTAAGTAAAATTTTGTGATGGGGAGTTGGCAATAATCAATGTTGAATTGTCTATATGTGAACACTTTCTGATATACAGCTGAGTTAACGCTGGTCCTTTTCATTCTTTTCTTGCAAAGATCAGCAAAAACCTGCTTAACAGGTATCTGTTTACTTGCATAGCTACTGGAATCTGTGGGAACTGACTTCAGCTACAGACCAAACATTAGTCTAGTTATAGCTTTGTTAGGTTTTCAAACTTAAGAAAACTAAAATATTGGGACCATTAGGCAAAGATCATGATGTACAGGCAAATCTGTATTGTTAAAACAGCCATATTCCTAATCCTTTAATTGAAGTGAGACATAAAGCTCACTATTTATAGGAAAGAGAAAAAAATCAGTCATTAAAAACAACAGTAAAATCAGTTGTACAAAATACTTCCATTTAGTTTTTTGTTTAACTTGGGTACAAAGGTTCTACATTTCAGTATACATCATTTTTCCTTATTTAGAAGCATATTTTGTAACTACATGTGCTCACATTAATGTAAATTGATATGCAACAAAAGAGATGCCATTAAGCCTTGTACATTTTTATTATGAAATTCAGCAAAATACTGAACAACAGGACTTTCTAATTTTGCTGCTTTAATATCCCTGAGATATTTCCTTAGTCTTAAACATTATCTTGGGTCCCCAAATATAATAAAGATTATAGAAACATTTTAAAACATGTACATCTTTCTGAGAATTACAAGAAAGTCGATCTTGCACAATAAATTGTACTCCATTAAAAATACATTGTACTCCATTGATCTTACTAAAGAAAGAACCTCATATTCACAAGAGCAACTACCACAACAGGTAGTGCCCATAAATGGTGGTTGATAAAGTTGCTGTGCGCCAGAAAATCTGCTAAACTGTGACTCCCGCATGTGAAACAATGGCCCTGTAATGCAAGTGCTTAAAGAAAAAATTGTCCTGTAATGAAACTGACCAAGTAATTTTAACTATGTTCACCACATTTTCAGACATTTGGTGTTCTGTTACAAAGTGTACTATTTTTGAAGTACAAAAAGAAATGTTCAATCAAAATAATGCATCCTGATAATAAACAAACGTCATCATAAGCCTTAATAATACTCTATTAGTTGAAACCACGTACAGTAAATATATCCAATCAAACATGTACTTAAAAAAAAACACTTCTCATACTATAAACTGTTTTAACTTTCAGTGTATGGTTAAAAAGTCTATTAAGTGAGAAGCATGATACTAGTAACATGTTAACATGTAAATACTCATTTGTTCCAAAACATTTTTGTGTAATTTAGAGCACATTTTATTATTGTTAACAAATATTGTCACACCTAAAAAATGTATTTCTTCAGCAACAAAATTTCCATCTAATTTCTAGAAGATGGCTAAGTAAAGAAAGCAACTTTTTAGAGTTCTTCATTATTAGTCTTTAATATAGGATATTGTTTTTTTTTATTATTTTTTAATTCAGATAACAGTTCTATCTACTAAATATCCAATTTTTATGAAGTTTTATAAAAAAATGTCACTTTTACTTGGAGACCATTTGTTTCTGAATGAAGATGTGTAATTCCAAGTATTCTCATACTGACAGTTCACTGAAGAAGGATATACAGCTAGATATACAGCTAGTAACATCTGTTCTCCAGAAACTTATATTAAAAATGGATGGTTTTCAAGAAAACTTAGAAAATCTAAGAGAAACTGTTTTAAACAAACTGAAGTCTTCAAAAAATGCTACAGCGGCAGCAAACCAAAATTCTAGACTTGGAGAATGCCTCAAATGACATAGATGGTAGATTAAAAGAAGAAAAATCACAAACTGATTTTTTACTAAAACAAAACACTTGATTTCTGAACAAAATGGATGATTTATAAAACAGAGAAAGGAGGTATGATATAAGCACCCAAGTTACCAGAGATACTGCTTTTGCATTTGATGGTCATGTGAAGTGCACCAAATTATTTTGTGCCAGGAGCTTTTGACACGCCAAACCCAAAAGGTTCACCATCACTGGAATACACTGATTTTTATAAATCATTTGATGAGCATGAAGCATCCTTGTTTTCCTGTCCAACTGACCCCTCACCTTTTGGGGCCAGTCACTCACTCCAAAACTGTAAGTTAGTACAGGAAGAACAAAGTTTATAGCTTGGACTTTGTTCCTAGATGCCAACACTGTTTTCAGTATTACTTTTAGTATTCTAAAGTACTCCTCGCAAAGTTTTATTTGCATTTGTTCATGTTTTATTGCTGATCATTCATCAGTTCCCACATATTTATACACTCCCTCTTGCTCAAGTTCTTTTGTATTACATTCCTGTCCTAAACTGATGTTTTCCAGGTGCTGCAGTTTTCTTGCTTTAAAGGTTGCTTTTGCACATTTATCAAGGGTCTATATTATTTGAACAAAAGTTCAAAATGTCGATCGCTGTAAACAGTGAAAATACCGGACATCGAATCCTGTATTGGGGGGGGACGCATATACCAACTCTGACATTGCACTACAGTGAGGAAAGGGCAAATTTCCCGATCTTCACTGTACTGCGATCTCACTAAACACACATCGATGTCCGGCGATCAACATTTTGAACTTTCGTTCAAATGATATAGCCCCTTTATCAAGACCAAATGACATGTTATATCATCTGAAAAAGGTTTCTGCCTCTTGTAGTTGTGCTTTCAGTTCCTCACCTGATGAACTATACAGTTTAAATCATCTACAGAAATATGATGAGAAGTCCAGTTTAAATCATCTACAGAAATATGATGAGAAGTCTTTACACTTTGTTGTTTTCTGGAAGCCAAGTTGGAGCCACGACACAATCTGTTAAGTAGACAGCTTAATGGATTAAGGGCAAGACAAAAGAGCAGTGGTAACAGTCAGTCACCCTGGAAGATCCCCTTTGAATTTTTATCCCTGGAATAATAATTTGTCTGTTATCATGGCTTAACTGCAGTGTGGTTTGCCACTGTTTCATGGTCGCTGTAATGTAATTGATCAGTGCAGGGTGTATTTTATACATTTTTAAATAATCGTTTATCCATGAATGTGGGATACTATCAAATGCTTTTTTTGTAGTCTATCCATGCCATGTTTAGATTCTTCCCCTTTTTATAGTTCTCTATTATGACTTTAACAGCAAATGATCCTTTGTTCCATATGACTTTCTTTTGTTACCTTTTGGTCTATTGCAGTGATTGAGTTTTCTTCTAAATGACTATAAACTCTGTTGGCATCAATTCCAGTGTATAGTTTATATGTCATCGGAAGGCAAGTTATTGATGTCTGTTTTTTATGATAACTTGCTGGTTTGCTGTTAAGCAGGAGTATTGTTTTTCCTGTTAACCAAGATGGTGTCTGTTCAGAATGCGCATATAAAGAGTTCTTACTCATGGCTAAATCTTCATGTAAAGATGTTAACACTTGTAGCCAGAAGCAAGGTACTGGATCTGGGCCTGGGGTTTTCTAATTAGGAGCTTTTCTTAACTTTGTTTAAATCTCTCTGGCCATTAATCCCATTTCATATCCTGAACATTTGAACTTCTTCTTTCTTTTACTACTTCTATCCATTTAGCATCTTTGGTACGTTCCACAGGATTTTCATAGATATTTCTCCAAAATGTATCTATTTCTTCTTTTTTTGGTGATGTTTCAGTTTCTTTTGCTTATTTCCCAATTCTCTATAAAAAAAATTTGGGTCATCAATAAATTGCTTATTTTTTACTTTTCCTTTATATTTATCTGTGTATCTTCTAAGTTTTCCTGCGTATGCTGATATTTTTAGTTTATTATTTGCGAGAGTGCACAATAGATCCTAATTTGTTCTAATACTGTGCATTGCTTTTATCATGTCTATCTAAGTATTTTTGTCGATCTGTTCACTCTTTTATACTCTTCAGCAATAACACTTCTTGTCTTAATTGCTTTATAGTTTTCTCTATTCGATGCTTCCATGATGACATTTGATTTCTTCCTGTCCTTTCCCGTACTGCCCTGCGTTTTTGTGGCAAGACTTTATCTATTATTAATTTAGCTGCATAGTACTGTATCTTATTTACTTCTGTTGTATCGCATGAATCTTTATGAACAGTCCTAATAACTGTGTTCATTTGTTTTATCAAACTTCTGACTTTTTGGGTTTTATTGACTTTCTCTAGTCTATTTCGTTCATTGATCTTAATATTGTCTGTCCATTCCTATTAAATCAAGCAATTCTTCTTTTAGAGTATTTTTCTTTCTAGACTGAGGGCACATTGTTTGTTCTCCATTTCCTGTGGGCATTCTATAGAAAGTTTCAGAGCATCTTCCTGTGCCACATTTTTTTCACTTTCATCCTATGTCATCCATTGCTCTTTCATATGGGAACTCACTGGCCTATCACTCCACAACATTGACTGTGTCGCAGTTGCCACAGTTTCCTGTTCCTTCTCTTGCTGTGCAGCTCCAACTGAACATTTTTATGATTTCCTATGGAAGACTCCAAAGTATCTTCATATGGCAACTGATCAGATGTTTCCGCTCCACTAGTTTCTCCTTAATTTGGGGATCCATTGCTCTATCCTGCTCTGATGTTATCCAAGTTAGATTTTCTACACTAAATCCTTCACTTCGCAAGTAATCCATAACCCCAGTTTCTAGTTCTTTAACTTCTCCATTACTAATCCTCTTTTCTACTTTTCCTCTTTGATTTCTTATTGTTTGTATTGCAAAATTTTCCATGTCCAGATGTCTTTGTATTTCTCTTTAAATATCTTTGGTGCTGCAGTTTTTGTATTGATTAGTTTTGCTGTCTCCTTTTCATAAATATTGCACCATATTAAATCTCGTTTTCTTTCCCATGTCCATATTTCTTTTTCAGATGTCTCCTGCTCCTCCTGTTTCTTGTTACTTGAGGGACTCGTTCCATCATGCTGTGATATAACATATGCTAGACTTTGTACACTAAATCCTTCATTAGCCACTTTTCTTTGTTGAATATAATCTACTTCCTATTAGCGTGCAACATATTTCATTACATATTTATATTAATAGTCACATAGTTATCAGTGGTGAATTGTAAACAGTGTAACATGAGTTGTTTAATGAGGGCAACGACTATCAAGGAAGTGTGAGACATTGTACAGTTAGTAAGGCTGTGATGTTTCCATAGGGAATCACTTTGTGAAGCACTCAGTCACTTTCCTCTTAATGTACAGTTTGCTGGTTTCTTGCTTGCTTTATTTGTAAGGGTGCACTGAAGATTGTAGTTTATTTATTTATTTATTTATTTTTAACTATTCCACTTTGTATTATGGTTGATCAAACTTGACAATGAGCTATTTATTGGCTGGTATTTAGTTAAATTTGATATTTTATGTGTATGAGACTCATTTTAAAAATCCAAGTAAGATCATAGGAATGTGTTTATGACTGGTGATGTTTTATAACCAGCCCATTATAAAACATTTTCTTCTTCTTCAGTTGAGTCAAATACCTTATGATTAATTCATTTAACATATCTGTTGTTTATTGTTTTATAACTACCACCCAAGTGTTAGAACAACGTAACATGACAGTTATTCATATAGTATTGAATAATATAAGTAATTGCTTTGTTCAGAAGCAGTATTTTCTTTAGAGTTTGCTAAGCTTTTTATAATTCTGATTTGTGTTTTGTAGATTCACTATGAAAATAGATTTGTTCATTTGTCAAAAACAGTTTTATATCATCTGTACTGTAATAATTTCATCATCTAGCATACAGTGTATATATAAGCTCAGGTGTGCATGTATTTGTTAGAAGCACTGTAGGTTTGGAAGTTGATACTAAACAGTTATACTTTTATTTTTTATTACTTATTAATGACACCATGAGTTGATTTAATAGCATTTGGATACTATTTCCATAAAAAATGATCTTTTGATGTACAGATTAATTATAACCTTAAATATTATCTCAGTTGAGCAAAAAATAACAGAATAGTATAAAATAAATCAGTAATAGAACTATATACTTTAATATTGTTTCCAACTAAGTTACTTTATTTTTTTCACCTAAATAATCGGATTGAGTTAAAGTTAAGATGGGGGGTGAATTAAACTAATGTGCGACTGTTACAGTGAGAGACGGGAAGGGGAAAAGGGATAAGAATGAATTGATCTATTATTTCATTACTGTATAATGTTTTTATGACTATTATTTGATTAACTATATATATATATGGGTCTACTTTCATAGACCGAACGTACGAATCACCGACACACATTTTCCCCACCCCAAACAACCGACAACACACCACACCGACAACTCAACATACCGAACACCAAAACACCGACACAAAAAACGCCAAATACACATTGCACACAACAACATATCCACTAACCTTAACCTAAACCCTAACCCTAACGTCCGACACTACCGCACACTTACCCAACCCGCACCCTAACCCTAACTCACTTAACACACCCCTAAACCCCAACACCGTCACTATCGCACACTCACCCTACCTGCACCCTAACCCTAACTCACTTAACACACCCTAAAACATTCAGCCCATCACTATCGCACACTCACTCCACCCGCATTCTAACCCTAACACACTTAACACTACCCTACACAGCTCTACGCCACTTCCACACACTTACCTCACCGGAACCCTTAGTCCGACACCACCGCACACTCACATTTTCCACACACTATCCTAAAATCCCTCAGTATCGTACACTTACCTGTACGCCCCCAATACTACATCTGTCACTTTCGCACACTTACCAGATCGCTCACACGCTGCCGTTGTCGGTCTCTCAGCCGCCGGGATATCGCTGGTAACCTACCTGTTCGGTCGTCCGCCTCGGTCTTCCGGTGTCGGTAAGCGCTCGGTCTATGAAAGTAGACCCATATATATATATATATATATATATATATATATATATATATATATATTTATTTGCTTTATTTTGACTCTTTTTTTTTATATAATGTGTATTACCGTCTCCATTCGATCAACTGTTTTTTTCAAAGCTCTAACAGATATATATTTTTATTCTTCTTGTATTTGTAAAAGGGCACAGACTTACTAAGCAGTGATGGATAATCTGATAGGTTTCTCACTTATCTATTGGGTTAGGAATTTAGATAATTCAATGTTTGTAATTAATGTTTATTCTTCTCAATATAAGTATTATTTTTTCTTCAACATTTCTCTTATTTTTTTGTATTTGGCCTTAACTATTAATCCTTTTACTCTGTCAATACAAAGGACCTGTTGATATGTGCTATTTTATTTTGCTTATCCTTTTTATGTTTTTAGAGCAATAAAAATTATTAGCCTAACTCATAGATGGATTTTACATTATTATCTTTAAATATCAGTGGTTTAAATAATCCAAGGAAATTATCAAATTTATTACATTATTTAAATGTAAATAAGGCTTAGTTTTTTTTTTTCCTTTAAGAAACTTATATCAAACATGTGGGAAAAAAACAATTGGAATTCAAGTAACTGCAGAATTTTTACCCAGTCATCTTCCAAAACTAAGAGAAGAGGTGTCATGATTCTTTGGAAAAAAATATAGATTTTCCATCAGTTATTCATAAATATTAAGAACAGCATGGTCTTTTTACATTTATAATCTTAAAAATTATTAATAGGTTATGGACTTTAGTTAATTTCTACTGGTTTCCAGGCATGCAATAACGTCTTGCTAAAAACATCTAGACTTTATTTTTAATTACTGTAAACTCAATTTAATTATAGGGGTGATTTTAATTATATACTGGATGACTCTGATACTAGCAATAAGAGGAAAGTAAGAGTGACATTCATTGCAAAAACTTTTATAAAATGGAAAGAATATCTTAATTTTAAAGATATGTTTAATATGAAGGACCCTGGTTCTTTGCACTTTTCTCATCAGGATTATAAGTATGGTACACAGACAAGGACTGATAAAATACTAGTCTCACGAGACTTAATTTCTAAAAGTTTTAACATCCTGTTTCTGATCATGATGCCCTTATTTTAAAATGTCAAACTAACTTTAACAAGCTATCTTTTTATCTAGAATTCCTTCTTATATAACTAAACTTAAAGAATTTAAACTTTGGTTAATCTCTGAATTATTTTTTTTTTTTTGAAAACCAATAATACACCTGATATTAATATAGTCATGATTTGGGATTCATTAAAGGCTTCCTTTTTCTGTAAAATTTTAACTTGGTATAAAAACAAAATTAAGGA
The DNA here is from genome assembly GCF_019279795.1 of Protopterus annectens. Taxonomy (NCBI): domain Eukaryota; kingdom Metazoa; phylum Chordata; order Ceratodontiformes; family Protopteridae; genus Protopterus; species Protopterus annectens. The sequence goes on along the minus strand of NC_056750.1, from coordinate 548,135,038 downwards.
ATTGGATTCAAAATTACAAAATCTCCAATTGCAACTCATAGTGGCCAAATCTACTTGTTTCATAAAAAGAACAAAACTGAGCAGTACAAGGGCAAAAAACGCATTATTAAACAAGCGGGAGGCACAAAATGGCTTATTAACTAAGGGAAATGTTTAAAGTAAAGGTATTTGATGAAAGGATTAATAGAAAAGTAAAACTAGTATGTTTAAAGGCAAAACGGGCATGTTTAGAGTAAAACAAGCACAAGAAAATTACAATAGGCATGAAAAGAGATTAAGCGAGCAAAATGAATAAAATAAGGGCAAAAAAGGGCACATTAAGCATAAATAAAGCAAGGTGACTGCATTTTTTTGCAGAGTGTTGTGTTTTGGCATAACTGTGTCTTCATACTCTATCAAGGACATAACTAAAGTTATTTGAAGCATTTCAAAGTGTGTAAAAGTGCTTACTACTGTGCATGTATTTTGAAGAGTTACTTGTGTGCAAAGTGCAACTATTTTGTGAAAGTGCAGTCAAAGTATAGCCATTTTGAAAATTTTCTTGTGCTGTGCATGTCTGTTCGCAGAGTGCCACCATTACAGTGTGTGTCTTACACTGTAGAGAATTGCCTAGTAAGGTACCGCCGTTTTGGGGAAGTTTCAATGTGTTGTATACAGTTTATTCGCAAAGTGCCATTACTTTGAAATGTTATTGACTCTGAGCTTCTCCTGCCCAGTTCATTCGCATTGTACATTTATCTGAAGTGCTTCTTAAAATGATGATAAATTACTTTAGCAATACAAAAAGTTCAAAAGTATTATGCTGCCTTAGAAACTTGTTTCGCAAAGTCCAGTTACACAGACACTTGAATCGTGCAGTTATTTGATGTGTTTCTTATACTAAGAGGTGATTTTATGCAATACAGTAATTTCAAGAATATTACAGTGCCCAAGAGACACTTACTTTGCAAAGTTCAGTTAAATAGAGGCTCATTGTGCTGTTGAGCAAAATTACAAGTACTGGTATAAATTTCTGGTGTATGTGTTGGTGCTTCTTTGTAAAACCCTTCACTGGTACATTTTCATATGACAGACAGACTTTGAAAGTCCTTACCACTTGTATTTGATCAGAATATTGCAGAGAATTGGAGAATATTTGAGCAAGAGTACAATATTTTTATACAAGTAGCTTATTCAGATAAAGATGCACGCACCAAGGCATTCTTTTTTCTAAACTTAGCTGGGTCAGAGCCCATAGAAGTAGAGCCCTCATTTGTGTATTCACCAGTAGTGTGTGAAGGAGAAAGTGAAAACCATTGTATTATTGTATAGGCTGAGTCAAAGGAAGACCCTGAGTGTTTGAAGTGCAAGTGCAGAAAAATGTGTAACCCCCAGACAAATAGCACTAGAGAGGCATTTGTTTTACATGAGAGATCATAAACCAGGGGAAACTTTTGCAGCTTATTTAACCGATCTGAGAAGCAGGGGTAAAATGTGTCGGTTTGGTGACTTACAAGATGAGTTGATAAAAAGACAGGCTCGTGTGTGGTATTAATAGTGCTCGTGTGAGAAAGATTTTGCTTCGAGATAATAATTTAGCATTGAGTAAAACCATAGAGATTTGCCAGATCTGTGAAGTGACAGAAAAGCACAGAAGTATGCTTGTAAGTGATAAGAACATGGTTTCAGCAGGCTCCAGAACAAATGTAGACAGCATGCAACACATGGCAAACAGAAGTAACCCTACTAAGCACATGGCAGCCATAACCCCTGCTGGCTCATTAAGGAAACCACATAGTTTTCCAGCAAGTTCTAAGACCAGTTCAATTAAAGGGACATGCTCTGTACAGTACAAGCATGAATCAGCAAAATCCAAGTCCAGCTTTATTGTTAACTGTCACAGTTGTGGTGCAAATTATGAGTCTAAAAGTGAAACATGGATAGCATTTGGTCAGCAATGTCACAAGTGTAAAATAAATGGAACCATTTTCAAAAAGTTTGCAAATGCAGTAGTCAGCTTTCTGTGTGGATGGTGTGTCAGTAATTGATGAAAGAGTTGATGCAGTGAATCTATTGACAAAAAGCTAAGTGTTCTATATGGTCCAGATCAATGGTAATTTCACGGAGCTTAAAGTAGACACTGGTTCAAAGTGTAATGTTATATCAGTAGACACATTTGCTAAAGTGAGAACTAATGGGAAACTCAATGTGGCCAGTAGTGTGAAACTTGTTGCTTATGGAGGTGAAGAGATTCATAATGAAGGCTCAGTGATGCTTTCATGTTATTTGGCCAAGAATGTTACAACTTATTATTTTATGTAGTCAGAAGACCAGTATAGGATTTATTGGGTCTCAAAGATAGTTTGAGAATGAATCTGGTTTCCTTTACCAAAGAAGTTCATCACATAAGTGCATCTCCTAGTTTTAATTTTTCAGAAGCCATTTTCTCAAAATATGCTGATGTTTTTGATGATAAGTTCGGCAAACTTCCAGTAGTGTATTCCATGAAGTTGGACCCAGAGGTCACTACAGTAGTCAGACCAGTAAGAAGAGTTCTGATAGCTATGCAAGACAAAGTTAAGGCTCAGTTGGATAAAATGGTGCAGCAAGGTGTAATTTGTCCATGTAAAGAACCAACTGAATGGGTATCATCTGTGGGAGCAGCTCACAAAAAAGGCTTAGACGAAAACAGAATATATTTTGACCCAAGAGATTTGAACAAAGCATTGAAAAGACCATATCATCCAATGCGCACAGAGGAAGAGGTCGCAATTCTAATGCCAAATGCCACTGTTTTTTCTGTTTTGGATGCAAAGAGTTCATTTTGGCAAGTGATGCTTGATCGCAAATCCACATTACTAACCACTTTTGGTACTCCATTTGGCAGATACAGATTTTTAAGCATGACATTTGGAATATATTCTGCAAGTGAAGTCTTCCGGCATCCAATGGAGCAAATATTTTCTGGTTATCCTTGTGCCATTACAGCAGATTTATTGGTTGGAGGCAGTGGTGAAGCACAGCATGGCAGAGACCTAAAGAAAGTTCTAGACAGAGCACATGAAGTAAACTTGAAGCTCAAATCCTCTGAAGTGCAAATTCAGACTTCCAGAAGTTACATATATAGGTCATTTATTTATCAGTACTGGCTTGAAACCAGACCCAGCTAAGCAAGCAGCAATTCTTAAGATGTCAGCACCAGACAATGTTGAAGCTATACAGCTTTTTTGGGCATGGTCAACTTTTTAGGCACGTTTATACTAGACTTCAGTGAGTTGACAGCACTTTTAAGAGAGCCAACAGCCAAAAATGTTGCATGTTCATGGTTAGAACAGCACCAGAAGGCGTTTGATGACCTCAAGCAGAAAATTGCCATCCCACCTACATTAAGATACTATGATGTGAACAAACCAGTTAATCTTTCCTGTGATGCTTCAAAGTTTGGTTTAGAGCAGTTATACTGCAAGAGGGCAGACCAGTAGCCTATGCATCTGGAACACTTACCCAAACTGAGATGCAGTATGTGCAAATTGAGAAAGAACTTTTGGCAATAGTATTTGCATGTTCCAAGTTTCATGATTATATTTATGGTCAAGCTATTCAGATTGAGGCCAATCACCAACCTCTAGTTACTATTCTAAAGAAGCCTGTGCATTCAGCTCCAGCAATGTTACAAAGAATGATGCTCAAATTGCAAAAGTGCAACTTCAAAATGGTCTGTTTGAAAGGTAAACTACTCTTATCTGGCTGATATCTTATGCAGATCACCCAGGAATACAACAGAACAGATTGACACAGAGAACTTTGATGTGATGACAGCATAATTTTTCTGTACTAGGCTTGATGAGTTGAGAAATCACACTAAGATTGATCCAGTTTTGCAAAAGCTCAATCACTACCTTAATGTTGGATGGCCATCAAAGCAATCTAGTGTAACGCTTTAACTGCAAACCTATTTTCCCTGTAGATGATGAAATGTTGATGGAAGATGGGATTATTTTCAAAGATCCTAAAATTGTTGTTCCTGCTTCCTTAAAACATAAGTACATCGAAATTTTGCAATGTAGTCACCCAAGTTCTGCATCCACCAAGAGTTGAGCGAGAGAATTAGTATTTTGGCCTTCCTTACTGAAAGACATTGATAAAGTACTTTCTTCTTCTTCAGTATGCAGTAGTACTAGACCGCACCTGCAAAGAGAACTGCTTCATCTACATCCAGTTCCTGAACTACCTTGGTCAACAGTAGCCACTGATATTTTTGAGTGGAACAATCAGCACTACTTGGTATTGATAGACTCTTATTCGAATTGGTTTGAGATTGATCTACTACTGTTATTAGTAAACTGAAACATCATTTCTCAGTCCATGGTAGTACGTACAAAGTTATTTCTACAATGGTACTCAATTTACTATCCAGTTGTTTCAGAAATTTGCAACAGAATGGGACTTTCTACACATTACCAGCAGTCCTGAGTATCCGTCAGTCGAATGGCCTGACTGATTGAACTGTGTGGAGTGTGAAACAGCTCCTTGAAAGGTCAAGACGTGACAATTAAGAGATTTTCTTAAATCTGCTTAATTTTTTTTAAGAATATACCTTGTGATGATTTTCTTGGATCTCCAGCTCAACAACTTCTTTCTAGGCAAACAAGAACTATGCTACCTATTCCTACCAATCTACTAAAGCCTAAAGCCAGGAATGATAAGACCATCAAGGCTCAATTATTTAAGAAGCATTCAATCCAGAAGTCATCGTACAAGTCGAGCAAACTTCTTTCTTCATTAAGGGAAGGTGAAACGGTCAGACTTCAAACAGAAAAAGGTTTTAACCACATAGGGCAAGTTATTGGCAAATGTCCTGAACCGAGATCCTACCTTATAGACTTGGAAGGTATTCAGTACAGGCAAAACCATAAACATCTGTTACCTGTACCAGAATCATTATCACAACATTGTTATAGCAGCTTATACTGTAAATCTCAGAGCCAACTATTGTTTCCATCCCAGAGGGTGTTCCTACCTCTTATTCCATCACTGAAGATGTTCCAAGTTAATCACAAATCGAATATTTTCAGAGACAGCTCCAGTAGTTAAGCCCAATTCCCATTTTTATATCACACAAATATTTCCAGATACAGCTCCAGTAGTTAATCTCAATTCCCATTTTTATATCACACGTTATGTATGAGTATCTAAGCCCAGTGTGAAATATGTAGCAAAATGGACTTAACTGTGTATATATGTATTATATCTTGTATTACTGCATGATTTATAATTGTCTGTGATATCTGCATGTCATATTATCCATAACATTACATGTTTTGTTTTTCAAAAGGGAGGATGTAGATCAGAGAGCACGTGCTATGTGCTGTATCTTTAAGTAGCAAGTCAAAGACTGACAGTGCACGTATAAATATCAGACACGTGCCATTCCTAGTGCCCATTTGAGAATGCAGCCAGGGAGTAAGTATGCATGATTATAGCAGTTAGTTTGTATATAAGTTATTTAAGTTAAAGTCAGTAAACTTCTATCGTGATGTGTTTGTATAAAATAAAGCTGCTTAAACAGAACCCACAAAGACTCTTCTATTGTGTCCAAAGTAGGAGAATGACAGTGGTGATAACAGTATAATTTGTTAGACATGTTTGCAAGTATGTAATGTTGACTGGGTACATGTTTTTATATGACTATCCTTCTCTAAATGTATTTGGAGTAGTATAAATGACTTTTTGAAAGCTTTATTTTCTGTTAATTTCTATCAAAGTTTTTAATTTTATTTAATATGCATGATACTTTTTATCAACAAAATCTTATCTCAGGTGTTTAAAGAACTAAAGTAAAAAAGTGAGAGAAAGAAGAATCTCTTGATGAAACATTAGCTATTTCAGTCTTTGAATTCAGGCCTTTGTAAACAATGTACATTGTTTATTTTGTTTATATTCTTTGTAATTGTATTATTTTATTGTCATTAATGTTTATAATATTAACTGAATATTTTGGAAGCAAGAAGTAACTGTGATAGGGTTGATGCATTTTGATAAGGGACTTGCTTGTCTGAAAGGTTATAGGGCATATCATAATTTTAGAAGACAAAAGAAGTGTGTTAGATTATTTATATGAATGAGAATTTTAGTATTGAATATGATAAGAAATAGTATGAATTGTGATATGTCAGTTAACATCCATCTTAAAATTATGGTTAGGGTGTGTTTATTTTATAGACCTCCTAGTGTAAGTATTGTTGAGGATCTGGAATTTAGTAAAATTAGTATTTCTAATTTTGAGAATGGTTATGAGTTCGTTGCTGCAATGCCTCCAATATTCATTGGGATGGTTTAGTCAGTGTGCAGGGGTAGTTAGCCATGTAGTTAAAATAGTTTGGAGCTTAGGTGAAAACAGCTAGTGGGGAAATCCACTGGGGTAATGTATTGGATATTGTGTGGACTCATTTATATAAGAATGATGTTCAATATTCGACTGAATCTGAATTAAAGGGATCAAACCATTTTTGTATTGGATGGAAGTACTCATTGGCTTCACTTCATAGGTTCATAGGTTGGTACTGGGCTATCTGCCCGAAGGCATATATTAGCCCAGCCACGTTGTGCGGTATTCACTGCCCCTTTAGTAGTTCCCTAGACCCTTGTACTAGCAGCTACTGCCCTTGGCCCCCATCTAGTAGTGCTTTTCATTCTCATAAGAAGGTAAAAAAGAAGGTAATAGACGCATATTTTATAGAACTAACTGAAAAATGAATGAAGTAAATAAATGGAACTCTGGAAGCATTATGTTTTGATTGTGATGGTACTGATAGGGAAAATCTTTATGCTTTTATGAATCGTTAAATTGAGAGTTGTGTCCCACTAGTACCTGTAAGAGCTAGAACAAATAATACTCAGTGGTGGAATAAGGATATTAGAAAAGGCTAATAAAAGTAGTAGCTATCTTTGGAAACAAAAAGTTTAGACATCATCCTTGACTACAATAAGGACATATAAATATGCTAGAATTAATTTCCATAGACCTTTGAGGCTGGTTAAACAAGACATGAAAAAAAAACTTGCAAATCCACATTCTGGATAATACACGCACTTTCTTTAAACATTTTCAAGTGTAATACATCTTTCTGCAGTATTACATGGAATGGAAAATTAATTGATTTAAGGTTTCTAGCTGATATATTTCTTGATAATATAGTTATATCTCCGATTAATGATACAGTTAGTGATTGCTTTTTCTTTAATGATAAAGGTCATTGCCCTAATTTATCTTTAAATGGTGAAGTAGAAATCTTTTTCCAGGTCTGCTGCTGGTCAGGATGGGATGAATGGACATTTTTTGAAGGCTGTAGTAAGAAATATAACATCTAGTCTGACATACATTTTTCAGAGGCTGTTGGAAACAGAGCATGTCCCAAATCTTTGGAAAGAGGCACCGGTAGTTCCAATTCTTAATGGTGGAGATTTGTCTATTACTAATTTTAGACCTGTTAGTTTGACATGTTTGCTGGGGAAATGTTTATCAAGAGTTATCTCTAAATACATTTGAGAGTCCTTTAGATTAAACAAGGATATTACTCAGCATGGATTTATTCTGTGAAGATCATGTTTGACAAATCTATTGGCATTTTGTGGGAATCTTGGGTGAGAGGTTACCACTGATTGCTTGGCTTTCAACATTGTTCCCTTTCACTGTTTAAATGTGATCCGAACCATTTTATTATAAGGTGAGTGAAGAACTGGTTATTAAATAGAACCTGTAGAGTAAAAATAGGTGATACTTTTTCAGCAATTAAAACAATATACCCTGGTGTTCTTCAGGGCTCTATGTTGGACCCTGTTTTGGCTTATTTATGGCATTTTTTCCTTCTTATAGCGGGTTATGTGTATGCAGATATGCTGTTGATACTAACGTTGGCTCAGGTATCTAGGGGACCAGAGTAAGTTCAGGGGTACTTGAAAGACTTATCTTCTTGGGCTTCAAGCAATATTAAGTAGTTTAATTTGGAAAAAGACATGTATTTATACATACTGGGGAAAAAATAAACCTTTTTTTAAACATGTTTACAGGATTATCACTTGTGACATTGGCAAACTTAACAGTAATCAAACCATAACAGGTTCACATTTACAAACATTATACTTCACTCATAATGTTATTCATCAGATATGTTGTTATATATCCTATAGTGTAGGTAACTTTACATAAATTATTCAATTTCTGCTTCTCTTAAACCACATTCCTTCTCCAAAACATTTTTCTGCACGTATTGCTCCCACAGTTTCCATTTTTGTTCTTTGTAATTTAATCTTACCCATTCTAAAGATCTAACGTTCTGTTTTTTTTTTTTTGTTTTGTTTTGTTTTTTGTCTCTGTTGCAGTATTCACTAGTTCAAGTATAATTTGTTTAGATTTTAATTTAAATTTTCCAGCAGTTGCTTTTTTGGCAGGGGAAAATAACCCTTTTTATCCATATGCAATGAATAATTGTTTGATTAAGAAGGTGAGTGTGACACAGTGGCACAACAGATAGCGTTGTCACCTCACAGCAAGAGGTTAGATTCTCAGCTGGTGTGCCTTCTGTGCCGAGTCTGCATGTCCTCCCTGTATTTGCTTGGGTTTCCTCTAGGTGCTCTATTTTCCTCCGACATTCCAAAGACATGCTTGCAGCAGGTAGATTTGGCACTCTAAATTGGCCATAGGTGTGAATGTGTCGTGTGGATGAACTAGTACAACAGGGCTAGCTTAGCTACCCAGCAGTGTAAACCTTGGCTGTAGATTGTCACTGTTGAAGTGACATCCTGATCCCATGTGCAAAAATGGGGAAAAGGGGTTGTGGATGGATGGATGATATAATGGCTTAAATGTAAGGTTTGATATGGATTAGAAGTTTCATTCTTATTTAATGGATGTTATTAAAAGGTGTTATTTTGAACTTAGAAATGTATTGAACTGTTGTGAGTAGGGATTGAGATATTTTGATGCCAATTTTCAAGGTAATTATAAGGCCACCGATTGAATTTGGTGGCTCTATGTGTATGTATAACAAAGTTCAGATGGAAAGGCTGGAAAAAATACATAAGTTTTTCACTTGTCAAATAAAAGGTTTGATGAGTGTTAGTTCCAGAGACAACTGAAATCATTATCACTTTTTACTATTAATTATAGACCATTTAAGGGAGATTTAATTGTAATACATAAACGTGTACTTTCTTAAGGGTATGGAGCTAGTGGATATTTATAGAATGAAACATCATTTAGAAACTGGAGTTAATTATATGGTGAAAATAGGCAGCTGTAACACAAAAACAAAGCAAAATTGTTTTCATTTTAGGGCTTGCTGTTGGTGGAATTCCTTACCTATCAGTATTAGGAAATTGGAAACCATCACCATATTTTAAAAAAAAATGAACAATTTCATGGGTGAAAGGGAGTTTGATTCTAGCCTTGTCAGAGGCAAACTGTTAGAAGGTATGGCTTTGAGTTTGAAATATAGAACATTGAACATCTAAGATAAATAAAGCCAGATTATTTGAGAAGAATGGGAAGCCTCAGACTGTTCTTTTTTATGGTGCTAAGTAATTGTGGATCATTTGCTTAACACTTCTGTATTTACTAGATTTTGTCTGAGATCTGTATTAACAGGCATTGCATCTAAGTAGCAAAAGGGGGGTTATTTCCCAAAATTAAGGCCCTAAAGAGATTGAGGTTAGCTCTAACTTGGAGATGCACACTTTTGTTGATGTTTTAAATAAGTGAAACACTGGAGAAAAATCATACAGTCAAATGACAAATGGCTGTAAAGTATAGAAGAAGCTTTAAACAGCTAGTCAGATGAGCTGATAACATTGCAGAAATCAGAGTTTGAACTGAAGGAAAGACTGGCTGAATAGCAGGCTTCTTAAGAACTGTTTCAAAAAATAGTAGAACTGGAAGACAAAATACACAGAGAGAATCTGCTTTTTTTCTGTTGTATCAGAGAAATTGGAAGGAACAGATTGCATTAATATTATGAAAGTACAAGTAAGCAACTTGACTAGTATTCCACAGCAGGATCTCTTAATAGAAAAGGCACATTTTGTCTGTGCTGTAGATTTGGCCATGAGGAAGAAACCAAGACAGGCAGTAGTAAAAATGCAGTCATATCTGCAGAAGAAGCTGCTCCTGACAGAAATGTGGCAGAAGGGTACAGTATTAATCAAGTGGTGACACTAGAGTGTATGTCAAAAATGATTATTCACTGTACCAAAGACAGAACATGGGCAAGTTTGTCCCTGCAGGAAGTGTGTGGTGAGAGGTAGGGGGTGAAATTCAAGTTAATATAGCTAGCCTCTTTGACATTTTTCTGTCACACACTACCCCTGACACTTTGTCAATCGGCTGCAACACCAGTGACTCTGTCTCCTACTTCATCATTCCTGTTTCATATGGGTGACGCATTAGTGGAACTGTTAACGTTGCCTCACAGCAAAAGGTTCTGGTTCTCCTGTTTGATTCTTTGCTGGGGTGCCTTCTGTGCAGAGTCTGCACGTCCTCCTAGCACTCATGTGGGTTTCCTCTAGGTACTCCGGTTTTCTCCCTCATTCCAAAGGCATCCATCTGGAGCTTTTCATTCTCTGAAAATAGGCTCTGTACTAGTCAGACTTTCCCGGTCAACAAATGTTAAATAAATGAATATTTCCATTCATCTTGACTACACCTCCCAGATACTTGAAGCTGTCGAAAGAGAAAATGCTGGAGCATGTTATCTGACTTTAGCTTCTGATTTCCCCCATTTGTCAAGTAAGCTGAAAAGTAAGATGTGTAAAACAGTGGTACAAACACTGCTTCTGTTTGGCATGGAAAACCTGGATGAACCGCTGAGGAAGCGTTAAATGATAGTAAAATGTCTGAGGTGGATAGCAGGATGGGTGCAGACTATTGGACAAAGAACTACTGATATCAGAAAGGAGGCCAGAGTAGCCTCATTTGCAGAGAAGGAAAGTAGAGGACTATTAGGTAAATCAGATTTGGGAGAGACATGAAAAAGGCAAGAGGAGATAATGATTTCCAGACAAGAGGTGGATGAATTGTGTGAGAGATGATTGTAAAATTTGGGCATGACTGTGGAAGATGGAAGGTGAGCGACAATTAATTGAGAGGTAATCTGAATCTGTAATCTGAAGGATGGAGGGCTGCCATGGTTTTCTTCTAGATGTCTCAGAATGTTTGCTGTGTGAGACAAAGAGAGGTTTAAATATGTGACTTTGTTGAAGATGCCTCCATATTGTCTGAAGACAATCTGAGCCCAGTGGGACATGTTTGAGTAGCAGTTATAATAGTTTTTCAATTTCTTTCTGAAAGATTTTACTAAGGTAGCATAGTGGCAAATAGGTTTTGACAGATGATGGGTTGACATCTTGATATGCCAGGTTATTGGAAGTGTGCTGGTGAATTAACTTATAAATTCAGAAGGACTAATAGAGTGTGAACTCTTCTGCACTCTGTCAATTGTTTAGGTATTTAACTTCCTTCCTGAAAAGCCTGAGGTTTGAGAAGTTTGTATTTAACCATTTACGTAAGTATATATTGTTAGTGCATGTAATGGTTTTTGTTTTAGCTTGGTTAAGCAGTGTTATGCATTTATCATGGTCAATGGGACAGTGTCTGCAGCTTTTTGACAAGGTGTTAGAAATTCAGATGTGAACCATGGGAGGTGTGCTTCATTACTTAGTCTGAGCTTCTGAATTAATTTTGAATGCTAAGCTAGGCTTCTGTTATAAATGAGGGTGTCTTATTGACATTGGAGGTGGTATACAACATTTCACAATTTATCTTAATGATATTCTCAGCATTTTGTGAGTTAGCTTGAGAATGAATTTAGAAAGGCTGAAGAATGGGTTTAATTTAGGGCTGTTATAATGAATATAGTATAGTGGCTATTTGGGAATGAGGGCTGGTTGGTAATGAGGATGTTTAGAATATTATTACTTATGTTTGGTTTCTTTGGTATTTTAATCATTTTTTAAAACAAGTGCATCTTTTTTTGGTATAACTGCCAGTTTTTCCTTTCCATTCCTAAGACTATGGACTTCGACCCAATTCAGTCTGATTTTGTTAAGAATGCCCACCTAAAGCAGGGTCATTGCCCTTTACCACGTAACACAGGCAAGACTATGATCTGTCAGTGTAACTCCAATGCAGTCACCATCACCGGCAGATATTTGCCAGTGTAAGTCTTTAATATAATTTTAATCCAAACCAAAGGGTAAAAGGGTCACACAGACAAGCCTTTCAGTAAAAAGTTAAGAAAATTAACAAACCACCACTTGTGGTTTGTATAAAACATAAGTAACTCCAAAGCCAAAACAGAATGTCCATCACACTTAAAATTCACTCAAGCCGCACATCAGATTCTCTCAAAACTTTGGTTTATTGAGTGCTTTCATCAAGATAACACAGTCAGTCTGAAATAACCTTTTTTACCTTTGTAACATTCACAGAGTCACATGACATCAATCACTTAAATATACAGATTGGATAAATAAGTATTCATGCACACATCATACAAATACTTTAAAAATATTTCTATAAATTGTGTAAAAAAACAACAGTTAAGTCATAGTTGCATTGCCTTCTTCTTCAGCATTGTTTAAACCAGGAAGTGTAGTGGCATCGAATTTAATCTGCCAGTATAACTCCCCTAGCATTAATTACTTTTTCCATCATTCTCGCCATGGTAGTCTCTCTACTTTTTCCACAGTAAAAAAAACAAAAAAAAAAACGTATATCTGATGTTGTCAGTCTTCATTTACCCTTGACCTTTGGGACTCTGCACCGATCCTCGGAACCGGCTGTAGTTCGCATAAGCTAAAAACTCTCTAGGTAAATCTCTACCTACAATACCCCTCTCCAGAATGCCTCAGATCTTGTTTGCCATTCTTGCCGCAAGATGCTTAAGTCAGATTCTCTCATCAGCTAAGTAAAATTTTCATGGTTTTTCATAGTTTCTTCAATAATTTTTCTGCTGTACTATTACTTAGATATTTATATATTCCTATAGTTAAATTTCGTTCTACCCACTTACCTCTCCCCTGCACTTCGGTGTTCTTCTCTACAATTGCTGGTACGTCTTACCTTGTCTTTTATTAGTTTCTGTCTCAACTTTCTTTCAACAAGTGTGTGTGCTGTTTTTACCTTCCAGTATCTTTTGTCTACCAGTGTTGATGGCACTTTCCCTACCTTTTTTTGGTAGTTCTGGCCTACCATTGTTGGTAGCCATTCCTTTCTTCTGTGTGTGTGTGTGTGTGTGTGTGTGTGTGTGTGTGTGTGTGTGTACTTCCTTTTTAGTGTGTCTGAGTGCTGTCTGTTGACAATTGCTTTCCATAGTCAACATGGCAGATAAATCCAAGGGGACAACCGGGTTTAAACAATGCCAAGGTTGTGGTAGGAAGATGCCCAACTCTGATGGGCATTTTTCTTGGGTGTACTGCTTGGGCCTGGTGCATCTCCAGCAAGACTGTACAATCTGTCAAGTATTCAGTCACTGGGCCCTCGTAGAAAGGAAAAACAAATTGATTTGAAAAAGTCTAAGTCCAAGTCCAACACATCCTCACCTTCTTCCCCCTCTTGGACAGAAGAGGAATCATTCAGTGCCAGCGTCCACTTCGGCTCTGGCAGCCAAGAAACACAAACCTTCAACTCGCACACCTCCAGCAGAACCAAAGTCTAAATCTAAGAAACTTATGGAACCGACTTCCTCAGCACCATCTACCATAACTATCTCAGCACCACAGGTCTCTGTGCTGGCCACCTCGGTACCGACAACTCTAGCTTCCCCATCATTACCCACTCCACCTGTGACACTACTGGAAATTTTGGAACCAATACTACCCTGGTGCCAAAAAACTGAATATTGTCAATGTACCCAGGAGAAGAAATTCCCTTTGAATTGACCCCTTTGTGGGGCAGCTCCCACAGACCGGAATCTCCCTCATGCTTCTCTGTCCGTTCCTCCAGGAGTCTGACTGAAGTCAACATCGTGACGTTGGTGGATCAGCTGCTAGTGGCTAGGGGTCTTTCTGTCTCTTCCAGGCCCCACTGCCTTCTACAGAAGGGGCTTTCTCTCTCAGGACTCAAACAAAATTTCCTCCTCTTATCTCCTCTGAGGGCTTATGACTCAAATTCCTCTGATTCCAGCTGCTCTGGTGTTGACAGCCTTTACCACTTTGGTTCCAGGGTCTGCCTTGAGCATTTCGGATCTGCGCCAGTTTTTTATTTAGGGTCATCCTTGATTCTCAGAGCTTCGGCTGACATGTGCTCTTCCTTGGTTCCTGCGTCTGGGGTAGGTTTCTCGGAGCGAGGTGGGACCATAGTTCTGAGGTTGTTGTTCTCGATACTGTGCTCCCATCCCTCTTCAGGGAGACCCGTCTTTCAGGTTATGGAGATGGCATTGACATATGCAGGTTCTCAGCTGGCCCCTCCCATATTGGAGTATTATCCCGGGACTCCCTCTTGCTCAGAGCCGCCACCAACCTCCAATTTCAGGCAGCGAGCACCAAAGCTTCAGGATACCCCTGCACAAGGCCCCTTTTTTTCTGAGTCCTCCTCAGAGATTCCCACTGAGGAGATGCTCCAGAAAAAGATGTGTAGGAGGAAACACTTAGATTCCCCTGAAGAATCTGTCACAGAAGACATGGACTTTGATCACGGGGAAGATTCCCCTCGGTCACCCCCAGAAGATGTCTCCTTTGGAGACATTCTAGAAATACTGAAACAGAGGGGTGACTGGAAGCCCAAAAACCCTATATCTGAGGAATTTATGTATTTGCAAGCTTTTGGTGCTTACCCATCTACTTCTTGGGTGACCCCTCCTGCTGATGATCTTATTAAATTGATCAAGCTGCGGGCTTGGAAGGCCCCTGACTCAGTAGAGCCAATCCTCAGGAGACTGGACAAAATTCTTTCAGCTGCAGAGGGCCACCAGTATTGGGCTAAGGGTTTAGCAGTAGATGCCATGGTGGTTGCAGCGGCCACAAAAAAGGAACTGGCGGAAGGGTGTTCCACTGTTAATCACCCTAATCACTAGTCCAGGGTGATGGACAGATTCGGAAAGCAAGTGTATGCATCATCGACCTTCGCTTTAAGGTCTTTGAATTTTATGGCACACTTTACCAGGTTCCAGAGAGATCTGATCAAGGAGTTGTCAGATACCCTTGCAGGAGCTTCGTCTCAGGAGGTCCAAGGTAAAGTGGCCTCCCAGCTGGCTACCCTGGAGTCTATTTCCAACTCGTCCATGAGGCTCATCGCACATGCAGGCAAAGGGATGACTAGGGCAGTGGGTTCTGGCATTCCCATAAGGCGACACAACTGTATTCACTTGTGTGTTTGTGGAGCCATTTAAGTCTTCTCTCCTTTTGACAGATCTTCCCTGTTTGGCCCCAAAGTCAGAGAAACATTATCCAGGTGTGAGAAAGATGGAAATACCCTATCTGCAGTGGGCATATATTTTTCTGCTCCTCAGCAGTCGTTCTGTAGGAGCCAGAGGAGTGGGAAGATGTGGTTCAAAAAATCCCAAGGGCCTTTTCAGGACATACATGGTGGTGTCTCCCCTTGGGGCAGAGGTGGGTACTCCAATGGAAGGTGCCAACCCTGCTGCAGAGGATTCAGGATTCCAGAGATTCTTTCTCTGGGAAACCCTACCAGTACTCCTGAAAGGGGGTCTGATTGCTTACCTCTGGAAGCAGTTGGAGAAAGATTCTCCTTGCGCTCAAGAACCTGGCGGTAAATAACTTCAGATACTTGGGTGCAAAAGATCATTGCCAGAGGTTACCACATTCCCTTTACTCTTATCCCAAGATCAAGAAGAAGACTCCCTGATATTCCATCCAATCAGAGGGATCAGGCAGCTCTGGAAATTCAAAAACTGCTAGGAAAAAAAGAGTCATCCAAGAAGTCCCACCAGACCAGATAGGATCCAGATTTTACTCAAGGTTCTTTTTGGTGTCAAAAAAGACAGGGGTCTTGAGACCAATTTTAGATCTCAGCCTTTTGAACAAGTTTGTTCTGCAAACAAAATTCCAGATGGTCATGGTTCATTCTATCCTACCCTTCTTAGAGGAAGATGACTGGATGTGCTATACAGATCTTCAGGATGCATATTACCACATAAAAATGGACAAGCGTTCCAGAAGGTTCCTCCACTTTCGGCTAGGAGCCAGTCATTTTCAGTTCAGAGTCCTGCCCTTTGGCCTCACCACAGCCCCCAGGATGTTCACCAAGTGTTTGACAGCAGTGACAGCTCACTTGAGACTGCATGGATTCCGGGTGTTTCCTTATCTAGACGACTGGCTCATCACCACTCCCACCAGGCATCTACTGCTTCAAGCAATAGATTTTGTTCTACACCTGTTTTCTGGGCATTACAGTTAATCAGTCAAAATCTCAACTAAGTCCGATTTAAGATCTAGAGTTCATAAGAGTCTGTCTAAATACCATCACTTGTACAACTTCCCTTCCTCTACACAGGCTACAGAAGATAAGATCCCAAGTACGAGCCATTCTGTCTGATGACAAGGTACCTGCACTTTTAGTCCTTCAAGCTTTAGGGTCCATGGCAGCAGGCATTACTTTACTTCTGTTAGCAAGGCTTCACATGAGGCTGCTACAGTGGCTTTTGGCATCCCAGTGGTCCATCCTGACCCATCCAGTGACGCATCCAGTTTTAATCAGCAGTTGTTGCAAGAAGGATTTATCCTGGTGAATGGAATTCAAGGAGATCCTCTTAGGCCGCCCCTTTGTTCCACCTCAGCCTAAGGTCATAGTGACCATGGACACCTCCCAGATGGGGAGGGGGGGCATTATCTGGGCAGAACAGTCCAAGGCACTTCGCCCCGATACAGGTCAGTTTGCATATCTATTTTCTGGAATTGAGGGCAGTACTCTTAGAGTTGCAAGCCTTCCATAATGCCCTTCCAGTGGGAACAATTGCGATTCAGTCAGACAATATGTCAGTAGTTTGGTACATCAACAAACAAGGCAGAATGAGTGTTACCCTCTGTGTCGAGAAGCTCTCAAAGTGGGGCAAAGGGCAATTTCTTTCAACCATTTTCTAATATCAACGCACATTCTGGGGAGCTCAATGTGAGAGTGGACAAGTTGAGCAGGTGCATGCTCCTGCCTCAAGAGTTGTCTCTCAATCCCAGAGTGACGGACAAAATTTTCCATCACTGGGGCCAGCTTTGCTGTGACCTGTTTGCATCTCCTGTGAACAACAAGTGCAGCAACTACTTCACCTTAATTCCCCTGCAGGGAGAGTCCCCGAGAGAGGATCTCCTTCACGATTGGCCCTCCAGCCTACTATAACCCTTTCCCCCCTTCCCACTGATTCGTCTCTTCTTAAAGAAAGCCATCAGGTTGAGGAGCAAGGTGATCCTCATTGCATCATTTTGGCTGCAACAAGTCTGGTCCCCCTTTCTGTAGCCACATCTAAATCCCTGTCAATGGATTATGTACCCATTTCTGGATTTTCTGTCTCACCCACAGGGACTGGTGCACTCCAGTCTTCAGAACCTCAAGCTTGCAGCTTGGCTTCTCCAATTCCATTAGTCATCAGGCAGAAAAAATGTATCTTCTCCAGTCCAAAAAGTTTTACTGGCTTCCCATAGATCTTTCACCAGGAAACTTTACCACAGCAAGTGGAAAAGATTTTCTATTTGGGCACACAATAATGGTCTTAACCCCTTCTCTGCACCAGTTGAAAAGGTATTTGAGTTTTTAGCCTCTGCTTCTAGTGTTAAGGTCCATCTAGTTGGTATTTCCAATTTCGACAATGGCTTTGAAGACCATTCGCTAATTTCCCATAGACTGTGTAAAGTGTTCATGAAAGGAACCTTATGGTTGAAACCACCATATAAAGACCCTCTAGCTCCTTGGGATCTGACTATGGTTCTGCAGTCTTTGGTCCTTTCTCCTTTGAACCGGTGGCTACCTGTCACTTAAAGTTTCTTTCATGGAAGACCATTTTTCTGATAGCCATTACCTCCCCCAGAAGAATTTCTGAAATACAAGCTCTATATACAAATCCCCCATATTTAATTTTTTATAAGGATCGGGTTTCACTAAGAATCAACCCATCTTTTCTTCCTAAGGTGGTCTCAGAAACTAATATTAATCAAACCATTGACTTATCTGTTTTCTTTTCAAAATTTTCCAACAAAGGTGAATATTGCATACATTTGCTGGAACCTTAGGTTTCTACCGCAGCAGAACTGAAGAACTTAGAAAATGAGACCAGTTATTTATCTCTTTCTGCAGTCCATCTCTGGGGAAATCCATTTCAAAAGTCAGCTTGTCAAGGTGGTTAAGAGACTGCATTACTTTCATCTACAGTAAAAAGAATCTCTAATTACCAATGCCAATGAGAGTGCATTCTGCTATGGTAATAGCCACGACTGCTGTTTTCCATTTCAAGGTTTCCATGGATGAAATGTGAGCAGCAGCAACATGGGCTACTCCGCATACCTTTATCACTTATTACAAATTGGATCTGGATTCCAGGGGAAGAGCATTCTTTGGCTCTATGGTTCTCAAGAATATCCTTCCATAAGGCCACCCAAGATCTAAAGTAGCTGGAGACTCTGTCCCAAAGGTCAAAGATAAATGAAGATTGACAACATCAGATTAAGAAGTTATGTGAATACCATAATGTTCCGTCTGTGTTGTTTAGCTTCATTTATCCTTGGCACCCCACCCTCCTTTCCCCTCCTGCAGATTCTTTGGAGGATCAGATGCTTGTCCAAGTAACTACCAGGTCTGACCTTGGACATAGCCCCTTCAATTCCATATACATATTCTTCTGACTTCCTGTGCAGATGCAAACTCAATCTGAGGTAATCTGGAGAGGGGGTATTGTGAGTAGAGAGTTTTTGGCTTGCTAGAGCTATATAACAGCCGAGACAGTTCCGAGGATCAGAACCGAGTCCCAAACGTCAAATATAAATGAAGATCGACAACACAGGTGGAAGGTTAATGGAAAGAACCTAACTACTTATTTTTTTTTTTAATCCGTGCATCTAATCAAATGTTTATATAGTGTGTACATCTAATCAAATGTTTAAATAGTGTGTTATTCTTATCACCTTTGATAATGGAATACAAATGTTCAGAAATTTGTTTGGAACAATATCTCAGTATTTCCCATATATAACCGAGTACAGAAAGTGCACAGTCACATGCACCATGCCCTCTGTGTTTGGCTGTCATAAACCTAAGAGCAGTAATTACAGCAGCTACATCAGTGCATTCCATTGCCATAGTGGGCTTTCTTCTTGTGTTACTTTCCAATAAATTCCTAATAGCTTTCCCATTCTGAAACACAAACATAGGCTCTCTACCTAATTTGTTTGATAAGTCAGTTATGTTTATTGCCCTTTCGTTTCTATTAAGCACTTACAAAGAAATTGCTGCTACTGCTGTATATTAGGGTTATGAGTTTACAAGGATTATTCAAATCACATTGTCTTTTAGTATATTATTTTTCTTCAGTAGTAGTGCAAACCTTGTGTTACATGTCAGTGTAGTATCAGTAGAAATTTCATCTGGTCTGGTGGACAACCCCTTTCACATAACATTCCATTAAAGATTTTACTTTCTTCCACTTATTTCTCATCATTACTAATAATGCTACTTAGGCTTACTAGCAGAACTTTAACCATTAATAAACAAAAAATGAACACTATCAAAAAATAAATCCTTTAAAAAACGGGTTCAAGTGAGAGGGGTTAGACATTTAACCTTGTTTTTTTGTATCTAAATAGGTAGATGTCCTTCTGTTACTATGTTGCAGTATTCTTGGTGTGGGATTTCCTGCCTTAGGCGACTCAGGCGACTATACAAAAGCTTCAGCTTGGCTGCTGTAGCTGAGTGGGATGTCACATGCAGGGCCATAAACCATGGGCCTTAAACATAATGTCTGCACGCACAGACCTCAGGACTTTTCAGCCACAGATGACCGTCACATCACATGCTTTGCTCCTTCACCACAAGACGTCTAAAAGCTAAGTACCCCGTTGTTTTTTTTTTCTTCTTTGACTTCTAGCTAAAGCTTGGTTTGCTGTATTAACCTTTAGCCAATGTCAGCTAAAAAGGGTAAATGCCAGTGTGGGCGCCAGATACCACATAAAGATACGCATGACCGCTACGTTTTTTTCCCCTAGGCCGAGAGCACGACCATACCGCTTGCTTAATTTGCCAGTCTTTCATACCCAAGACCCTACGTAGCCATCTGGCTGCCCTCAATCTATACCTAGAAAACCAGCAACTTAAACTAGCATTAAGGATGAATCCCATATCGGAAGTTCCGACTGAACCTCCCCAGAAGAAGGCCAAGATTCCTAAGCCCACTTCTACCGCCTCTCCTCTTTGGGACGCCCAGCTGGCTACCCGATGTAAGAGTTGAGGGATGTCCGTTAGATCCATCTACTTCAACGGCAACTTTCGAGGAAGTTGCTTCTCAGTTGATGACTGTCAGGTCCAAGGAGCTTACTCAGACATCAGCTACAGCCATTGTCGAGGGGGAACCAGACACATCCGGGATCCCTCCTCTTGACTCTACCTTTGCCTAACTCTACTCCATTAAAAAAGAAACAGAAAACCAAACATCTGACTACAACCTCTGAAGGCCTACCTGATTGGCAGTCCTTTACCTTCTCTTTGATGCAGGCCTTCATGGCCCTTAGGCCCACAGCCTCTTCTCCTTCCACCCTTCCTCTCCTCAGCCCTAGGCCTGCCTCTGCCACCTCTCAGCCTCCTCCCACTACTCAAGACAGGGAAGAAGAGCAAGAGGTTTATTATTCATCTTCAGATGAATCCATCTCATATGCCTCTCAAATAGCCTCTCCTCAGGAATACTACTCCCCAGATGAAGAGTCCATCGAAGGGGACTCCCCTCTACAGGATATCACCTTTGGAGAGACCATTACAGAAATGAAGGATTACTTCAAATGGGACACCTCACAAATGTCTGAAACTCAAAAAAGATATTTTGAGTTTCTGCAAGTGGAAATTCCCTCTCCTTCTGCCATACCTCTTGTCATCCCTGCTTACCTTGATGCCTTTTCCTCAGCATCCAAGCCTCCAGACTCACATCCTCCTGACCCTAAGAGGCCGGACCACTTCTACAAAGTGCATGATGACCAGAAATTCCTAGTCAAACCACCCCTGGCAGATCCTGCTGTGATTTCAGTATCACCAGACAAACAGTCAGTCCAGACTGATTCTGTCTGCCTCTCTCCTACCCACTGACAAGGACAGTAAAACTATGGACAGAATTGGGAAGAAGGTTCCACGCTGGCCTTCAGAGCCATCAACTATCAAATCCATATGACCAAATATGCTCTGGACCTTGTATCCCAAGCCTGTACTCTACTGCCTGCTACTCCAGACTAAATCTGAAATTGCATCTAAACTGTCTCTGGCCGCCCAAGTAACCAGACATTCCATTAGATGTAGTTACAGCCTCTGTACTTAGGATATATTCCTGGCTACGCCTACAACACCTACCAGAGGACTTCAAGTCTAAAATCTTAGATGCTCCTCTAGACTCTAACCTATTGTTTGGTAAACAGTCAGCAGATCTTTTTAAAAACCTACAAGAAAAGGGTAAGGAATTGCAAGACATCAAGCACCTCTTGTGTCTCCAATTCCTAAATATTACAGAAATTACCCTGCAAAAACTACATTTGGCAGAAGCAACCCCTCTTCTGCTGGACCTTCCTCTTCCAGGCAGAGAAGAGAGGCCAGAAGGAAAACTTCTTCCAGGTCGGCTGTCTCACAGCCCACCAATAGACAGCCCTTTCAAGACAGAGGAGGACCCAACAATGTGTGACTGCCTTGTCCACCTTCCCCTGTCTGCCCACCTTGCCCACTGCCTCCCCTTTGGGAAAACCATCACTACAGACAGATGGGTTCTGACTGTAATTCAAAAAGGATACTTCAGTTCTTGGAGAAAAAGGCCGCCTTTAAGGGGCATACCCTTCCCCCTAAGAAATCAAAGACACCTCTTCCCTCAGATTTTAAAAGACATTCTGAACCTGGGAACTATAGAGCCGGTCCTCACAAGCCAGGAAGGAAAAGGCTTCTCCTCTAGACTGTTTCTGGTCTCCAAAAAAAATGGACTATAGAGGCCTATATCCTAGACCTTTCCTTTCAAAACCTATTCCAAAAAGGTTCCCACTTTCAGAATGTTGTCTCTACAAACTTTACTCCCTCTTATATCAACCCAGGCTTTCATGGCCACACTCGACATAAAAGAAGCCTATCTGCACATCCCCATACAACCTTCTCAAAGAAAATTCTTACGTTTTTCTGGACCCTCCTCTCACTTTCAGTTTACAGCATTCCTCTTTGGTTTTCCACTGCTCCTAGAGTGTTCACAAAATGCTTGGTACCTGCCATAGCCTTTTGCAGAACACAAGGGATTCAAATTTACCCTTATCTGGATGGCATCCTTATTCTAGCAGAATGCAAGGAAACTCAGCAAAACCATTTATAGTTCACCATTTCCCAGCTTCAAAGACTGGGGTTCGTCCTCAACATCCCAAATTATCCTTGACCCCAGAACAAGACAAAACATTTCTGGGTTGCAGGATCAGGGCAGACATAATGAAAGCTTTTCTCGCCCAGGTCAAAGTCAGTTCCTTGTCCACACACTTTAAGATCATTTTACAGACTCAACAGGTAACTGTGAGGCAATTCCTATGAATCTTGGGTCTAATGGCAGCCACCATTGCCATGCTACCACTAGTCAGAATGCACATGTGAAAGCTGCAGTGGTATCTAAAAAGTGTATGGTCACAACACCAACATCCTTTAGAGCAAGAAATTGCCCTCTTGCCCTGCCTAAAATCAGAACTAAAATGGTAGATTCAGCAAATTCAGCTGAACCTGGACCTTCTACTGCAGTTACCCACCCCAAAACAGTGCATGCATACAGATGCATCAGACCTAGGATGAGAAGCTACAATGTCAAGCTACAGGGTACAAGCAAAGTGGCACCCTTCCATAAAGAACAAACATATCAACATAAGGGAAATGACAGCTGTTCTACTGGCATTGAAAGCCTTCCTTCCCCTTTTACAACCAGGTGCTCTCCTGATCCTAATAGACAACACCACAGTTATGTGGTACTTCAACAAGCAAGGAGGAACAAAGGCCTACCTCCTCAGCAGAATAACCTTAGTAATCTGGGACCTAGCCTCTCAGCACAACTTGTCCCTGCAGGCATCCTACAACCCTTTGCAGGACAACAAATAAGCAGATCTGCTCAGCAGGACATCCTCTCCTCCGAATCACGAATGGATGCTGGACAGGAGTGTCTTTCTAAACATTGTCCACCAGAGGGGCACACCTCAAGTAGATTTGTTTGCCTCCCCCAGAACAGACAGCTGCAGACCTTCTGCACCAAGATCCACTCTCCTCTAGCATGGAGGATAGACGCATTCAACATTTCATGGAAGGGACGGTTTCTATATGCCTTTCCACCCTTCTCACTAATTCAAAAAGTACTCCTGAAAATCAGGAGAGATGAACCAAAAATTTAGCTGGTGACTCCTTATTGCCCAAGGCAGCACTGGTTCCCCCACTTCTCTCTCTAGCCAAGGGCAATCACCACAAGTTACCCCACAAGGTGGACTTTCTGACACAACAAAAGGGAAACCTTATTCACCCACACTTGCAGATGTTGGCCCTGACACTGTGGGTGATAAACTTTTAATTCCTTTCAGGCACCACTACTCAGAGGACGTGCTTTCAGTCTTGAGGGATGCCAGGAAACCTATTACAATGAAATCTTAATTGTCTAAATGGGAAAGATTTTCCAAATGGTGTCTGGGCAAGGGCAGGGATTCAGGCCTCACAGATCCACCCCTAGTTCGTGCCTATGTGTGTCATCTCATTAAGATGGGACTTTCATACTCTTCAGTGAAAGTCCACCTTTCAGCTATTTCAGCCTGCCTGCCACTAGACCCTCCACTACTAGCCATGCTCAGTGTCAAACTATTCTTAAAAGGGACCTTGCACATCAGACTACCAATAAAACCCATCCCTCCACCCTGGGACCTGAACTTCATTCAAAAACTCACCCAGTCCCTATTTGAACCAGCTAGTACCGCTACTCTGCAGATGTACACTTGGAAGACAGTACTGCTAGTAGCTATAACTTCAGCCAGGAGGGTGTCAGAGTTGCAGGCCCTAATGGCCTGCCCTCCATACACTACCTTCCACAAGGATGGGGGGCAGTAAATGAATAGATTGGTTTAAGGACAAATCGTTGACTACCTTACGGACCAGTCCTTCCTTTATGCCTAAGGTGGTCAACGATTTGTCCTTAAACCAATCTATTCATTTACCCACCTTCTTCCCCTCTCCCACCAGTGAAAGTGACAGACATCTCAGTCTTTACCTAGGTAAAACCAATTCCATAAGAAAATCTAATCAGCTTTTTGTTTCCCTCCACCTCAGGGCCCTGGGCAAGGCAGTCTCCAAACAAACCATCTCATGTTGGATAAGGAAAACTATCTGCCTGTGTTACTCACACCATGGCAAAAAACTTCCACTGGGAGTAAAGGCTCACTCTACCAGGGCAGTAGCAGACTCCAGAGCCTTCATAAAAGGCCCAGACACTGCATCCATCCTAGAAGCAGCTACACGGTCCAACATTCACACTTTCACCATACACTACAAGCTAGACAATGTCTCCAGAGCACAGGCAGGATTTGCCAGGGCAATTCTGCAGGGCTCTGTGGAATCAGCTACCTCTGCCTCCTCTCTTCCTTCCATCAAAGCTGTGATACTCTCCAACACCAAGAATACTGCAACATAGGAATAGAAGGACATAGAATAGTTGTGTAAAATCTTAACATAACCATAGATGTTCTTCTCTTCCATGTTGCAGTATTCCTTCCCACCCACCTATCCCCCTTTTCTATCCTTCTCTCTCTCACTATTGACCTGTCTAGGTCACCTGGTGGTTATACCCTACACTATGGCCAATTCAGCCAACAGTTGGCACTTTGATCCTATGGTTGACATCACTTGCTACTCTATTTCGAACTGTCCTAATGGGCTTTCATTTTCTGAGGTCTGTGTGTGCAGACGTCACATTTAAGGCCCCTGGTTTATGGCCCTGCATGTGACATCCCACGCAACTACAGCAGCCAAGCTGAAGCTTTTGTATAGTAGCCGAGAAATCCCACACCCAGAATACAGCAACATGGAAGACAAGGACATCTATGGTTATGGTAAGATTTTACACAACTATTCTTTACAGCTGAAATTTACGTAATTGTTGGAAAATGTGGGT
This sequence comes from Protopterus annectens, assembly GCF_019279795.1. NCBI lineage: Eukaryota > Metazoa > Chordata > Ceratodontiformes > Protopteridae > Protopterus > Protopterus annectens. Next base: position 548,109,719 of record NC_056750.1, on the reverse strand, counting down.
TTTCTACACATTGTGGAACCAAAGTCATTATTTAGTCTGCATATCCAAATAAGTAATGTAATGTCTTGCACTGTTTTATGTAAAATGAAAAATATTGCTGGTGCCTTCCAGAAATTAAGAAAAAAATCTATAATTCATTATTGTAACCACCCATAATATAAATATGTCATCCAGGTACCTCAAGTATACCTTGACGTTATTCATACAACTAGTGGAGAAGATAATTTCCTCTCAATAACAACTCAAGGTTCATGAAAAACTAAAGAAGCTGCCAAGGGGAAGATGGTGGGATAATGAACCGATGCTAATAATAAGAGTGGTATATTTTCAGATTAAACTTGATGCCTCCACACTTCATGGTTTAAACAATAACATATTAGTCTGTTGAATAAGATGGCAATTTCGTTTTGACTTAACTGACATTTTATGTGCTGCTATAGAAATGTGTTTAAAATATTTGATTTATGTGTGAATATTTACCTAATCTATATATTTAATTGAAGTCACATGACTGCTATGTTAATGTTTATGAATAGCATAAAAAGGAAAGGGCAGGTTGACTTTGCCATTCTGATTATGTCCTATTGGGTAAGGATAAAAGTGTTCAATAAACCAACATTCTGAAAAAGTTTAGTATGCTCCTTCAGTGAATTTTAAGAGCCCTGTTATGTGTGAACATTTGGTTTGGCTTTGGAATTATTAGGTAAAAACCCCAAGAAAGACCCAGTTTAGCTATAGACTTCACTTTTTAGATCTTTACTGGTGCATTCTGACCAATAAAGCCAAAGCCTCACTAGCTGTAGACTTAACTAGCATGCTTTTCCTTTTTGTGATCTCATCTTTAAAGCATAAGTGGATTGTTTAGCTATACTTTGGAAACACAAGTCCAAGCCTGATGGCCATAAACATTGAGATGTCTGCAGAATATCCCAAGTAGCATCCAAACCTAAGGGTAAAAAGGTCACACAGTCAAAACATTGACTAAAAGCTCCAAGAAAGACCCACCTTAAGCTATAGTCCTCCTTCTGTAATAATTTATACCTGCTGTACTGGAAGCCCTGCTAGTGGGGTTTCACTTTATTGGCCTGAATGCGACAGTATAGACGTAAGTAAAAAGCCATGGGCATTCAGAAGCCATGTAGCTGAAACACTGGAATATCCTTGGAGTCATTTACATATACATATCATGAGCTTCAACTACAGGAGGTTTAGGGTATTACACAGTGAAGACTCTAGCTTAGCTGGTTCTTTATTTGAAGTTTTAATATAATTTTAGTTGCCCTAAGACAAAGTCTTTGTATACTGTCTCAGGAGTTGCTGGAACTTTTGCTCCAGTGTCATACTCCATTCATAGTTGCATATATACCATTGGTATGATCCAGTAACTGTGAACTGTCATTCAGCAATAAATCACTTTTTAGTTCTTTACTGGTGTATTCTGACCAATAAAGCCAAAGCCTCACTAGCTGTAGATTTAGCATGCTTTTCCTTTTTGTGATCTCATCTTTAAAGAATAAGTGGATTGTTTAGCTATACTTTGGAAACACAAGACCAAGCCTGATGGCCATAAACATTGAGATGCCTGCAGAATATCCCAAGTAGCATCCAAACCTAAGGGTAAAAAGGTCACACAGTCAAAACATTGACTAAAAGCTCCAAGAAAGTCCCACTTTAAGCTAAAGTCCTCCCTCTGTAATAATTTATACCTGCTGTACTGGAAGCCCTTCTAGTGGGGTTTCACTTTATTGGCCTGAATGCAACAGTATAGACTTAAGTAAAAAAGCCATGGGCATTCAGAAGCCATGTAGCTGAAACATTGGCATATCCTTGGATTCATTTACATATACATCCAATGGGCTTCAACTACAGGAGGTTTAGGGTATTACACAGTGAAGACTCTAGCTTAGCTGGTTCTTTATTTGAAGTTTTAATACAATTTTAGTCGCCCTAAGACAGAGTCTTTGTATACTGTCTCAGGAGTTACTGAAACTTTTGCTCCAGTATCATACTCCATTCATAGTTGCATATACCATTGGTATGATCCAGTAACTGTGAACTGCCATTCAGCAATAAATGCCAAAAAGTGCATAGTCATCCCCTTTGGAAAAAACAAAGTACCCACGAACTACCACATAGGTGGTAGTCCCCTAAATACAGAAAATGTAATAAGGGATCTGGGGACCCAAGTAGATAGCAATCTCTCCTTTGATAATCATATTGCCAAGTTGGTTAGAAAATCCTTCTATGTTGCCCACCTAATCACAAAAGGGTTCGCATCTAGAACAAAAGGAGGTCATTGTGCCTCTCTACTCATCACTCATTAGACCCATCATAGAATACAACGCCCCATTTGGGATGTACCTTACAAGACACCTGCAACAGCTGGAAAGACCAGAAAAGTACCTCACTAAGAGGATTATTGGCCTCAAACAGATGCCCTATGCAGCTCGACTCAAGAAACTCCAGCTGTACTTGGTTGCATACCGCTTACTCAGAGGTGATCTCTGCCTGACATACAAGGCCATGTCCAACCCAGAATTGATGGACATGCTCCACCTAAAAAAAAAAACAAATCCCGGAAAGCCACACGCTCTAGAGATATAAACCTCACCACAACGATAAATAGGACATGCTGGAGGGATAGATTCCTATCCCAGAGACTCCCCATGCTTTGGAACAAGATTCCAGTATACATCAGGCAGAGCCCCTCACTAACACTCTTCAAGAGAAACCTTGACGGGTGGATGGGAAACAGAACATTTACCCCAGGGATCACTGCAGTGGCTCAGCTGGACAGTGGCGCAGGGAACTAATGGCTCTGCTTGACAGAGGCACAGGGAACTAATCTAAGGGGTGGCAAAAGCCAACACATTCTGGCTAGGCTTATAAATGCCCTTGGGCAGATAGCCTAGTACTTACCTATGAAACTATAAAATATGGAGTTCACAGCCTTTATCAGTCACTGTTATTATTCTGCTATTGAACAGGATTCATCTCTTTCTTTTTTCATCATCCTATGTGTTTTTGATAGCCACAATTACTGTTTTTACCTGTCATAACTTCAGCCATTCCATAAGCATGCTTAATGTGTCCTTTTTTCCACACTGCACTCTAATGCTTTATGACTGTCAACAATGCAATGCAGTGTCTCCAATTTTTCCACAATAGTAACACACACTGCTGCTCAGCTTCTTAGATTTGCTTTCTGTAAATATTTAGCTTTCCTTTATTTGAATCAATATATTGCTGAGCTTCTTCAGTAGTAGCAATTTCCTTTGCTTCTGTCAAGTACAATTCATGTCAGTCAACAAACAGTTCTGTATATTTTCACTTTGCAAATTACAGGCCAGTCTATCACAAAGGAGGCCATTTAAGACACTCTTCAATCATATTGTTCAGGTACCTGCTTTGTGGAAATAAGTCTCTTAAAATGACAGTGGTTTGGGAGAGAAATTAATTTCCAGAAACTTTACTTTCTCTTTGTGATTTGGCACCTTTTTCTCTGGATAACCCATTCTGTACAGTACCCAAAATATGTCATCCCCATCATACCAAACAATGTTACAGCCTTTTTTGTATGTGTTCACTGACCCTTTGCCTGCCATCTTATAAATAAGGGCATCACATCCAAGACTATGCATGTTAAAATTCCTCTATATTCGACCCTCATCACACCGCTAATTGAGTACAATGCTCACTTTTGTATGTATCTCACCAGACACCTGCAACAGTTGGAGAGACCACAGAAGTTTCTAACCAGGATAATTGAGGGCCTCGAAAACATGACCTACACAGAAAGACTGAATGCCCTGTCTCTCTATAAGCTGTATCCTACAGGCTGCTGAGAGGCGACCTGTGTCTGGCCTACAGAGTGATCTCTGACCCTGCCCTAATGGAAATGCTGCATGTCCGTAAATCAAACGGGACAAGAGTCAGTTCCTCCAGGGATCTCAACCTAACTTGTGACATAAACAGAACATGTTGGAGAAACAGATCTGTATCCCACAGATTGCCGCTCCTCTGGAATAAACTCCCACATCATGTGAAGCAGAGCTCCTCAATGACCCTATTTAAGCACAACCTTTCCAGCTGGATGGGAGACCGTAAACTCACCCCAGGGCTGGCACTTATGTCCCTCATGGACATGGGCAGTCTGTGCTAATTACTGATTCTTTCTGCTAACAACAACCATCTAACCATGGGAGCAAGGATATTTCATGGCTAGGCTTAAGACCCTAGGGCCATTAGCCTAGTAACCTCATATGAACCTATCAGTTTTGTCTTCGATCAAACAGTGCCCTTCCTTCCTTTACTCCAGGGATTTCACTTGCTGGCAACACATGAGCATTCAAATAGGACTGTCATTCAGGCAGCTATAACTGTGCTTTGTGCTCTCACCAGTATTTTGATAAAGAGCCCATTGATGTAACTTAAGCCCACCGCTGGGCAGGTGGGATTTGCTGACCATGTCACCATAGTGTCCCACATTGAACTCCCATTATGATTGAGCACTTCTGCACACTTCCTCTGAAGGTTACCAGCCATCACTGGCTAGGTGGCACCTACCCCCAGGCTTTCTCTGCATTTCTGCCCTGCCTCTAAGTGATGGTGGAAGTGTGTGCAGTCAGCAAATCCCTCCGTCTCCGAGGATAGCCCTGCCCATACTCCTTGCTAGTACTGTTAACCATGAGTTGCTAATCAAACTTTTGAAAACATGTCACAGCCATGGCTTCTCCCTCTACACCTCTGGTGCTGACTGTTAAAAACCGTTTTGTCATCTTTAATACATTATCCGTTCTTTGCACAATGTCCACTGTTTTATACAGAATAGCCCAGTAGGCCCAGTACGAGTATGGATTTTTACTTGCCTTGACTTACTTTCATTCTCTCAATTTCGTTTTCTCACTTTTCCTTTAGAGTATTATCTGTAATTTTCTCTCTTGTTTTCTTTATTTCTCTGCACACTAGTGAGTCACCTCCTGCCCACTTTTTAATATGATTCACCTTTAGTGACTCCAGTTCTTATTAACCTTTACTCATGATTTTAACTAAATGTAAATGTACACATCAGTTGTTAGCAATGGTATTGTACTTTATATTATCCTTACATCCTTAAGCTCAATAACTGAGAACACTCTCATATGCAATACTTTGCTCTTCTAAATTTAATCATATAATTTACCAGGTCCTTAGTCTTGTAACAAGACTAGAGATATTTGTACTATACATCTGAAACTGGTGAGTGTAACATTACGCACAATGTTCTTACTGTCATATCAAAATGTACATGATGTGCTGTATAACATGCATGTATTTATTCTCAACACCTTCTGTTTCAGTGTAACAGACCTGTTCCTTCATTGATCATAAATTTCAGTACCTCAGCTTTAACCATGTTGAGTCCCAGTAATGATGCTGCAATGTTGCATCCTTCCACAATCTATATCTCGCATCTTGTATTTAAATAATTATAGTAGCTGTTCTGTACTGTCTCTATGTCACATAATCTCAACTGGATTCAGCTGCCTGATTTAATGTCATACCTATTTGTGAACACTGACAATTTGTTTGATACTTCCTTTTATGTTTTTACCCACATTCAGGCAGACTGTTGCCCAGCCATTGCCATTTGACAGTAGGCTATTCAGCATAAGGAAAGTTGTGCTAATCAGGATAGTTGAAGGATTTAAGGTATTTTTCACCATTCCCAGTTGAGCAGTTTGCTTAGATTTCTAAATACCAGTGAGTCATTACATTCAGTGATGAGTCTGATTAGGGAAGAGTACAGTGGTAAGATGTCTTTTTTGGATCTTGAAAATATTCCTTTGAAAATGAACATCTCCTTTTATCTGGGCCAGTTCAACACTAGAGCACTGTTGCAGTAGCCTAAATTATTTGAGTTATATTTCCCATGAATTTGACTTTTATGTCCGGAAATTTTTTATAGATTGTTATTTCATGTAGAGGACTTTATTATGTGAGTGCATATGTGAAAATAACATACAATCTGTTTTTTTTTCAACTGTTTTTTTCCTGTGTATTTATGTAGCGCTAGTGTGTTTGGAATAGGATATTGGGATTGTTATGGGTGTCTTTAACTCAAAACCTTTAATTTTCCTGTCAGGAGGTTTACCAATACTTTCTCAGACTGCACTCTCCTTCTTTCAAGCCTCTTTTACAGTTAAACCATGGAGCATGTGCCATTCTCCTTGGTGTTCTTCCTTCTCCCATCTAGAATGAAAAAAAACTTTCTCCAGAATCTTTAGGTGTCAGCAAAAAATTATATCCACAGGCTCCCAGATGGATAAACAGTAGTTTAATGCAACAAGAACAAGATAAAAAGCTTCAGTAAGTGCTTTCGTCTTCTAAATCCTTTACAAAGACTTCTTCAGACTGAAGTAAAAAACAGAATTCATGTTTAATATCCTAAAAACCATCACCTGACATAACATCACATGACCTTACTAAAACACATATTCCTAGTGCTTTAACCCTTTCCTCTTCAAATAACAGACAAATTCTTCTCTATTGTTTAATCCTGGTGGAAAGCAGGCATTTAGCCTTACTTGCCAGCAGTATTCTATCCACCTTAATTCTTCTTCAATATTAATAATAATTGCTTCAGTAGACACAGTATCAAGTACTACAAATGTGAGTCTACCTTACATTTGTTTGTTTTATAGTGTTTACATAATGTATTTCTCTCATCACCTGACTGAATGGCATATGTATGCTCATATATCCTATTTAGTTCTTGAGTAGTCCTTCCAACATAATATGATTTGCATTGAATGCAAAAACATAAGTAAACAAATTTTTAGACTTACAACTAAATTGTCTGGAATTTTAACTTTTATACCCCCAATTTATATTTTGTTTCCTTCAGTAAAGACGTAAGTGCACATATTACAATTGTAACATTTAATCATTCCACATTTTTTATTACTTCTTTCATTTGGCTTATTCAATTTTTCTTGAAAATAATGTTTACAGTTTGTTTTCCTTTTCTTTGTACAGAGGATTATCACCTACTTTCTAAACACATCATTATTTATTCTTAGTAGTCCCCAGTTTTTTCTTATCACATTCTTTATAGCTAATGAATCTACGCTATTTTGAATGGCCATAGAAGTTTTTCTTTTGTAAGGGATTTTTTCTTTTCTATCCAGTGTTTTTACCCTCATCTCTATTCTTTCTTCTAATAATTTATTTACTTCATATTCTGGGTATCCTCGTTTTCTAACTCTGTTACAAAAGGAACTAGCTTCTTCTAAAAACTCATCTTCACTGTTTGTAAGCCCACTTATTCTGGACAGTTTCCCCTTTATTATATTTAGCTTGGTATTTTTGCGATGCATACTAGAGAAGTGCAGATACGTATTGTTCTGCACCTCCTTTTTATAAATTCTAGATACTAATTTATTATTCCTTTTATACAAAAACAAATCCAAAAAAGTGATTTCTTTATCACGAATATGATGGGTAAATTTTAAGTATGTGCATGCATTATTTATATATACCAAGACTACTTCTAATTCCTCATACGTACCTCTCTATATTAATAGTACATCATTAATAAATCTAAAAAAATTTTTATGCTGTTTTTATATTTGCTTTGTAAAACATGAATGGTTTCCTATCTATGCATAAATAAATTAGCATAACTGGGGGCCAAAGCTGCCCCCATAGCTACACCATTAACTTGTACATAAATCTCATCATAGAATGAAATGTAGTTGTAATTTAATACAATATCTATAATTTCCATTAATAATCCAACCATATTTGTTGAATACATTCTAGAGTGCAATAATTCCATCCTTACAATTTCCATTCCTTCATCTTTCGGTATCATAGTGTACAAGGATTTAATATCAAGTGTTAGGGTCTATATTATATCATCGAACGCATAAAAAAGCGAACGCTGATTGATTGACCTAATTTAAACGAAAGTTTACAATCTCGAGCTGTCAGATCAGCGATTTTTTTTCCCAGGGGAAAAAATCGTTGATCCAAAACACATACATACAACACAAGCACACCAAACAAACAGAAATCCACACATATACACCTAAAATCTGATACCTAATCCTACACTAAACTATGCGCACACTACTAACTACCCACTTACCTTAACCCAAACCCTAACCCTAAGGTCCGTCACTATCGCACACTCATCTCACCCGCTCCCTAGCCCTAACTCACTTAAATGCGCCCTAACCCTCATGTCCACTCAATCGCACACACACCTAACCCGAGCCCTAACCCTAACTCACCTAAATCACCCTAACACTCACATCCACACAATCCCACACTTACCTGAATCTGACCTGTAACTTTCCACCATAACACTGAAAATACTGAAGCAACAGAAACGGACAACCAAATTCTTTCCCTAGGAAAAAATTCGAGTTTCTGCTGCTTCGATATTTTGCAGTTTCACAAAAATAAGTTTGATCAATCAGCGTTCGCTTTTTTAAGCGTTCGAGGATATAATATAGACCCAAGTGTTACAAGCAAATCATTTTCATTTATTATTTTCTCAATTTTTTCTAGCAAATTAAAACCGTCTCTAATATAAGTAGAGGTATGTGGGATAATTTTTTGTAAGAACTTATCTACAAATAGAGACATACCTTCCATTTTACTTTTCTTACTAGTCACTACTGGCCTAAGTGGGGGTTCTTCCAGGTCCTTGTGAACTTTGGGTATTCCATACATGTTACTTATTTTAGTTTTGGTATTTGCTAGACTCGTCCATATTTTTTCATCTATTCTACCAGCATTATACCATTCTTCTATACATGAATCAATAAAGCTATACCCTCTTTTCACATCTTGCATGGTTATCTTTTTGTAGTACTTATCATTTGATAACAGCAATTTCATCTTAGCTTCATATACATTCCTGTCTAGTACAAGTGATCCTCCTTTGTCAGCTTTAAAAAATAAAATGTCATTATTGTTCATCATATTATCAAACACTGCTTTTTCATGTCTAGTTAAATTATAAAGTTTAAATTCAGCTTTTCTATCTAAAATTTCAATAATTTGCTTTCACAAATATTTAAGAACATTTCTAAATCCTTATGCAAGGGTAGATTAAAACTACTAGGTCTATAACAGACAGAATTACTTTCAGCATTGTCAGTTCTATTAAACAATATATCAAAATTTAAAAGTCTCACATAGTCTCTTAGATCATTGATAGTTTGTAATTTGTCAGCTCTTTGGGCTGGTGCAAAATTCCAGCCTCTGCTCAACATCTTACATTCTTCATTGTTTAGTGTATAGCTAGACAAATTAATAATAATAAAGTTTTCAGTACCTATGTTCTCCGGTATGCATTCTTTTGGTTCCAGTTCTTCCATTTTGGCCCTTTCTTTACAAAGTTGTTTTTTGTTGGCTTCTTGTAATTATTTGCATTTGTATTTCCATTTGCATTACTTACAGTCACTTGGGCCCATGATCTATTTTCACCATTCATCCTTTGATAAACTTCCACAACTTGATTTTTGTTAGAATAAGTCAGTTGTTTAGATGTGCTCACCGCCGCTTTCTCCTGTTCTCTGTTTTCATTAATAATTATTGTATTTCCTCCTTGTGAACTCAACTGTGTTTGCAACCCACTCATATTTGTAGTTCCAGCATTATTTTCATTTTCTCCTGGTTTATTAGATTCTTTTAGTTTGCAGTCATTCAGAACGTCTCACCATGCTTGACTCTTCAGCCCCAACATTGGCATCTTGCTTCATTTCCTCTGACCGCACATTTCCTTGTAACTGTAAGCCATATGCAGAGGCCACTCCCCCTGCATATTCAAAAGATCCCTCTCATACTTTTTTATTTTTCTGCTACTGTTTTATTCAATTTATTCAAGTTTTCATGGATAGAAGTGCATTTTATTGTTGAAGTTCACATCAGAGGTATTTTCCTTTAACATATTGAAAGTTGCCCGCACATTTTCACGTAGTTCTTTCGTCTTTGTGCTGTTATAACTGTGTACCAATTCCATATATTGGATACCCGCTGTCTGGTTTATTTGTAACCATTTATCTACCAACTCTTTTGGTAGGTTTTCACCTGCTGGCAATTTTAAAATTCTGAGTCCCTTCTGGATTCGGGCGCTTTAACCGTGTTAGATCTTTCTCTAACTTTGAAAACATTTCATTATGATTCACACAGCGTTCATTATATCCTTCTTGTTCATTCATATTTTTGTTAAAAGGATTATCAGGAAATGCCAAACAGTTCTTTAACACTTCACTTGACAATAAACTAGTACCTAACTTATTAGAAGTTCCTTCATTAGTGGTTATAAACGAGCCCATCGTTGTGTCATTCAATACACATCCTGTTGTTGCTGCAGTAAAGTTAGAGCCGAAGTTCCCAAAGTTATCCATAGGGAACCAGCCGCAACGACTAGATAAATCTTCACAAACAGCAGCCAAGTAGCACAAACAGTCAAAAACAGCAAAAAATTATATCCACAGGCTCCCAGATGGATAAACAGTAGTTTAATGCAACACGAACAAGATAAAAAGCTTCAGTAAGTGCTTTCATCTTTTAAATCCTTCACAAAGACTTCTTCAGACTGAAGTAAAAAACAGAATTCATGTTTTTAAATATCCTAAAAACCATCACCTGACATAACATCACATGACCTTACTAAAACACACAGTCCTAGTGCTTTAACCTTTCCTCTTCAAATAACTGATAAATATGTCAGACTTGGTTACTTGGACCTTTATCACTGTCTGTCAGTCCCTCTAATGCAGTTTTTGAAGCCACTAATGAGTGAAAGATACAAATGTCCTTTGTGGCTATAGGGTTGCTCTGTTCGGGCCATGGAGAACCATTCTTGTCAGTCTGGGGGTTGCCCTGTTCGGGCAAAGGCGAACCACTCTTGTCAGTCTCAGGGAAAGGAGCAAGTGAAGGCTTACCAGATTCCCAGGTTGGGCTGCCCGATTCTGTGGATAGTTTCCCTGCTATGACTCAGTCTTTTTCCAGGGAGTCTCTCAGGGAAAGAAAACAAAAAAAGACATTTGCTTCTATTTTTCTTGAAAAGAAACAAAAAATAAAGTACGTTATTTCTTCTGTTTCTTTATCTATGGTCATGGAAGATTTGCTGGGATTTGCTAAGGGATTCATTTCTGCTTTTAGTGTTTTAAGTACTGTTCCTTCACTGATTAGCAACTCAACTCATTTCAGTTCTTCAGGCTTCATAACTTTCATTAGAGCAAAACATTATAGTAGACAAGTTGAGTGGGAGCTGGACAGACCCTCACCCATGGTAGCTAAACCTGGGGGTCTTCCAGGAATTGTCTGAACTGTGCAGAATATCACAAATACATATCTTTGCTTCCTTTAAAAGAGATAGCTAAATAACTTTGCTCAATGATTCCACATAAATAGGCCTGGAAGACAAATGATTTGTCATTCCCGTTGATAGAAATGTTCCTCTATGCTTTTCCACTGATATCCAAGGTCATTTTAAAGATCCAGAGGGGCTTTCCAAAAATACTGGTGGTGACTCCCTTTTGGCCGAGGCAACAGTGGTTCTGTCTTTTGAAAGTGGCTAAGGGCAATTACCACAAGCTTCCTTACAGAGTGGATTTACTCACACATGACCTGGTTGGTACACCCTAGCTTGGAAGAACTTCAGTTGACCACTTGAATGATAGAGTTTTGATACTTTTTTTCTGATGACATGCAGTAGCTATTCAAAGAAGCAAAACAATAACTGTTACAAGAAAATTATATGTATGTAAATGGAAAATACTTTCTAATTGGTGCCACTCTAAAAATCAGTACCCTTTCAAGATCCAGTTGCCACTGGTTACTTGATTATGTGACCTCTCTTAATCTTCTGTGAAGATTAATCTTTCAGCCATTTCTGTTTGTCTGCTCTTGTATTCCTCCCTTACTACCCATCCTCAGGTTAAGCAATTTCTGAAAAGGGGTTACACATCCAACCACATAGAAAAAAGGTGATCCTTGTGATCATAATTTTGTGCTTGAAAAGTTGACACTTCCTCTATTTGAACCAGCTCATAAGACTGATTTTGTGGTTCCTAATCTAGAAAACTGTACCATTGTTCTGACATCTGCAAGAAGAATATTTTATTTACAGGCTGTTATGGTAAGTCAACTCTATCTTATTTTATATAAGGATAATGTTTCTTTGAGAAAATCATTATTTTGTGCCCAGAGTGGTTTCAGAGTTTACTTTAAGTCAGACTATTAATCTCCTTGATTTTTTTCCAGAATCTAAAAACAAGGGAGGAGGAATCCTGTATACTCTGGATGTCCACCGGCAGCTAAGATACTACTTGGACAAAACTAAGCTTTTCAGGAAAGCCAAGCATCTGTTTGTCTCCTATAATGGTAAGAAAAAATGACAGCTAGTGTCAAAGCAGACAGTTTTTAGATGGTTGTCTCATGCTATTTCTCCAGGGTGCCCTGGAAGTTTGAATTCCTTCCTCCTCCTCACATACGTGAAAAGCAGACTACTGCAACAGTGATCTTAATGTTGAACATAGTACAGTTGACTAAGTAAACTTACTAGTACAGCTGAGTAAGTAAGCTTACTTTAATAAATGATCTAATAGATCACTACTATAATAGCTGTCCCCACCTTCCAACCCCCTTGTCCTTGTGTATATAATTACATATTTTTTAATTTGATTGTTCCTTTTCCTAGCAATTTTCCTTTCAGGGCTGTAGCCTCCCTTCTTGGTGCAAGAAAGGTCTGAAGCTTTTGACTCCCAAACTGCTTCTTGTATGGCTGTGCTGGGGCCATTCCAGTTTGGGCATGTGGAAGTTATATAAATCTTTGAAAGCTGGTCTGGTGGCCATATCCTAGGTTAGGATTTAAGACATAGAGCAGGTTATTGCAACAGTGATCTATTAGAATATCTACTGTTAGAGTAAGTTTACTTACTCAGCTGTGCATTACAGATGCAACAAAATTACATTTTTGGCAGTTAGTTATAGCCCATTTTCAGAGTACCAGCTATTTACATGTATAAGTTTTGCGCATCAGAAGGATATTTAAGTGTAACACGTAGCTTGCAGTCATCTGCAGACTTGATTAACCAGAGTTCCCCATTTTTGATGTGGAGATCAAACAGTGTATTATGACTAGCAGAGGTCCTAGCACTGATTCCTTTGGCACCCCGGCTGTCCATGTAACTACATAAGAATAAGTTTGGAGCACACTTTACTGGGTGATAACATTGGCATGCGATATGGTATCAAATGTCTTGGCAAGGCCTTGGTATGTTCTGTGAGCAACATGATCACTATCTATGGCTTGAGTTACCCTCTCAAAAAATTCACCAGATTTATAACAAAGCCAAAGTATTGGCGGGCATGTCTTATAAGACTTTTTTATATATATCATAGTTTATCAGGTCTGTTGTGATCTGTTCCATGTACTTGCAGATTAGGGTCATCAGGAGATAGACTTGTAATTCGTAGGGTCCACGAGGCTGCCCTTGTGAAGTGGAATCTCAAATGCTCTGCACCAAATCTCAGACAAAGCCAGTTGATAAGCTTAAGTTGAGTAATTGTAGGAGCAGGTGTAGCTGTGAGAGCATATTTAGTGTTGTTCAGCAAGCAGCCTGGTATGTTATCAGGTCCCATAAAGGGTGTTTTTTTTTTTTGTTTGTTTTTTAGAGTACTTTTAACGTGTCCTTTTGCGATGATAGTGGGATTGAGATTTTTGGGTATATGCAAGTTTTTTATAGATGTCGCTGAGGTATAATTTACTCTGAATTTATTCACTAATATTTGCAATATCACGTGGATCAGAATAGGTGGTTCCATTATGATAAGTTCAGAGCAATGTTGGGTGCTATTTCTAAACTTTCTGATGTAAGTTATGAAAAGTTTGTTATTATCTTTGGCTTCTGATGCCAGTCTATGTTCATGGGAATCCTTTGCTTTCCTGATGGTAATTTTTCATTATAAAATTAGAGAGCTGAGGGCTCAAATGAACTAAAGAAAAATAGACCAAAAGCACTATAGCCAAGTTAAAAAGGTTAAAATTACAAACAATAGTAAAAACACAACAAAGTATTTAAATGTTTTTGTTCTTTTACTTCAAGAACTTCACCAATATGCTAAAGCCCTGGAATGAGAGATGCAGCTGTCCTTAGCAAATCAAATAGGGGTGTGCATCAGTTTATCTCATGCTGACACATACTGAATCTCCTTCAAATAACATCAGTTGTTGAAATTAATCTCTTTTCCTTGTACCTTGGCTTCATTGTTGATGAAGGTAGGGATCCATTCATTACATTTCCTTTAGGGTTTTGCTCATCTGGTCATTTACAAACACCTGGATCACCACCACATCTTGAGGGCCCTTGAGGTGCTGGAGAAACCCTTTCCCGATCAGTATCACTAGTCAGATTTTTTTTCAATATAATGTTAGGTTTTTTTTTGGGGGGGGGGGTACTATGTTAAATTGACAATCACAAAAAGAAAATTTGTTTTACTTTTACTTTCAGTTTCAATTTAGTTTCTGACATTTTTTTTTTCATCTCTTCAGTTTTAACATAGAAGTCAATGTAGTATGCACTGATGTTTCTGCATATTGATGCTTAATACCATACTTAAATAAATATATGTATTTTTTTACACATGCACGCATACTTATATAGGCATAGTTAATAAAAAAGCTTATAAAACATCTATAAGTAAGTGAAAGTATATTCAAGTTGAAGTCTGTGAACCCAGGTACTACGCAAATCAAGAAATAATGTATGAAAGAGCATAACAAGCATAAAAAAGATTAACAACGGCAACAACTAGTGAAATATAAAAATCAGTGATTAGTTATAAGCCAAATCAAATAAATGCATTTTTAAACCCAGCTAATTGAGGTGAATCCCAGAGTAGACAGGAAGGTTACAGAAAAGGACTTCACTATTTAAAAGAGCAACGACCAGCAATGCTGAGATTGTAATTTAGAACCATATAGAGAACCACTGAACTAGAGAGCAGTGTAAGACTTGGATTGTTCCTATGTAAAATATTCACTGAGTAAGGTGGACCATTGTGGAAATATACAAGTCAGACCATGGCAATGATAGAAAGACATTGCACATCCTGCAAAATCAGAGTAATGTGATATATTTTAACTCCTGCAAGTGAACGAGACTCAGAATTTTGTACCAGTTGTAATTGTGCAAGCTCTGAGTCAGGCAGACCAACATACAGGGCACTGCAGTAGTCTAAGCAAGAGGAAACTAAAGCTTGAACCACAGTTGGAAAATCACTGGGAGGAATAAGATGCTTGATATGGCTGATATTCTGCAGATAGAAACAAGATTCTCCAATAGCCGAAATGTGGTCCTTAAGTGTCGAACTGGACAAATAGCACACCAAGATCATCCACCTTTGACACAAATGTATATTTATCACCCTGATAAAAAAAATATCCGGTAACGAAACAGGAAGGGAAGAGTCTATCAAGGTAGCAAGAACTATCAAACCTACCATCTCAGAGGTAGAGTTTAAGCCTGTTACTGACCATATGCTCCAGATCATATGAAACTGAAGTGAGGGAAGGTTCAGAATCCTGAGTAAAAGAGAAGTAGAGTTGTGTGACATCACCTACCACGAACAAGTAAATGGTGAACTGTAATGGACCAAGAATACAGCCTCATGATACCCCATAGACCAAAGGGTGGGGGAAAATAACAGATTAATCCTTGAAACTACCTTCTTGGTACAACCTGATAAGTATGAAGTAAATCAGTTGAGGACTGATCCAGAAATACCACATTAATGCTCCAGTTAGTCTAAAAGAATAGAATGATCCACCAAGTCAAATGCCAGTGAGAAATCAAGAAGCATCAGAACTGAGTAGGAAACCTGATCTCTCAAAACTGAGAGATGTTCTTCACATTGATCAGTGCTACAGTAGCCTTAGCTATATGGTTTATATCCTGGTAAGTATATAATGGCTGGCCAGCTTCCAAAGCTTCAGGGCACCTGCCACATGCCCAGGCTGTTAAGCAGCTTGAGCTGAGAAAACTAAAAGACAAGTCTGGGTGAGAAGCCCTTCAGAGCTTTACTGCCGCCAAAGAGTACGATCCTCTCAGGCTTTTGAGAATCGACAGCTTGTGCAACTTCTATTTTCTTAAATGTTGTCAATGTTTTATCACTTTCCTCTTCTGGAAATTTATTGTTAAGCTAGGAGTGTTGTATTTTAACTAATTGTGTTGATACTGTAACATGGAGCACTAATTTCTTTCTTAGTGTTTAAAAGTAGTGTATACTAACTAAAAATATGTTTTCTTTGGAGAAATTCAGTTTATTTTTCTGTCGTGGGGCTGCTGTAGTGTTTTAAAGCGCTTTTTTACTGTTTTTTTTTATTTTCTGTCAAAAAAGTAACTTTTGTGGACTGGTAGTTTTACAGGCATTTGCTACTAGTCTTGCATGGGAAAGAGGCACCGTTTTTGGCTTGACTGTGGAACAGACTACTGTTCCCATGGTAAGTCCTCCTTCCAGCAACAAAAAGAAAAAGTTAAGCAGTCTTTGCCACCACAGCAGGCTAGCAATTTGCCTCAGACACAGGTGGGTGACTCTGTTGTGGGTATTTGTTGTACGTCAGACCACTTATCTTTTAACCCAGATCCCTCTGGTGTAGCACCTACAGACATTATGGACCAGGCTGATGGAGTCCCATCAGTGGGCAAGAGAGAGACAGTCTTGTTGGTCCTAGGAGAGGGAGCAGGGAAGGTTTCCTTGTTGTGTCAGAACACTGTCCATCTCATTTTACTTGTCAAACAGAAACAGAAAACCAGCATGTATCAATTCCTACTGAAATTTATTTCGATAGGAGTAGTTTACCAGGACTGGCTCAGGGTTTAGTTTAAGCTATTGATCCTTTCTGTAAAGCAGTTTCAGGTAAAAGAATTATGGATGGCCACAGTAATTGTGTTTACTGCCTCGGAGCCATTCACTTGCAGGAAACTTGTTTATTCTGCCATTCCTTCAGCTTCAGAGTTCCTCTTTTCATGAAGAGATTCAAGATTCTGAATCTGAACAGGAAGATTCAGGGAAAGTTTCAGTGTTTTCTCCTCAGATTTCTGATTCAGACGCAGAAGAGAACTTAGTTTCTGATTCTCCCTTTAGGGGTTCCTCTTTCTCTGAGATTATTGCTAGACTATACCAGTGTTTTCAGTGGTAGAACACTGAGGTTTCTCAGTCCCTCAGAAAATGTTGTGAGTTGTTACAGAAGGATTTCCCAGAACCTACAGCCATTCCTCCTGTCGTGTTTGTTTTAGAGGATGTTATATTACTGCTGGCAATTTTCCTGACAGCTAGCTGTCCTTAAAAAGGCAGATAAGATGTATAAAGTTCCTCAGTCTTTTAAATTTTTATACGCTATTCACAAACCTGACCCAGCAGTTATAGCCTTATTCGATTCCATTGCTGCTAAGCACTTGGTTAGTTCCAACCCCACTCTCTAATAATTATGAGAGAATCATTTATAATTATTCTTACATATGGGTTCGGAGCCAATCCTCGGCTCTGACTCAGCCTATTCCAAAGCTCAAAGTCTCCTAGTTGGCCCGTGGTTAGGTAGGTATCCCATAGTACACTACTACAATCCCCAGATCTCGTTTGCCGCGTCTACGAGTTCAGAAGTGCTTCTTGCTTGCCTGTAGCTAAGTTCAAAACTTTTTTCTTTATTATTCACTTTACCGATTCTTTAGCTAGTTATCCTAATATTAGAAGTTAGTTATCTTATAGATAGTGTTTAGAAGTATTTAGAAGTGTCTTTTGCCATTTTAATTAGTTTGTTGAGAATGTTTTGGCCGTTGGCTCTTGTTGTTCTTCGTTTGGTATCCTGTGTGCTAGTTTATAAAACCTTTGATATTACATAGGTCCGCGTTTGTGTTAGGACCTTGTTTTCTTGCTTTTTCATACATATATATTGTGTGCAGTTGCTAGTTTTTGATACAGGTTATTTCTCTGTAGGTCCATGTTTGTATTAGGGCCTTGTTTTCTAAATTTTTAGAGATTAGAGAATTGCGTGCAGTGTTGTTTGTCTCGTTCTTTGCCTGCTACTGAAGTTTCTGGTTCTTTCTCCGACTTAGCTTATCCAGCTAGGTCCGTTTAAATTGGAGGACCTAGTCATCTGATATCTTTCATTTTTTCCTACAGGGCCAGGCCCATTTAAGTTAGAGGACCTAGTCCTCTTTAGTCTCTCGTTTCTGTGTGTGTGTTCTTGTTAGGGCTAGGCCCGTTTAAGTTAGAGGACCTAGTCCTCGTTGTGCTTGTTGTGTACCTGTTAGGGCGAGGCCCATTTAAATTAGAGGACCTTGTTTTCCCTTGTTGATATAGCTCTGTTAAATATGTCTGAAGAGTCCAAAGACCGCAAACCATCGGGTTTCAAAAAAATGCATAAAGTGCTCCCAGAAGATGTCAATTACGGATGGCCACAAGTAATTGTGTTTATTGCCTCGGAGCCATTCAGTTGCAGGAAACTTGTTTATTCTGCCATTCCTTCAGCTCCAGAGTTCTCCAGGAGCGGAAGAACAAGTTAATTTTGAAAGGTCTCCTCAAGCCTTCCTTTGAAAAAGACTTAGCAAGCTCTTCCTCCTCATCAAAGTCTCATTCATCTAGAAAAGGTCAAGTCGGCCAAGAGGCATTCTCCAGCGCCGACTAGTGTATCGGAACCTCTTCAGAAACATTTGAAACTTGATAAGACTTCTACCTCCTCGGCTCCACTCTCCTCGTAGTTGGTTGAGGTTGTTGATGATGACACTGCAGTGTCGGCTCCAAGCCTTTTGGAGCCGACTACTGAAAAATTGCATTGGAGCCAGTCCAGAGATCTTTTGCCGGTCTCCCCAACCTTAAGATCTCCAATTTTACAGAGATCCAGATCGCTTACCCTGTCATCCAGATCCTCCAAGAGCCTGTCAGAAGAAGATGTGGAGAGAGTGGTGCTTAGACACTTGAAGTCGTCTGCTTTGCCCAAATTGTTGTTGGCTCTGACCTAGTCGGTTCCGGAGCCACCTGAGTCCATCCTCCCTGTTGTGGTTCCTCCTCCGAGCTGAGTCGGACATTCAGAACCAGAGATTTCGGTGCCGCTTGTTGCAGAACCCTCGGTTCCAGCTCCCTTTGTGGCCGTCTCGAAGCCACGTTCCGCTCCGACACCTTCAGCGCCATCCGTGGTGTCTAGGAGATGAAGCTCACCAGTTGGCCCCGACAAGGATACTTGGACCCGAACCTCTTTGGTGCCAAGTCTCCCTCTTGGTGTGTCAGCTAGGGTGAACTCACACTCTACATCCATCTCGGAGCCAGTCGCTCTGGAGCCGAGGACTACCTCTGTTTCCTCAGAGCCGGGGCTGTCTTCGGAGCCAGAGAGATCTGGTTTCGAGATGAAGAGGAGCGTGCAGTTTCGCTCATCAGCTCCTCGCAAGGTTACCGATATTCTTTCCCCTCAAGCACCGACCTATGTCTCAGCACCTTCTCACTCTCTCGACAGCAGAGACCCACAGCCTCAGGAACCCCCATTGGGTGGCTCCCAGTCTTCCGAGACCTCCCCAGAGTACCCTTCTGAGGAGCCCCTTCGGAAGAGGACATGCAAGAGGAACCATGTAGACTCCCAGGATGAATCCATCACTTCAGACACTGACTTCGAGGAGTTGGAAGGGGTCCCCCAAATCGTCCTCTGATGATGTCTCCTATGTAGACATCTTAGAGATCCTAAAGCAGAGAGGTGGCTGACCCACTGTCACCTCTTCTGATGAGGAGTCAGTGTACCTGAAGGATTTCGGGCCCAAACTTCAGCCTCTTGGGTATCTCCACCTTTTGATGAACTCTTAGACCTGGTTAGTAGAAAGGTGTGGGAGACTCCTGATGCCATGGAGCCAGTCCCCAAAAGACGCAATAAATTTCTCTCTGTCCCAAAAGAGAAAGAGTTTTTGTCCAAGGGCACGCCTGTAGATGCCATGGTGGTGGCAGCGGACACTAAGAAGGAACTAGCGGAGACTTCTTCATCTGTCCATCCGCCAAACAAGGAGTCTCGTATGATGGATAGAAACAGGAAGCCTTTCTTCAGCTGCTTTTACCCTCAGATCACTTTATTCTGCCATTCCTTCAGCTCCAGAGTTCTCCAGGAGCGGAAGAACAAGTTAATTTTACTAGGCCTCAGAAAGATCTCCTCAAGGAGTTAGGAGATACTCTTCAAGGTACATCTACTGAAGGAGTCCCTGAGAAGATGACTGCTCAGTTGTCCACCTTAAATTCCATCGTGAACTCCTCCATGAGGCTGATCTCCTATGCAGCCGATGGAGCGAGCAGGGCAGTGGGTTCAGGAGTTTCCCTTAGGAGACACTCCTGGATGCGCTTATGTAATTTTGCGGAGCCTTTCAAGCCTAATTTTACCAATGCCCCCTTTGACAGTTCTTCACTGTTGGGTCCTAAGGTAATAGATACACTCACCAGGTGCGAACAAGAAGGGAAAACTCTCTCTGCCATGGAAGTATGTTTTACCGTCCCCTTTAGACCATATCCCAAGGGTCAGAGAGGTGGTAAGACATGGTTCAAGAAGTCCCAGAGATTTTTCCCAGATGCACAGGGTGACTCCTCCTTCAGAGGCAAAGGAGGAGGAACTAATGGTAGACATTACCCTAGAGGCAGGGGTGGTCCGCAAAACCAGGGTGGCCATGATTCTTTTCGAGGCTGTCCCTATCAGCGCTCCTGATGTGGGGCCCGGCTGCACTTCTCTGGAGCCAGTCGGGGGTCGCCTATCTTTGTATCCAGAAGCCTGGCTAACCATCACCCAAGACAAATGGGTACAATAATCACCAGAGGTTACTCCATACCCTTTTCTCTTCCACACCACACTCCCAAGAAGATCCCGGATGTTCCACCCAATCACCGGGATCAAGCAACTATAGAAGTGCAAAAGTTGCTTGCAAAGAGAGTCATCCAAACAGTCTCCACAGACCAGATAGGATTTGGAACTTACTCCAGATTCTTTTTATTGCCAAAATGTACAGGGGACTGGAGGCCCACCTTGGACCTCAGCAAACTAAATGAATCTGTAAAGAAGGCCAAATTCCACATGGTGACACTGCAGTCTATACTCCCTCTGTTAGGGAAAGACATTTGGATGTGCTGCATAGACCTCCAAGATGCATACTACCATATAAAAATGGACAGAGCATCGAGGAGTCATTTATGCTTCTGGCTGGGAGACAGTCATTACTCATTTTGTGCTCTGCCCTTTGGTCTCAGCACAGCCCCCAGGGTGTTTACCAAATGTATGGCAGTAGTGACAGCTCACCTGAGACGTTGAGGATTCCAAGTGTTTCCATACCTAGGTGACTGGCTCCTGACTGCCACCACCAGGCACCTACTCCTACAAACCAGAGATTCCACCATCCAGCTCTGTTCCCAGCTGGGGATCACAATAAATTGGGAAAAGTCTGCCTTATCGCCCTCTCAATTTGCGACTTTTATAGGCGCAAAAATAGACACAGTCACCATGCTAGCTCATCTACTTGCAGACAGAATTCAAAACCTCAGACAACAAATTCTCAGTCTACTTCCTCTACAGAAAGTCAAGGCAAAGACAGTGCTGAAACTCTTAGGGACCATGGCCTCCACCATAACACTAGTCCCTCTAGCTAGATTGCATATGCGGGTTCTCCAGTGGCTTCTTTCTTCCCAGTGGTCCTTTCCACAACTGCCTCTATCTCACTATATCATCATAACAGAGTCTTGCAAAAAGGACCTTCGTTGGTGGATTCAACCCGACCAGCTGACAACAGGCACTCCATTCCTTCCTCACCAACCCGTTGCTACTGTGACCATGGATGCCTCACAGATGGGGGGGCATTATCTAGGCAGAACTGTCCAAGGCACATGGCAAGATCATGAGGCTCACCTGCATATCAGTGTTCTAGAGATGAGAGCAGTGCTTCTAGCGTTGCAAGCACTTCACGACTTTCTTCCTCTAGGGCTGGTAGCAATCCAGTCGGACAATATGTCAGTGGTATGGTATCTAAACAAGCAAGGAGAAATCAGATCTTACCCCCTTTGTTGAGAGGCTCTTCGTGTTTGGAAGTGGGCAATATCTTCCCAACGCTTTTTAGTAGCAACGCATATCCCGGGGACAACCAGTGTGATAGCCGACAAGCTCAGCAGGGCAATCTTGATGCCTCATGGGTGGTCTCTGAATCAGGAAATAGTGGAACAGAACTTCCGCAAATGGGGCAGCCTTGCTGCGATCTTTTTTTTGCCAGTCCAATCAACTCCAAATGCAGCAGCTACTTCTTCCTCATCCCCCCTCCACGGGAGTCACCGACAGACGCACTTGTTCACGATTGACCACTGGGACTCCTTTATGCATTCCCTCACTTTCCACTCATATCCAAAGTGATACAGAAAGCAAAGTTATTGTGAAGCAAAATGATTCTCATCACTCCTTACTGGCCTCGTCAGATTTGGTTCCCCTTTCTTGGGCCTCATCTACTAGACAATCCATGGACTCTGGACCAAGTGCCAGACCTCTTGACACACATGTCAGGCTTCCTTCACCCCCTGCCTCCACACCCTCAACTTGACAGCATGGCTGATCCAATTCCATCCCTAGTCAGGCTTCATGATTTTTCACCTGCTGTGACCCACATCCTTACGTCTTTGCATAAACCTTCCACTGGGAAGTTATACACTAGCAAATGGAGAAGGTCTTCTGTCTGGGCTAAAGAAAGAAATGTAGATCCTTACACAGCATCCATCCCTATGGTTTTAGAATTTTTGTCTGAACTTTTCCATCAGGGCTCAGCTGCTGCCACAATTAGGGTCCAATTGGCATCAATATCTAACTTTCATTTGGGACAACATGAATCTAACATGATGTCCCACATGTAAAACCTTCCTTAAAGACGCTACTTTGCTGAGACCTCCCTTTTAGGAACCTGTATCTCCTTGGGATCTAAACTTCATTCTGCCCAAACTCACTTCCCCGCTCTTTGAACCCACACATTCGTGTCTATTGAAGTTTCTGTCTTGGAAGACCTTGTTTCTAGTAGCCATCACATCAGCTAAACGAGTATCAGAGTTACAAGCACTGCCGATTAAGCCTCCTTATTTGATTTTCCACAGAGACAGTTTCCCTTCGTACAAATCCTTCCTTTATCCCTAAAGTTTGCTCTCACACTAATTTGAACCAAACCATAGAATTACCTGTATTTTTCCCTAATCATTCCAACACTGCAGAATACAAATTACATCATCTCGATGTTCACAGGCAGTTACGGTTCTACCTTCACAGGACTAAGGAACTCAGAAAGTCAGATCAATTGTTTGTATCCTTTTCTGAATCT
Source organism: Protopterus annectens (assembly GCF_019279795.1). Lineage (NCBI taxonomy): Eukaryota > Metazoa > Chordata > Ceratodontiformes > Protopteridae > Protopterus > Protopterus annectens. The sequence continues at coordinate 548,086,356 of NC_056750.1, read as the reverse complement.
AGAATATGTCTGCCAGTCTCTAAAGTGACCCTATCTAATTGGATTTCGAGCTGTATTTCCTTCATTTACTCCTCCAATGGAAAGACTCTACCGTTCAAGATTAAGGCTCAGTCTACATCTGCTGCCTTCCAAGCCAGCGTTCCAATTGAGAGTATCTGTACAGCAGCAACTTGGGCTACCCCTCATACCTTCATTACTCATTACAAATTGGATCTGATCTCAAGGGGTAGAACCTCCTTTGGTTCCACGGTACTCAGGAGTATTTTCCCGTGAACCACCCAAGAATAAGGTGCTAGGGACGCTGTCCCATATGTAAGAATGAAGGTGAGACAGGACTACATAACATAAAGAAGTTATGTACTCACCATAACATTCCATGTTTGTAGTTCATCTCGCCCTTCATTCTTACGAACCCGCCCACCTACCCCCATCCTGGAAGGATCTGGAGACAGGATAGTGTTACCTTGGTAGGGTGGAGACCTTTCATTATTGTTGTTCTTTCTGGATAACTTTATTTCTATCTTTCTATAGTTTAGCAGCAAACAAGATCTGGGGATTGTACTAGTGCACTATGGGATACCTACCTAGCCACGAGCCAGATAGGAGACTATGAGCTTTGCAATAGGCTGAGTTGGAGCCATATGTAAGAATGAAGGGCGAGATGGACTACAAACATGGAACATTATGGTGAGTACATAACTTCTTTTTTGTGCAACTTTGATTTTCAGAATTTTGAGTTGTAGTGCTTGTATTTACAGTTTGGTCTGACAAACTGTAAAAGTATGAGGAATGTTTTATCTACAGTTTCTTCTTCTAAAGAAAAATCTTTAAGTAACATAGTTTGTTCAACTGCATAGGTCACAACTCATTGTTTACAGTGTCTGTGTGTGTTTGTGTTTGTGTGTATATGACTCTGTTGATAGTTCTTCCAGGGCTATAACCACTGGTAATATTTTAAAGATATATGCTTGGCTGCACTCTCAGAACTTCCCAGATGTAAAAAATTAGATTAAAAATTTTCCCTTGGATAGAGATCTAGTGTTTGGCTCCTCTGCAGCAGAGATAATCAGAAAGTGTGATGAAAGGGGCAAGCAGAACCAGGGAATTTACAAGATTTTCCAGCCCTTGTTTTCCAAATTGTCCAATGGAGTTTCTTTCTCCTTATTCAGTTTTTGCAAAAAAACAAAATAAACAGCATCAGCAGAATTCAGGTAAACAGACATTTAAGAAGAAAAGGCAAGAGGGTTCCAAAAAGAAGTCTCAAAACTCCCAAAACCAAGGACAGTCCAATATATTCGAGAGAACTTATGACCCCTCTCATCCTTGCCCTTTTTCTCTTCCAGAAAGTCTGAAACTCTATTATTCTCTCTGGCAACAGATTGCCTCAGAAAGAGAGGTTCTGAAAATCATTCATCAAGGTTACACATGGCAGTGGGATTAAATTCCTCCATTCCAGGGGTCATTCTTTATCCCTCAGATCAGACTCTCTTATTTACACCTGTTCTTCATAACGTGCTGTCTCAAGGAGTGATAGAATCAGTTCTTCCTTCCCCGGTGGGAAAGTGGGGTTTATTCAGGGATGTTCCTCGTGTCAAAGAAAGAAAATGCTTGGAGACCAGTTCTAGATCTTTTTTCCTAAACTTGTTTGTGATAGTGCTCATGTTCAGAATATTGTCACTTCATAACCTGTTACCTGTTCTTCCACTTTCAAGTTTCCTGGTAACAGTAGACTAAAAAGATGCTTATCATCACATGCCTATTCATACAGACTGCAGACGTTCCTTGAGGTTTTGTGTATCTGGACTACATTATCAGTTTTCTGCCTTACTGTTTGAACTATCCAGTGCACCAAGAGTGTTCACTAAGTGTCTAGCTCTGATTAACGCTCATTGTAGGTCACAGAACATCCACATTTTTTCCATACTTAGACAGCTGGTTTATCTTTGCATAGTCTTTTTCAAGGTGTCAGGAATCTCTCTCTTGGGTGAGAGATCCCGTGCACAAACTGAGATTACAAAAGAACACTCAAAATCTTTCTTGACTCCCTCACACAGGATTGTGTCCCTGGGGTGTCAACTAGACAGGTCAGTTCAAAGAGCTTTTTTGTGGAAGAAAACAGATCTTTATTTAGATGTATTTCTAAGGTTTTCCACTAAGACTTCAGTCAATTCTAGGGAATACCTCATGATTCTGGGCCTCATGGCAACTATCATTCTCATGATACCCATGGCAAGACTCCATATGAGAAAGATACAATGGTATCTGAAATCTTTGTGGTCCCAGCATCACCACCCCTTATCTTTTCAGATCCTAGTGCTGAGGTTTGTCAGAAGAGAAATCTTCTGGTGGCGACAACAGATATCCTTAAATACAGGTCTTTCCTTCTCCCTGCATGCTTCAAAACTGCCTGTCACCAGAGATGCTTCAGAATTTGTTTGGAAATCATTTTCAGAAGAGATAAAAGTGCAGGGTTGTGGGACACCAAAGACTAATGCAAGCACATAAATATCAAGGAGATGTTTGCCCTGACCCAGGCACTCAATTCTCTGATCCATCTTTGGGCCACTGGACATCTTCAAATGGCTACAGACAATACCACAATGTGGTACATCAGCAAGCAAGGGGGAACCAGGTCCATGCACCCTTTGCAGACTTGTTATTTTAGCTTGGGATATAACTTCACAGCACAATCTCAATCCAAAGGCATCCTCCATTCCATCAGAGCAAAATCGTGTCACAGACAAGCTGAGCAGGACCAGGGCAGACTCTGATGAATGGAAACTAGATCAGAGGATCTTCCAAGATTTGATCCATCTGTATGGAATTCCTCAAGTAGACATCTTTGCCTCCTGTCTGAACAATCAGCTGGCAAAATTCTGTTCCAGGACTTCATACAAGTAGGCCTGGAAGACAGATGTGTTTTCTTTTCTTTGGACAGGAATGTTCCTGTATGCCTTTCCACTAATTTACAGGGTATTTCTGAAGATTCAGAGGAAGTCCCTTAAATCATTGTGGTGACTCCCTTGTGGACCTGGCAACCATGGTTTTCTCTTCTTTTGTAAATGGCCAGGGGCAATTACAGCTAGCTTCCTCACAGACTGGATCTACTCACACAAGACCAGGAGTGTTTGATACACCCCAACATCAATCATCTTCAACTGACTGCCTGGACAATAGGGTCTAAATTCCTTTTAGGCACCTGTTTTCTGCAGATGTGCAACAGATACTATTGGAAGCAAGAAAACCTGCTACTAGAAAATCAAGTTGTTCTCTGGTTTTACAGTATTTGTGTGAGTTTCTGTCCTATGGCCTTTCTTATTCTTCTATCAAGGGTTCATTTATCAGCCATTTCAGCATGTCTGCCCATGGACTCTTCTTTTCAACACAGTCTCATGTCAAAATGTTCTTGAAAGGGGTTTTACAGAAGAGGCCTCCTAGAAAACTGGTGGACCCTCCTTGTGATCTTAATTTTGTGTTAGATAAGCTAGCACTTGCTCCGTTTGAACCATTAATCTGGCTGACTTGAGGTTCTTAACATGGAATACAGTTTTACTAATAGCTTTGACCTCTGCAAGAAGGCTGTCCGAGTTGCAAGCTCGTATGGTGAGTCAACCCTATCTCATTTTCCACAGGGACAGGGTTTCTCTGAGAGCTAATCCTCCTTTTATGCCTAAAGTGGTATCTGAGTTTCTTTAACCCAAACTATCTACCTCTCCATTTTTTTCCTGAACCTAAAAATGAGAGAGAAAAGACACTCCATACATCGGATACCCACAGACAACTCTGTACTATCTTGACAGACTATATCTTTCAGATCTTCGGACCAGTTGTTCATTTGTTGTGATAGTAAGAAGAGGGGACAACCTCTGTCTAAATAGACAATTTCCAAGTGGTTGTCTAAGGCTGTTGCCTTTTGTTATACCCACCATAACAAATCTATTCCAGGCAGCATCAATGCCCACTCTGCTGTGGCCTTGGCTTAATCTGCTTTTCTTTCTTTCTTTTTTTTTGGAAAGGGTTGGATTCTATAAGTATTGTAGAAGCACCTATTTTGTCCTTTGTACATGCTCTTACAAAGCACTCTGTTTGAGTCCTTCTCTAAGTCTGGATCAAGTTTTGCTAGGGTCATTTTCCAGGGGCTCCTGGACCCTTCTCTTCCCACCTTCCAAATATAGTTAGCTGTGGTAATCCACCCACATAGTTATGGCTACTGCAGCAGTGATCAATATGAAGAACATAGTACAGTTGTTTAAAATGAACTTACTGTTACAGTAGATGTTTGAATGATCACTGCAGCAGTAGCTGCTTCCTCCTTCCTTCCTCCCGCCTTGATTTTATGGTGTGCTTTTTATGCCCCCGTGTGGACTTTTTTGTTCCCAGCATTGCTTCTTGAAGGCTCAACCTCCCTCTCTCTCCTGACAGGAAAGCTCTGAAGGGCTTTGTGTCCAAATGTGTCTTTTAGTCAACTCAGCTTGAGCTGCTTGACAGTTTGGATGTGTAGAAGGTACCCTGAAGCTTTGGAAGATGGCCAGCTGTTATATACTTGGCAAGATATAACCTATATAGCTAAAGCTAGTGTAACAGTGATCATTCTAAAAAGAAGTTATATACCTACCATAATGTTCCTTGTTTGTTGTCCTCTCACCCTTTTTTCTTACTGGATGGGTTCGGAGCTGATCCTCGGCTCTGACTCAGCCAAGTACACTAGCTCGAAGTCTTTCACTTGGCTTGTGGCTGAATACCTATCCCATGATGCATTGGAGTAATCCCCAGATCTTGTTTGCTGTTATTCGTACATGTACATATACTTTTTACCTATAACCTGAAATATATATATATATATATATATATATATATATATATATATATATGTATAAGAAAACATAAGACGAAAAATGTATTGGAGTAATCCCCAGATCTTGTTTGCTGTTATTCGTACATGTACATATACTTTTTACCTATAACCTGAAATATATATATATATATATATATATATATATATATATATATGTATAAGAAAACATAAGACGAAAAATAACAGACTTCAGAGGAACTCTCTCAGTAGAAGGAAAGAAATCTCTCATCTAGATCTTCTAGGAGCCTTGGTTGGGGGAAGCGGGGGGGGGCAGAAGAATGAAGGGCGAGAGGACAGCTAAAATGGAACGTTATGGTAGGTACATAACTTCTTTATGTTATGTTGTCCTTCTTACTGGTTGGGACAGCTTCCCTAGCACCATCTTCCTGAGTGGCTCACAGGATTACACCTTTGAACACTGTGGACCCAAAAGAAGCTCTGTCCATGGAGGCTAAATCCACTTTATAATGAGTAATAAATGTATGGGGTCTAGCCCATGTAGCAGCTGCACAAATACTATCCATAGATAATCTAGCTTGGAAAGCAGAGGATGTTGCTAGAGCTCTAGTTGAATGGCCTTTGACTTTGAAAGGTAAACTTCTATTGTTTGAAATGTATATAAAGGTAATACAATTGGAAAGCCAAATTAGACAGTGTAACTTTTGAGACTGCCTTGCCTTGCTTCGCTTGAGAAAAGGAAGTAAATAGCTGGTCTGCTTTCCTGAAGTCTTTGGTTTTATGTAGATAAAATCTCAATTGTCTGTATATCCAGCTGATGTAGTTTTTATTCTGCCTTGTTGGTATGATTAGGAAAGAAAACTGGGAGTTCAATAGACTGGTTCAGATTAGTTTGCGAGCAGACTTGTGGCACAAAAGCTGGATTAGTTCTCAAAGAAGCTCTATCCTTTTGAAAAATTAGATATGATGGCTTGATTGATGGAGCTTGCAACTCTGAGACTCTTCGTGCAGAAGTAATAGTCACAAAATGGTCTTCCAAGAGAGAAATTTTAAATCGCATGAAGCAGCAGATTCAAAAGGGGATAAAGTTAGGTAAGTAAGAACGAAATTTAGATCCCAAGGTGAGAGAGGTTCTTTTATGGGTGGTCTCAACAAACAAATTCCTTTTAAAAAAGCTTTATACAGCTTGTGGGACATTAGATTAGGAGTGTGTTCATCAATGATAGTTAGAAATTGCAGCTAACTGAACCTTGATTGGTGCTGCACTGGAGCCTTGCTGAAAAAGTTCTGCCAGAAATTCTAAAAATAGAACTAATAGAAGCATAGAAAGGATTGATATCTCTCACCCTTGCCCAATAGGAGAACCTCTTCCATTTGCCGGAATATAATCTTCTGGTCGACACCTTATGAGAAGAGACCAAAATACGTTTAACTACTGGAGTAAAATTTTGAAGCCTGACTATGTTTGGAAGTGGAGCAGCCAAGCTGTCAAAATGAGGGTCTGGAGAGACGGATGAAGCACTCCTGACATGAGTTAAAAGGTCTGGAACTAGGTCCAGAGCCCACAGCTTCTCCTGAAGATGAGGCCAGAGGAAGGGGAACCAAATCTGATGAGGCCAGTATGGGGCAATGCGAATTAGCCTGCTTCCCAAGGCTTTGGCTTTCTTAATAACTTTGGGTATAAGAGGTAATGGAGGAAAGGCATATAGTAGTTCAAAGGGCCAATCGTGGACTAGTGCGTCTCTTGGTGTCTCCCCCACTGGGAGGATTAGGGCAAAGTAGCTGCTGCATTTGGTATTCAAGGTGGTTGCAAACAGATCGCAGCATGGCTGGTCCCAAGTTCAGAAAATCTTGTCCGCTATGCTCTGTTTTAGAGACCATTCATGGGGCAACAAAATCGTCCTGCTGAGCTTGTCGGCTATCACGTTGGATTTCCCCGGGATATGCGTTGCTACCGGAAAACGTTGGGAAGAGATTACCCATTGCCAAACTCTCAGGCCTTCTCAACAAAGGGGGAATAATTTGGTTCCTCCTTCTTTGTTTATGTACCAGACTACAGACATGTTGTCTGGATTGCAATTGTTCCTAGTGGGATAGAGTCCTAAAGTGCTTGCATCGCCAGATGCACTGCTCTCATCTCTAGAACATTGATGTGCAACTGAGCCTCATGTTCTTGCCATGTGCCTTGAACTCTTCTTCCCAGATAATGCCCCCCCCCCATCTGAGAAGCGTCTGTGGTCACAGTGGTTGTTGTGGAACAAAGGGTCTTCCGATGGTCACACGATCAGACTGAAGCCACCAGAGCAGATATCTCTTGCATGAATCTGTTATCCTTATCTGATGGGACATAGGAAGTTCGTAAAGAGACTATTGGGTAAACAGAATCCACTGAAGGATTCTCATGTGCATCCTGGCTAGAGGGAACTACAGTCATGGTTGATGCTATGGTTCCAAGATGTGTTGGAACTATTTTCTCTTTTACCTTGTTCTTGGGAAGTAGGTCGACTATTTGTTGTCTGAGGACCGAAACTCTTTTGTGTGGAAGACGAGCCATCTTGGAAACTGTGTCTAGATCTGCTCCTATGAATGTAATACGCTGGCAAGGCAACAAGACAGATTTTGGAAAATTCACCATGATGCCTAACTGAGCACAAATCTCCAGTGTAGTGTCCCTGGCCTGTAAAAGTAGATGCTTGGTGGTGGCATTTAGGAGCCAGTCATTCAGGTATGGAAACACTTGCAATCCCAGACATCTCAGGTGAGCCATTACTACTGGCATGCATTTGGTGAACACTCTGGGGGATGTAGTGAGGCCAAAGGGCAGAGCTCGAAACTGATAATGGCTGGCTCCCGTCGGAATCGTAAATGACTCCCTGATGCTCTGTCCATCTTTATGTGGTAGTACGCATCTTGGAGGTCTATTGATCACATCCAATCATCTTTCCCTAAAAAGGGAAGAATTGACTGCAGTGTCACCATTCAGAACTTGGACTTCTTTACAGATTTGTTTAACTTGCTGAGATCCAAAATGGGTCTCCGATCCCCTGTTCTTTTTGGTACTAAAAAGAATCTTGAGTAAGTTCCAAATTCTTCTTGGTCTGCGGGGACTTTGTGGATGACTTTTTTGTTTAGTAACATTTGAACTGCTATGTTTGCTTGTTCCCGCTGACTGGGTGGAACATCCGGGATTTTTTCTGATCTGTGGAATGGAGTAACTTCTGGATATTAGGGTCTATGTTACATCATCAAACACTTAAAAAAGTGAACAATGATTTATCGAACCCATGTAAGCAAAGCTTACAATCTCAAATGCTTAGAACAGCAATTTTTTTCCACGGGGAAAAAAAGCGGTTCCACAAAAAAAAAAAAAAAGTGGGGGGCTTCACCCTGCTTAGGGGCAGTACACGCACACACTGTGCCCATCACTTGTAAACATTTTCTGCGTGCATTGTTGACATTTCATGAACCCAGAGGACTTGGGTTCCTTATCTTTGGAGTCTTTAGACATATTGAACAGTAAGAAAAAGGAACTACAATAAAAGGTACTGACACTACTAATATACTATACCCTAAGATAACACACAGAAAAAAAAAAAACACTACAGGGAAAGACACAGCACTACCCTCTAAGTTAAACGGGCACTAGGCCCTCTAACTTAAACAGACCTAGCTGAGCTAAAGGGAAAAAACACACAACAAGAAACCATGTAACTTAAACGGGTTAGTTTTAGCTCTCTAACTCGAATGAGCCAAAAGGGAACATGCAAACTACAAACTGTCACACAAGAGTGAGGAATAGGATTAGGCCTAAAAGAAAAACGATGGCCAGCAAACAACAGCACAACAGGCGATAACTAAATCCCATGAAATACTTATACGAGGAATAAACTGTATAAACTGCAATCTATAGCAACTCTAATAATATGATATAAAATTGAAAAACAGCCATGGCCAAGGAGAGAGCATCAAAACTCATCAGGTGGCAAACAAGATATGGGGATTACTCCAGTGCATCATGGGATAGGTATTCAGCTATGAGCTAAGTGAAAGACTTTGAGCTAGTGTATTTGGCCGAGTCAGAGCCAAGGATCAGCTCTGAACCCACCCAGTAAGAAAGAAGACGAGAAGGACAATATATCATCTGTTATGGTAAGTTCAACTTACACAATTGTACTGTCATTATAAGCTGTAGTAGTACCTATTTTAATAGTGTGTCTAGCCCTATATCGTGTCTGGAATGGATCGAAGATGGCCTGAGTACTCAAATATATCTCCATCTGAAGGTTAATCACTTTCATAAGAATCATGCCATTAAAGTGAATGTTTAAGGTGATACAGTATGTTCATAGATATTAATAAGGCTATTGATCTGTGAGGCTGTTAAGAAGGATAGCCTTAAATTTCTGTGGTAATTTATAGCCCTTGTATTTTGCATATGAATAACCAAAGGGTGGCAGAACAAGGATATGTTAGAACATGTACTTGTTGCCCCTCTCCATGAAGGACATGGGTGCTAAAGTGAGAGTGAATTTGTGGTCTCCCATTCGTTCATCCAAATTACATTTGAATAGAGTAAGAGTAGCACCTTCTTTTATGTGGAGTGGAGGACTGTTCCATGCATTCTGTGAGATGCATCCCTCCCCCAAGTGTTTTGACAGGTTCATAGCAAATTGGACATTATGTAAAAAACAAAAAATCCTATTTGCTCATTTCCTACCATTTACTGTAGCTAGAATACTCCGGATTTCAGATTAGCTGATTCCAGGACTGTATTTTGAGTTTCTGAGTTGTCCAGATCTTGCTGTGGGTAGAGTGAAGTCTTTCTGCATATCAGTGGGAGTGGTAAGCACTGAGCAGCCTATCTGTCACTAGAGGAGTTGTTTCTATCTCATAAATTGTATCTTATTGACCATTTTGGGCTGCTTTCTATCCCTTTTAACATTCTGCCTTAAAAACCCATGTTTGCATGGGTTTGCGCTTGTTTTAGCTCTGCGGATCCTGTTTGGGCATCCTGTAAACTACTACAGCAGCAGAAAGGAGAAGGAGAGACTGATTGGCCATAAGTACCTCTGTTTGCCGTTTTGCCTATATTTGCTTTCTGCACTTTAAACTAGCTGTTTTTAGCTTAATGCATTTACTGAGACCGATTTTGCTATTTAAAATTGTTTACTGCATGTTTTAGTCATTTTTTAAGGTATTTCCACTGTATTACTATTGTAGGCTACACACTTAGCCTTTCTGTGCCTTAAAAGTGGGTTTACTACTGTTAAAATTGTTTTTCTGACTGTATTTCCATAAAAAAGAAAAAAAAACATAAATATCCTATCTGTTTGCTCATTTCCCACCATATTCTCTAGCTAGAATAGACCGGATTTCAGATTTGCTGATTCCAGGACTGTATTTTGAGTTTCTGAGTTGTTCAGTCATTGCTGTGGTAGAGGGAAGTCTTTCTGCTGATCAGTGGGAGTGGTAAGCACTGAGCAGCCTATCTATCGCTACAGGAGTGGTTTCCAGCTCTGACATTGTATTATATTGGCTGTTTTGGGCTGCTTTCTATCCATTTTAACTTTCTGCCTTAACAACCTGTGTTTGCGCGGGTTTGCACTTGTTTTAGCTCTGCAGATCCTTTTTGGGCATCCTGCAAATTACTACAGCAGCTGAAAGAAAAAAAGAGAGACTTTGATTGACTATAAGTACCTTTGTTTGTCTCATTTTGCCTATATTTGCTTTCCGTACTTTGAACTAGCCGTTTTTAGCTTACTGCATTTACCGATACTGTATTTTGCTATTTAAAATTATTTACTGCACTTTTTAGTCATTTTTAAGTTATTTCCACTTTATTAATGTTGGAGGCTACACACTCAAATGTGCTAGCTTTTCTGTGCCTTAAAAGTGTGTTTACTGCTGTTACAATTGTTTTCTGACGGTTTTTCTATAAAAAAGAAAAAAAAATCCTATCTGTTTGCTTGTTTCCCCACCATTTTCTCTAGCTAGAATAGTCCGAATTGCAGATTTGCTGATTCCAGGACTGTATTTTGAATTTCTGAATTGTCCAGACCTTGCTGTGGTAGAAGGAAGTCTTTCTGCTTATCAGTGGGAGTGCTAAGCACTGAGCAACCTATCTATTGCTAGAGGAGTGGTTTCCAGCCCTGACATTGTATCTTATTGGCTGTTTTGGGCTGCTTTCTATCCCTTTTAACTTTCTGCTGTAAAAACCCGTGTTTACGCAGATTTTCACAATGAGCTGCGCCCTAAGCTAAGGTAAACTATTACTTGAGCCAGAAAGTCTACTCTTCGAATTTTCCTTTAGATCTTGCTAGTTTTCTCATTTCTGCACTCATACTAGTTAATTTAAGACCAGCACTTGCTCAGAACTAATTGTAGCATTTACTGAAGCATATATACTTCTACCAGCACTAAAACTCTCCACATAGGAGAATAAGATAACAGCTCCAGTACTTAAATATATTGAGCATCAAACCAGGCATGTCTAAAGGTCAGTTCCCTGTGCTTTCTCCTGTCAACCTGGTGAACTTGGGCATCCTGAGGCAATGTAGCAACTACCTCATGTACACAGACAACCCCCTCCTCTTACCCCTCAACACTATGACTTGTGAGAGATACACATCTATAGGCAAACTGGAAGCCAAGCACTCTCCCGCCAAGACTGAATTAGCCAGTCAAGAGGAGAAGGTTAACACCTGCACCACACCACATTTAACACATAGCCCACCAGTACGTACACCACCACAGTCCTCACATAGTAACACAAAACACACACCTACTTTCGCAGAGGCTCTCAATAAAAACCTGCCCAAACAACAGAGATCTCCGTGGCAGAAATGCAAACAACCACCACATCCCAGCACAAATCATGTAACACATAGCTCACGTAAACAATGTGCCACACACCCAAAGCCCCTAAGGCAAAACAACTTACTCAATACACAAGTCATAGGTGACTCAATAGTAAGGTACACTGATGTCCCACTCACTAGGCTGAATAAGGAGAAAGTTATGGTCAGCTCCCTGTCAGGTGCCAGGATCCACCACATAACACACGCACTCAGGTCTCTCCACAACAGGTACAAATATGACTGTGTCATTGTCCATGTTGGTGTGAACGACCTGGGGCATACCTCCTTGGACTACATGAAAAGAGATGTAGAGGAGCTCTCAGATCTTTTAGCCCAGGCAGGTATTATCCTAGCTCTGAGTAGCATCCCACTCTCACCCAGAATGATACCACAGTACAAATAGAAAATGGTTTACTTTAACAACTGGCTAAGTTTCTGGTGTCATTCTAAGGGGATCCAGTGTCTGTCTGCCTGGGATGACATAATCAACAGACCTCGATGCATCACCAGAGATGGTCTGCACCTGTGACCGCTGGGATTCCGGATACTGGCCAAAGCTCTTGCTGCCCCTATAGTGCCTTTTTTAGGCAATGTCCTGAAGGCAGAATTACTCCGTAACAGTTACAAGCAAACAAAACCTGAGGGTTATGCTACTCAGTGCTAGAAGCCTAAATCTCAAAATGCACTCGCTCGAAGCACTTCTAAAAATGGAGAACATCAACATCTGTGCAGTGACCGAGACCTGGTTCAAGGCTCAGGAGAGCACCCTAGCACTACCAGGCTATACCACACGTTTCGGCCCCCTAATCCGGACTGAAGCACTAAAAGCGGAGGTGTCTCCATATTCATAAAAAATATGCACACTTCCAGACAAGTAGCCCAACATAACACATCAGAGATACTTCAGGTGCAGCTAACACTGGGTAAAACTGCAGTATAGGTTGTAGCTTGCTATAGATCCCCCTCCATGTCCCAAGAGTCCCACTCCACATTCCTAAACATACTGGGAAATATTAGGGTACAACCCAATACCCTTATACTGGGAGATTTTAACTGACCCTCCATTAACTGGAAAAATTACTCATGTACCAACACACTAGCTCAACGTTTTCAGGAATTCATTAATTCCAGCGCCCTGGACCAACTCATTCTTACCCCCACCATGGGGTAGAAACGTCCTTTACCTGGTCATTACCAACTTGGGCGACCTTTGCTCTACACCTGAAATCAATTCCTCCCTGGTCAGATCTGACCACAAACTTATCACTATGGACATCCACATCCCACCCACACCCCACTAATGAAAACCTCCATAAAAAACATCTCCAAAGCCAACTTTGGGCTTCTAAAAACTGAGGTGGTAAACTTCACGACACCCATGCAAATGGAAAATAGGTACATAACTGCTGAATCATACACCGATGCACTGTATGAGCACATACACATGTGCATGGAACGGGCCATACCAAACAGAAACAAGATGCTCTCCTCCAAAAAAAAAAGAAGCCAATCTGGTGGACCCCTACCATCAGCAAACTCTACAACAGAAATAAAAACTGTTGCAGAAAAGACTGAAATCCCAAGACTGGAAAAACTCCCTTGTTAGCCTCAGCAAAAAACTGCGATCCCTTATCAAATCATCTAAAACTAGCCACGAAAACAAAATTGCTGCAGATTCTAAAGACAACCCCAAGGCATTCTATAGCTGTCAAAAATCTACACGGCAAGAATCAGATCTTTTCCGAGTTACTTCACAATGGCAATACATATACAGAACCAATATTGGCCGACAGGTAACTTTATTCCCCTTTCACTCCCCCCCCCCCCCAAAGGGCCCATCTCGAATACCTGAGGAATGCCAAGTCCCTATCATCATGGCAACACAGGTAAAAACCACACTGTCCAAACCCAAGAATACAGCTTCCATGGGACCTGACAGTATCCCGGGCTGCATCCTACATGAACTACAAAATGAACTGGCACTACACCTGAGTACCATGTTCAATCACAGCCTCGTTTCAGGCTTTGTTCTTGCCGAATGGCACACTGCTATGGTCATCCCACTCCACAAAGGGGATGTGACTATAGATCCTGGGAACTTCCGTCCCATTAGCCTGACGGGTCTGATATGTAAAGCCATAGAGCACATCATCAAGGACCTAATTAACAGGGACATAGGGAATCTCCAAACTCTAGACCCCATGCAGTTTGGGTTTGTGAGAGGTAAGCCAAAATGGATTCCTGCAAGTAAGGCATCTGCAAGGTTCCAAAATATCAATGCAAACCAAAAAATAACCAGCAGATAGTGGATGCCATAAAAATTATATATTATTATTACTGAGTCAAAACATCAGTATACAAAAACTACACACCAGTTTCGGGTTCAAATACACTAAGTCTTCATCAGTGTACTGATAGAATGAAAAAAACACATATTTATATACTGAGTCACTAGCCAATGAACCAGTTACAAGTGTTCATTTAGTCCTGGGGCAAAAAGCCCTCCCAGTTTAATGATCCATTTTCTCTCTTTTGCATTCAACAATTCATGCCATCCAAATTTATTGTGTTTGATACCCAAAAGATTATCAATAATTGTGAAGTGAAATGAAGCTGTTTGATGAACTTCCGTGTGTTTATATAGAGCATTTGTATGTTTCTTGTTTTTGATTTCACTGATGTGTTCAGAAATTCTATATTTAAGTGTTCTAGATGTCTGGCCCACATAAAAAGCTGAGCATTGACAGGTGGCCAAATATATAACCCAATCAGAACTACAGTTCGCGAAGAAGAAAATGTCATATACTATACTTGTATTTTTACTAGTGAAACTGTTGATTTTTAATAGTCTACTACAATGTGTACAATGACCACATGGAAAACATCCTAGAGCAATCTGTCCCTGGATGGTGCTCCGCAGTTTCTCCTTAGGTTGATATCTTCCTTGTTTATAGTGATTAAAGAGGGACCCAAGGTTTCTGCCATTCCTAAAGGAAAACAGACATTAAGCTCCCAGTATTTCCGAGAGCCTGTGATCTGCCTCAAGGATGTTCCAATTGGATTGTACACTTTCACTTAGTGCCCCGACATTTCTTCCATAGGTGGTCACTAGCCTAGGATATCTAGTATTTCTGCCTGATTTATCATGGTATTGTAAAAGTGCTGTCCTATCCATACTGTTGACTGCATTCCTGGCCTGCATAATGTGTCCTGGTTTATAGCCCCTCTCACTGAATCTCTTAGTCAAGTCATCCCTATAGTGCATATAGGTATCGTCCTGTGAGCAAATTCTTTTCATCCTCATATATTGTGATTTAGGAATGTTTCAACATATATGAGGGGGGTGAAAGCTGGAGGCATGGAGAAGGGAGTTGTATTCAGGGAATTTACGGTAGACTTTATCTGGAGCCCTACTAACCATAACATCCAAAAAAGTAATATTATTTTTATGGTAGTTCACCGTAAATTCAATTCCCCATTTGTTCTCATTTAGGTATTCCACAAACTCCATCAGATATTCCTCATCCGATCTCCATACCATCCGGCAGTCATCCAGATATCTTTTCCAAATATCTATTTGATAAAGGTACAGATTATGGGAACAATCATATATGATCTGCTCTTCTATATATGCCATAAATATATCTGCATATATAGGAGCAAATGACATTCCCATAGCTGTACCCTTGATTTGTAGATAACAAATGTTGTGGTATAAAAAGACATTTTTTGTTAACACATGCTCAGTCATGCACAAGAGAAGTGTATTGAAACCAGGTGGATACAATTCTGACCTATGTAGCCAATATTCCAGCACCTGGATGCCAGCCCAATACGGAATATTAGTATATAGGGCCTTGACATCCAGGGTACAGAGTATCCATTCATCGTCTATTTGCATCTCTGAGATGACCTGCAAAAATTCAGCTGTATCCTTCAAACAAGCTCTTACCCATTTTAATAAAGGTTTTAAATATTTGGTCAGATACTGAGAGAGGGGCTTGGTCATAGAGCCTCTACCAGACACAGTAGGCCGACCAGGAGGGTTATTCAAATTTTTATGTATTTTAGGTAGAAATGCACGTATTGATTATTAGAGTCAAGTATAATAAATTGTTTTTTGACATTATCTGTGATAATTCCTTCTTCAACAGCCAATGATAAAAAATCATCTATTTGTTTTTGGAACTGTTTAGTAGGGTTATATGTCAGTTGCACATAATACCTATTATCAGCAAGCTGATTTTTGGCCTCCATATCATACTGCCCCCAATTTTGAACCACCGCAGCTCCACCTTTATCAGCTCTCAAAATCACTACCTCATGATTATCAGCCAACTTGAAAATGCTATTCATCTCCTGTATCGTTACATTACTTGCTTTGATATAACTGTTCCTGGAATTGAAGTGGAGATCCCTAAGTGTAGAGTGTAAAAATGCTTGAACACCTGGGTACATTGGAGGTGAAAATGGAGATTTATGTTATATGAACTGGTCATGAACACTGGTGTGACCTTTGTCATGAAAAAACAGTTTAAGTATCCTAAAAAACTCAACTACATCTCTAACAAAATAATCTTCAGAAACAAATCCATCAGGTATATATGAAAGACCTTTATTCAATATACTTATTTCCAAGGAGGAGAGGGGGTATGATGAAATATTTAATACATTTTCTACTGATGTTTCTGTGCAAACGTCCGTAGTAGTCCCTCCATATTCACTACACTTTCTGTGTTTTCTACACCCTCCTCCTTTTTGGTTTCAATCTTTCAAATTACTGGAATTCCTCCTTTTTTGTACTGGTGAACCTGTGGATACCATAGTTTCCACCTCATACCCAGAAGAGGAAGCATCCCCTGATGTGTCAGATGCTTTTTTGAGTATTGATCTGGTTCTTTTCCTTTTAACCGTATTCCTAAATGGTTGTGAAAACCTGACATGCTTACTACTATCCCTAGAGAAGGGGTCTCCTTGTTCATAGTCTGTGACATCCCTAAGAATTTTTTTCTTTTTCCTTTCCTTTAATTGTGTTGCCAAGTCAGTCAAGTCCGTACTAAGTTTCTTAAGACATAACAAATAAGTGGGTTGCCCCTCAAATTCCTTAGCTTGTTCACTTAGTTTAGTAATGGCAACAATTTCTGAATCAATAGTTCTATCATGAAAACCCATCAAAATCTCAACAAATTGCATTGTAGTTTTGTGCTGTGCTCCTTCCATTCCTGAAGTAAAGCTTGGTCAGGATTACTCACCATTGGTTCAGTTCTGACTCGTAAACCTCTGGGTGTTACCCCTTTAACTGTATAAGCTTTGAACAGTTTATAATGCCATACATTATTCCTAAGGGAACACATATGTTTAGTCAAAGAAGCAAACACAGCCTCACATGTGTCACTCCTGTTGACCGGTGTGGCCCCATTATCTAAATTTGAGTCTATCCCTATGCCAAAAATTGCCAAGTACTCACGATCGGAGGATAATCCCTTAATCAAATTTGAAATCTTCATAGTAAATGTATATCTAAAATTAGTGTAGTGTATGTCCAAAACTGACCAAAAAGTGGACAATATCAACCTCTGGTAACTAACCAGGAATATATCAGCCTAGGTTTACCACTTAGTTCCAATCCTTTATCTTTGTAACGATCATATAACATCCATACGGATATATATAAACAGTTACTAAGTAGTCCTGCTGAGTCCTACTTCCTTTCAACTAGTGTTGAGTCCACTAAATCTCACGTCCATAGGTAAAGACCATATAGTCATTGCAAATATAAATCCACCTTCCAAAAATAGAAATTAGCCCTCAACATTCAATTACAATCCTAAAAGTAGTGATATTTTAATAATCTTGGCACTATTAGGCAAATGGGTAGCCCAAACCTGGAGCCAGACCAGTCAAGGGAATTAATCCCATATAAATAAGCTAAGGGTCAATAAAAAATCAACCATAATAAAGACTAATTGTTCCCTAATAGTGATAATAATGATGGTGTACTCAGAAGCTTTGTTAGTGGATCCAGAGTGCAGAAAACTACAAAAATTGAAAATTGGTATCAACGCTTGACTCATGTGGAGCCAGCCAACCAAAAATTAGTTAGGAACCTAATTATCTAACTGATTATCCCTAGATAGTTAATTAGCCCCTACAAAATTAGCAAGGTACTTATTAACTATCTAAAATGAAAAAAACATCATCTTCTGGCCCCATTTCACATTAAGTTCCAATCAGTGTGTACAGAATATTCAAAATTTTATAATTATTTGTTGCCTTAGATCATAACAATCATTATACTATATATCCACCACCACAAGTGAATAATGCAGTCGGAATACATGGGGCAGGAATTAAAGTCTGGAACATCATCTCCTACCCTACCAGGCGTATAAACTTGAATCATCTTACTTGAAAAAATAGCCCTTAATCTTCGATGTTTCCAAGTTCAAAAAATATATAAACCCTAACCTATCAGAGTTAGTATATCATCATTAGCATTTAGTAAGCAACACATCACATTATGACAGTGATAATATCCACTTAGGCCATGTTTTAAGATAGAATGCATACATGGGTCAAAAAATTTGCTTTAGGGCAAAATAGAAGCGTATCATTGCAGAAAGACCATAAATGTATCATTTGACATAATCGTTTATAAGCCAATAGAGTCGCCATAAATCGAGAGGATAATCTATATGCAAACAGATATCTAGTCCAATAGGTCCATAACTATTACAGTTTGTAAGCCCATATATATGGGACTTTACTATACTACCAAATAGCAACTAGTTTAGCTTTTAGATACAGTAAGTATGGCACATAGAATACCCACTATAGAGTATCAAACAAATAGGAACTTGACTATTCCAACATAAAATGTATAGCATACGAATAATATACCCATTTGCAGGTGTATAATCTGCCCTGATATTCAATGGGCTAGAGTAATTAATGCATCGTATAAGGAAGCCAAGTCCTATGATAGAGTTTCAAGCAGTATATATACACCAAATAATAGCTAAACATATATAAGTTACATATACCCTATGTCCCCTTGTTGTTAGCAGACTCCATGCTTAAATATAGGTAATAGACAAGTTCACCTTTGTGCTTCTGATAAGAAAAAATGCAATCCAAAAGTGATATACTGTGTTCAGTATAAAAAGTCCAATTGGATGTCCTAAGACACATAAACAGTAATGATGATAATTCTGGATATATATACAAATAATCCCTATATAAAGGTTACATCAGTGGTAGAGAACATAATGTCCCATTCTTCATAATGAAAGTTCATTGCCGATAGATGATACCCAACTTGAAATAAGCAACAATATGGCCGACATATGCATCCGATACCGCAGGCACTCCCAACCAAAAATACACTGCTGTAAACAGAATTAAGGTTCATAATGTCACTTGTGGGCTTGCATAATGATGTTACATAGTTAACAGGCTTGGTTATTTGTGGGTAACAGTGCCAATGTTATGATGCACACTCTAAGCCCTAAAACAGCCACTGAAAATTACAATAAGTTTCCAAATTACTGTTCGATGATTTGCAGGCTCAATTGTTAACAAACAGCCTTGCTGAAATGACGGTACGTAACATCAAACATATGCTGTTTTTATACAAAATAAAGGTTTAGGAGTCACTTCTTCACCATTCCAACTGTTATTATATTGTTAGTTGGCTCGATTGTTTAAAGGCGACGATGCAAATGTTGAAAAACATGCCCTGAAATCTCCAACAACATCCAACACGACCCACGCCAACAAAAAAGGAATAACAGTCCGGTCAACACTTACATTGGTTTCCCAAACACATGAAACTCAGAGAAACCGTTAATTGACCAAAGTCACCCTTTGTTATTCAAAATGCTGTCCCATAGTCGGCAAACTCTACAGCCTCAAAACATCATTGCTGTTACTGTGATGTAGTCCGCAAATATAATTATTAGAAAAATCCACATTAAACAGTCACCAATGCTCCACACTTCCAAAAAGGTTATAGATTTTTGAAAAGAGTAAAAATCACAAATAAAATGTTACCCTTTGCCTGGCTTGCTTACAGGACTCTGTGATGAATAGTATTACACCCAAGCATGAAGCAGATGGCAGCATCTTATAGCTGAACGTTTTACCATACTGAAAAAGTCACCAAATAGAGAATTCAGATGAAAGAAAATAAATCAGATGAGATTCTAAATCCTTCTTCCTTCCTTCCTTCTGTAGGCTAGTAGACAATATTAGACTGCTAAAAAAAGTAGGGGAAACCCTACAGCTCCACAGGCCTGCAGTGATCTGCCTTAAGGATGTTCCAGTTGGAGTGTACACTTTCAGTAAGTGCCCCAACATTTCTTCCATAGGTGGTCAGTAGCCTAGGATATCCAGTATTTCTGTCTGATTTATCATGGTGTTGTAAAAGTACTGTCCTATCCATACTGTTGACTGCATTCCTAGCCTGCATAATGTGTCCTGGATTACAGCCCCTCTCTCTGAATCTCTTAGTCAAGTCATCCCTATAGTGCATATAGGTATTGTCCTATGAGCAAATTCTTTTCATCCTCATATATTGTGATTTAGGAATGTTTCAACATATATGAGGGGGATGAAAGCTGGAGGCATGGAGAAGGGAGTTGTATATTCAGGGAATTTACAGTAGACTTCCGTACTTAGAGTGTTATCTGGAGCCCTACTAACCATAACATTCAAAAAAGTAATATTATTTTTATGGAAGTTCACCGTAAATTCAATTCCCCATTTGTTCTCATTTAGGTATTCCACAAACTCCATCAGATATTCCTCATCCGATCTTCATACCATCCAGCAGTCATCCATATATCTTTTCCAAATATCTATTTGATCAAGGTACAGATTAAGGGAACAATCATATATGATCTGCTCTTCTACATATGCTATAAATATATCTGCATATATAGGAGCAAATGACGCTCCCATAGCTGTACCCTTGATTTTTAGATAACAAATGTTGTGGTATAAAAATACATTTTTTGATAATACATGTTCAGTCATGCACAAGAGAAGTGTATTGAAACCAGGTGGATACAATTCTGACCTATATAGCCAGTATTCCAGTGCCTCGATGCCAGCCCAGTGCGGAATATTAGTATATAGGGCCTTGACATCCAGGGTACAAAGTATCCATTCATCCTCTATTTGCATCTCTGAGAGATGACCTGCAAAAATTCAGTTGTATCCTTCAAACGAGCTCTCACACATTGTGAAAGGTAGATCATGCCTGCTCAACCTGGTAGACTTTTTCGAGTCTGTCACTAGAGATGTGGATGAGGGCAAGTTAGCTCACACAGCCTGTCTAGATCTTGCCGAGGCCTTCAACACCATCTCTCACTCAGGAATCATAGATAGACCACTAAACTAGGCATAAACCCTTATGTCATAAGATGGCTAGCCAATTGGCTCACTGATGGAACCCACACTGTAAAAGTAGCGGACTCTAAATCTGACTACCGACCAGTTACAAGTGGTGTTCCACAGAGATCGGTCCTGGGTCCTCTCTTGTTTGTCATTTACTTCTCAGAAGTCCAAGCCAACACAAAGGGACTCTGGTTGACCAAGTTTGCAGATGACTACAAACTGGGAGCCATTATTGATTCTCCAAAGGATGTAGACATCCTACAACAAGGCCTCACTGAGACCAATGACTGGTGAATGAGCCATGGCCTTAAGCTCAATGCCAAAAAGTGCATTGTCATTCCCTTTGAGAAATATTTGGTGCCCATAAAATACCACATAGATGGTAGTCCGCTAAACACCGAAAAAGTGATGAGACCTGGGGACACAGGTTGACAGCAACCTCTCCTTTAATAACCACATTACCACTGTGATCAGAAAGTCCTTCTATGTGGCACATCTTATCACAAAAGGTTTCTCATCCAGGAAGAAAGAGGTCATAATCCCTCTTTACTCGTCCCTCATTAGACCTATTATAGAGTATAACACCTCATTTGGTATGTACCTCACTAGACAACTACAACAACTGGAAAGGCCACAAAAATACCTAACTAAGAGGATGTTAGGCCTTAGACGTATGCCCTACACTGACAGACTCAAAAAACTCCATCTGTACTCAGTCTCATATCACCTACTTAGAGGCAATCTCTGCTTGACCTACAAAGCCATGTCTTACCCAGAGCTGTTAGATGTGCTACACCTAAAGAAATCACAATCCTTCCGCGCCACACGCTCAAGGGGCCTAAACCTCATTACCACCATAAACATTACATGCTGGAGGGACAGGTTCCTAACCCAGCAACTTCCCATACTTTGGAACAAACTCCCCATTCATGTCAAGCAGAGTACTTCACTTGCCCTCTTCAAGAGGAATCTTGACAAGTGTATGGACAATAGGAAATTCACCCCGGGGATCATTTCAATGGCCCTGCTTGACAGGGCACGGGAAACTAACTTCAGACGGCAATTCACCCCAGGAATCGCCTCAGTGGCCTTGTTTGACATGGGTATTGGGAACTAACTTCAGGTGGCATGATGCTAGGGAATTTTTTGGGTTAGGCTTATATAGCTTCCAGGGGCATTAGCCTAGTACACACTTATGAACCTGTGTGCAGTACTCAGCCTAACAAGAGTGAATACATTGGTAATGATTACATCCTTTGATCTGGGCAACATACTTTTAGATAGAAGTTGTGCATTAAAAAAGGACTTCCCTACAGTAGCACATACATAATAGTCAAAGGGCAGTTAATCTTTGACATAGGTTCTGAAAGCCCTAACTACAGGATCACATTTCAGGGGTATTTTGTCACTGTATTAGTTATAAGGAAAATCATACTTGTTAGAGAATACAGTTATGCATTTCTTGACATTGAGTTTTATTCCATGGTTTGGATACCAGCTATTTGTTTGAGAAAGTTCCTCTTGCAGGATGTTGGTGTTCTCTAGGGAGTTTAAGAAGGCAGAGTTTACAGTCATTTGCAGACTTGGTCAGCCATAAACCCTTAACATTTGCTTTGACCTCCAAGAAGTAAATGCCAAAGATAAATAGCCCAAAGACAGAACCCTGGTGTGCACTACTCGTGACAGGTCTTTTAGAGGAAGTAGCACCACTCACCCTAATTTGTGAGCTAATTTGTTATCTAATGAGTTACATAGGGATTTTCATTTGATTGGGAGCATATGTATGACATGAGTGTGGGATGGTTTTAAATGCCTTTTCGAGGTCTAGATATGTGATGTGCACTGGTTTGCCCTCATTCATTATTTCATTAATCTTCTCAAAGGTGACCACATTATGTAGGCAGGATCTGCCCATGATGAATCCAAACTGGCTTGGGTAGAGAATGTATAGGTTACTTATGTTCTTATTTACATATTTCTATCATGACCCTTTACATAGCCTCACAAATGAGGGTGGTCAGGCTTATGGGTCTATATTTACCTGAGTCTGTTGATGCCCCACCTTTGTAGAAGGAGATGACTGTTGCTGTTCCACATTCGTCTGGCACAAAGCCTGTTTGGAGGCTGATATTGAATAATCTCTGTAAGGGGTCATGCAAGTCATGTTTCAGACTGACCAGTAGGCAGCTCAGAATTATTATCCATCCCCACAGAATTAGTGTTCTTGGCTTTAGATAGTGCCTTGAGGATTTGTTCTTGGGGGATTTGAGTGGGGACGTAGATGTAAGTATGTGATGTGAGAAGACAGGAGAGGGGATGAAGTTTGAAGTAAATGCATCTGTTAGTATTTTGGCTATGCCCTCTGGGTCCAAGTATTTGATATTCTTTACTGTTCTCTTTGTGCAATGCTGGCCATTGTTTCTGAGATTTATGACATAGCTAAAGAAGGTGTTGCAGTTATCCTTCACCTATCTGACTTAGGCTAATTTGATCAGGGCCAGGTGTTCCTTGTTAAGTTTAACAGAAGTGTTATTGTTATGTTTAAATTATCAAGGTCATTAAGGTCAAAGCTAACCTTTTTAAGGCTTGGGATAACAAGGACCTCCTTTAAATAAGAGGGGGAAATACCCCGCACCTAAGAGTGATGGTGTTGTCATCATACCTCTCATTCTCTTAGTGCAAGAAATCTGGACAAAGCCCAACAAAATGAGGGGACGAAGGCCCAAAAATAGGGATATATTTTTAATATTTCTCTTACAAACTTTGAAAGTTGCTAGAGTAATAGGGTTTGTTTTAACATAGATTTTCTGAAGGATATGAAGGTTGAAACTCAAACATATGTCATTATTTAGTGACTTCAATACTTGGTTCATCCCAGTGATTTGCCAGAAAACCACAAATTTTATGAGGAACAGACCAAAAATATGAGCCAAAAATCTGGACAGTTGTGAGAGGTGTGGTTGTCCTGCATTAGTAGCTCTGACAGCCACTAGAAATGCCTCTCAAAACCTGGAAGGGCATGGATCCAAAGAGCAAGTTAGTATTGTGCCATGAATGTAAGGGAATTGAGAACTCTTCACAGTTACAATGAGGAAAATACTATCTGTGACCAAATGTAGACAATGAAAGGCTTAGTGAAGGTGGAGAATAACTGATGCAATTTTTTCAGAAAAATATCTTGTAAACAGTTCACATCCCTCTGAAGAGAAGGGACATCTAGGTGCCATGACACCATGGGTTGGAAAGGCGGTCAGCCACTCAAAATAAAATAGCAAGACCATTGGGAGCTTCAGCAATCTGTATAGAAATATGAGCAGATTTTAGATGGCAAATATAAAAAACTGAAAAATGATTAGTTAAAGCAAGTTTGTGTACTAGGATGCCAATGAGCCACCACTTTCATTCAGATTATGACCACTCCGTCTTACAGATTGTAAAGTTGAGTCAAACCGTGGAGTTCAAGGAACCAGTCTGATTGGCCATACCTGTGCAAGAGTAACGTAATTTAAAGATGGTCATAACAGTGTAATATGAGTTTTTACATGATCATCCAGGTTGTTAGATGAGTTAATAGGAAGTGATAGAAGAAAGAAGTAAAATTTGGCGAAACCACTTGAAGGTTCCTACAAAAGAAAACGCAAACTTCAGATTCAATTGAAGGAGTTAACAGAAAACTTCATAGTGGAATGCAGCTAGATCACAGGACTGATTGTAAGGTTAATAATAGAAACATCAGACCTAAAAAATATATGACCATGGAACTATGTAGTACAGTTAATTTCTTGTTTAAAATCAAAGCTGGTCATAATGCAAATAAATTCTTGAGCAAAGGCCATAGAAACATTATCTAATGTAATAATAAACAGCGTGGCTGATTTAAGACATATCTGTGGAGAAAGTCTGTTAACTCCTGTAAAATAAGTCTGTTTTTAATTGGAGGATGATAAATAGTAAGACATCCAAAAGAACCCAATCCAAAGCCAAATTCAAATGTGTAAGTTGACCCAGTCTTAATGTGGCTAAAGGGGATAGCAGTATTATGGGTAATAGTCACTCCACACAAAATTCTGTCAGGCCTAGTGTGTTGGCAAACAGAATGACTAGAAACTAATGTTGCGAGAATAGGGTCACAATTAGCATCTAGCCACATTTCAGTAACAGTACATCATTAGAACACATTAGATCAGACAAAATGTTAGATTTATTGTGAACTAGCTCGACTTTAAAGTATAGGGTTTGAATGAGATCAGCACCAGTATACATAACATCATGTATAAGATCCGCCTTAAGTATATAAGATCTGTCAGCAGATATTTTGAGGTTAGAAATGCATTGTGTAACAAGTACTGGAATAAATTTGATACCTGAGAAATTAGATGACCTAGACTGGTAATGATAATGACCAGCCTGGTGTCTTTTAGGTATGTCAATCCTAGAGCATACATAGAAAAGAGATGAAGACAGTTTAGGTGTAACAAATGGGAAAAAGTCAATATTTGCTCTCTATAGTAAAAGTAATTATAATGCTAATAAAACAGACAAATAACAGAAATTTAGTAGGATAACTAAGATGAACAAGGCAGTGTAGCATACATATATTTCCCTTCCCAACATTATAAAAGGAACCTCAGTATCAAAAAACTAGCCAGCCTACTTCTAAAATAAAGTAAATTACAATTATAAACATAATTTCATTGGCAAATTAGCAAACTAAGTGTAGTAAAACAGGCTACCTTGTAAGTAAATGCAGCTCAAAATCAGCAATAATCACTGAATCGTGGGTAGGAAGTAGTAGTGTGACAGTATCATGCAAAATTAATAAAATTAAAAGTACCTAAAACAGTTGAAAAATAAAACTGACACCAGTAGTCCAAAATGAGTAATATTTCCACAATTAAATTCACACCAGTTCTTTCCAGCTAAAAAACTGGGATAAGCACTGTCTTGTTCCACTATCCCTTCTGAAAAGGAAGCTGTTTAAAGATTGGATAGATCAAAGCTTAACTGAAATGAAGTAAAGACCTTGTAAAGAGCTAATTGTTAACTGAAGATAAATGTCATAGTGAAAGCAAATGAGATAATGAGAAACAGCCACATTATGTATCTAGAGGGCTTTAAAAAGTAAGGCATTTACAGAAGGAAAAAGGATAAGTAAAACAGAATAAAGAGCAATTGAAAAACACTAAAATATCTATGCTAGAAGAAAACATGAATTAACACAGAGCAGTGGCTTTAAAACAGTTGTTTTTTAATAACTGTAGAGCAACCAAACTGTTGGCTTAATATCTGAGACAAGAGAATGGTAAACAAATGATAACTAAAATCAGGAACAGTGAGAGAAGTGGAATAGAAGTGAAACCAGGAAAATTATGACTAATGGTGAATTATTACAGTACACTATATACATAAGCAGAGATATAGAGGTTGAGACTAACATAAAGGAAATGGTAATATATCAGACAAATACATGTTCCTCTGTTAAAAGTAGAAAGTCTCACTCAGACTCCGAGAGATTAGTTTCTGACTCTCCCTGTGGGGGGTTCTCTTTCTCTGAGACTATTTCTAGAATGTGCTGGTGTATTCAGTGAGAGAACACTGAGGTTTCTCAGTCTCTAAGAAAATATGTATGCTCTTTAACAGAAGTAATTTCCTCAACCTGCACCCATTCCTCCAGTTCTGTCAGCTTTGGAGGATGTGGCTTACTGCTTGCATTTTTTCTGATAATCAGCCAGTTGCCTCAAAAAAGGCCGGATGTATAAAGCTCCATAGTCTTTTAAGTTTTTTATGCACTCTTCCCAAACGTGGTCCAGCATCTATAGCTTTAGTTAATCCTTCTGCTGCTAAACACTTAATTCCAATCCTACTATTCCTGATAAGGATGGGAAGATTATTGATAAGTATGGGAAAATGTGCATGTTTCTACAGCTATAATTTTCAGAATTTTAAAGTGTCAGGTTCATAGGAGTGTACTAGGCTGATGACCCCCTGGAGCCTTTACAAGCCTAGCCCATAGGATTACCCTGGCATCGTGCCACCCGGTCTTAGTTCCCAGTGCCTCTGTCGAGTAGAGCCACTGGAAAGATCCCCAGGGTGAATTTTCTATTTCCCATCCACTCATCAAGAATTCTCTTGAAGAGGGCCAGTGAGGTGCTCTGTTTGACATGTATGGGAAGTCTATTCCATAGCATGGGCAGTCTCTGGGTTATGAACCTGTCCCCTCCAGCATGTTCTGTTGATTGTGGTAATGAGGTTGAGTCTCTGGAGCGTGTGGTGGAGAGGGATTGGGATTTCTTTAGATGTTGCAACAAAGCTGGATCAGACATGGTTTTGTAAGTCAAGGAGAGATCTTATCTAAGTTGGCGATATGAAACAGACAGTAGTTGGACTTTTTTGAGTCTGTCCACATAGGACAAGTGTTTAAGGCCTAGGATCCTCTTTGTGAGGTACTTTTGCGGCCTCTCCAGTTGTTGCAGGTGTCTAGTGAGGTACATGCCAAATGGGGCATTGTACTCAATGACTGGCCTAATGAGGGAAGGGAGACAATGACCTTGTTCTTCCTGGATGCAAAACCCTTTGTAATGAGATGTGCCACATAGAAGGACTTTCTGACCACAGTGGCAGTGTGGTCAAAAGAGAGGTTGCTGTCAACCTGCATTCCCAGATCTCATAACGCCTTCTGTGTTCAGTGGACTACCATTGATGTGGTAATTCATGGGAACTGGGGTTTTCCCAAAGGGGATGATGACACATTTTTTGGCATTGAGCTTAAGGCCATGGTTCTGACACCAGTCGTTGGTCTCAGTGAGGCCTTTCTGTAGGATGTCTGCATCACTTGGGGAGTTAATAATAACTCCCAACTTGCAATCATCTGCAAACTTTGTCAGCCAGAGTCCCTTTGTGTTGGCCTGGACTTCAGAGAAGTAGGTACCAAACAGGAAAGGACCCAGGACCGAACGCTGTGGGTCTGCACTAGTGACTGGTCAGCAGTCTGACTTGGAGTCAGCTACTTTCACACCATGGGTTTTATCTGTGAGCCAGTTTGCAACCCACCTAGTGACATAGGGGTTGATTCCCAGCCCAGTGAGTTTTTCTATGATTCCTGAGTCGAGAATGGTATCAAAGGCCTTGGCCAAATCAAGGTAGTCTGTATGAACCACCTTGCCCTCATCCACAGCTCTGGTGACTGACTCAAAAAGGTTGACCAAGTTGAGCAGGCATGATCTACCCTTCACAAAACCAACTGTGGGATCCAGAGTCTGGAGATTCCCTATATCCTTATTTATTAGGTCCATAAAGATGTGTTCCATAGCTTTGCATATCAGACTTGTCAGGCTAATGGGGCGATAGTTCCCGGGGTCTGTAGTCACTCCTCCTTTGTGGAGTGGGATGACTGTAGCAGAGCACCATTTGGTAGGAACAAAGTCTGAGGTGAGGCTGTGATTGAACAGGGCACACAGGTGAGGTGCCAGTTCACTCTGTAGTTCATGTAGAGCACAGCCAGGGATATTATCAGGTCCCATAGAAGCTGTGTTCTTGACCTTGGACAGTGCTGTTTTAATCTGTGCAGCAGTAATTCTGGTGGGTGCCTGGCAATCTACTGGTATTGTGATTGGTCCTTTGGGGGGGAGGGGTAAAGTTTGCACTGAATCTGTAAGTCAGTATATTGGCAATATCTGTTGGCTCGGTATAGGAGGTATCATTGTACATTAGCTCAGAGCAAATCTGGGTATTGCCATGGAGATTATTTGCATAACTATAGAAGGCCTTGTGGTTGTCTTTACTGTCTGCTGCAATTCTGTTTTCATAGCTAAGCTTTAGAGGATTTGATGAGGGATCTCAACTTTTTATTGAGGCTGATAAGGGAGTTTTCACCGTATTCTGCATCAGTTTCCTCGTCCTGTTGTAGAGTTTGTTTATGGCAGGGGGCCACCAGATTGGTTTCCTTTTTTTGGAGGAGAGCATTAGGTTTGTCCCAATTGTATGAGAAATGTTTTGCCTGTAGTTTCTTCTCATGATGAAAAATCTGCTTTAAATAATTTAATATAATTCTGTCGTTGAAGTTACTACTTATTTTAAAGTGTGTGTGTGTGTGTGTGTGTGTGTGTGTGTGTGTGTGTGTGTGTGTGTGTGTGTGTGTGTGTGTGTGTCTGACTGCAGATAATCCTTCAAGGGTTTTGGCCCTTCTACTGTAGAGGTGATCAAAAAGTGTAATGAAAGGGGTAAACTAATACATGAAGTTTCTAAGATTTTTCAGCCCTCCTTTTTCAAATTTTACTAGGGATTCTTTCGCTCCTCATCCAGTTTTGGTAAGAAGAAAAATAAGCAGTCTCAACAAAATACAGGTGAACAGATGTTTAAGAAGAAATGGGAAGGGGGTTCAAAGAAGAATTCTGGAAACTCTGAAACCACGAACAGTTCAATAAGTCAGACTAAGTATGGCACTTTGTCCCCCTGGCAGTCCCTTTTTCCTCCAGAAAGTCTGAATCTCCCCTTTTTGTGTTTAGACAATAGTTCCAGACAAATGGATTCTGAAGATCATTCATCATGGTTGCAGATGGCAGTGGGAGAAAATTCCTGGTTCTCTGGGGGCAATTTCGCAGACCCTCTTGATATAACTAGTTCCACCTTCTAAGGGGGGAAAGGAGTTTTATTCAAGGATGTTTTCAGTGCCAAAGAAATAATGTGCTTTGAGACCGGTTGTAGAGCTTTCCTTCCTAAACATGTTTGTGATAGTGCCCATATTCAAAACAATGTCACTTAACAACCTGCTGCCTCTTCTTCCTCATTTAGGTTTCCTGGTAACACGAGATTTAAAGGATATTTGTTATCACAATCCTATTCATACAGATTTTAGATGTTTCTTAAGGTTTTATGTGTCTGGATCACATTATCAGTTCTTTGCATTGCCCTTTGGACTTTCCACTGCACCAAGTGTGTCCACAAAGCATCTAGCTCCAGTTATAGCTCATCGCAGTTATGATGTAGTGTTGGGGATAGCACGCATTACAAAGGTGTAAGGAAGCAATCATGCTCCGAGTCACTTGCACAAGTTTTTGAAACTGCCACATTTTGTGTGTGTGTGTGTGTGTGTGTGTGTGTGTGTTTTTTTTTCTCACTAGAAACTACTTTTTAAAATTGCACAGATGTTGGCAGATGGTTTATGGGTCATCTGTTACTGATTGGAGCATGGTCATTTAGTGACAGTTTATTAGCTGCTGTTTTTGTGAATGTGAGGGACAGTGCATATGTGTATGTTGTAGGGTTCTCACTGGAGCATTTGTGTAAAGTGCTCAACTGGGTGGTTCAAAAATATGTAAATTATAGTTTAATTTGGTTCAGCACAATACATTGTGTATGTGACTATGTGCAGCAGTGCATTTCATCCTGTCTAATTAACACAGTGAGTTCTAGCTTTTGAGTAGCCAGTTAGCAGCCCCTTTTAAAGATTGCATTCTGAAACTGCTGTAGTTTACTGTGGGGATTTTGACCTTGAGGTCTTTTGTTTCTTTCTGCAGTCCCTAAACTGTTCAGTAACTGCTGTTCTTCTGACTTCTTTATGTATTTGGAAATTTGTTTTCTTTTTCTACCGTGTAAGGTTACTTCTCTTTTTTCTCATTTCTCTAAGGTGATGTGTTCTACTTTGTGTGTGTGGGAAAAGCAATAGAGAAAAGAGCATTGTTTGATTCATATCACAGTCAATGAAAATTATATTAACAGTGATAATGGCATGGCAGCAATTTCTTGAGGGGGTCCTAGTGCCTGATTATAAACTTGCATTGATGTAAACTGGTAATAGAGCCTGCTGTGAATCTACTGTTAGGACATACTATTTAACTGTTCAAGATTAATGACATATTCTTTGGTTTTGTTTACATAAGACTTTTCTTAGTAGTACATCATGTGACCTTATACACAGTGTAATGGGTTAATAATTAAGCAAAAGGATTTTTATGTGAATATAGTTGTGTGACTGTAACTACTTACATGTGGTTGCATTTAAGAATGTTGAAGTATTACATAGCCATGTTAAAAGTAAGATATTTCATCCCCCCCCCAAAAAAATGTAGTTCTGTATGAACGTGTGCACAGAGAAAATGCAATTGTAGCTGACCATTTTGGGATCCCACTTCGAGTAAATCCTGTACTTCAGTTCTGAGGTGCTTCCCACAAATGCTAAGAATATAAATATTGCCCTAACAGTTTTAGCAGAAGTCTGTTTTAAATGCAGATTAGGGTCACAGCATAGTTAATCAGTGTATTCCCATTGAGAGTTAAAGTAGTGTTGACTGCATGTTTTTATGTGCAATACTTTTTTGACTGCTTAATCTTTGTATTTAATACTTTATCAAAAACTATTGGATGGACTTACATTAATATGAACTTTGTGCTAGTGGTACTCAAAAGTGCTACTTTTGCTAAAACAGTATCGATAACTGTATGCCTATGCATTTGAAAATGCAGTAAAAACTCACTTAAGTAACTAATTTCTATATTTTTCTAGGTCCTGCTTGATCCTGTCATGATCTTAACAATGCAAGATTTGCACTTAATGAAGAAAATCCAGTGAGCACTTTGGAACTTTACAGTAGAAAATTAGGCTGCCCCATTAGCTATATCTTAGGACTTAAATATTTACTGTAGCTTGTTCACATAGATACTTAGTGCAAATCAAGGAACTCTGTAATTGAAAAAAAGCTTTGTGACTTATACCAACAGCAAACTGATTTACTGGTAAGTGAGGAAATTGGTGTAACTGAGCATTTAATTTATCCTCTTGCCCATTATTTATTTTGTGCTGCTCAGCCATTCTGAAGACAGGACTAAAGATAATATCATCCCAGATACATAAGCTGGCGTGTTCCCTACTGGCACTGACGTGTTTGAATATATTCACAAAATGACTTCCAAATAATGAAAATTCCTTTCTAAGAAGAAACAAATATGCATGGGACCTCTGTATTTGTGTTCCATTGATGATGGTGAAGGGAAATGGCTAAACAGATCTGTTAATACCATCTTTCAGAAACTAGTGCACTGATGTATTGCTAAAATGGCTGCAAAATCAATAAATAAGTGTAATATTGCTGCTGACCATTAAGGTAAGTTGTTAAAGGGTTAAACATATAGTTTATGTAAAAGGATGTCTGTTATTCCCAATGAGTCTGAAGCATTTTATAAAAATGTTAGTTGCAGTATATACAACTACAATCAGTGGTAAAGCCTAAGTTTATTAACTTTAATATTTCAGGTAGAAGAACAAATTTAATACTAATTTTGGCTTCCTTTTAAGTGTAGTCATTCATTCCATCACTGGTGTTTATGTGCTGCTAACTGATTCTTTGTTACTGCTCATAAAGCTCAACAATAATGAGTGTAATAAATACATTACTGCCTAATTTGAGTGGCTATGATTTTTGTGCACATCCATTTCTGTTCCTGGTAATGGCCAGTGCTGTTAATCAAGAAGTTAGAATTCTGTTGCTTTCAAGTACTCCAGTGTTTTAATGTAGTTCTTGTTCTGTAGAGTGATGCTTCGATACCCTGTGATGAATAACTTTGTAATGCTTTGCAAAACAAGAATGTTAATTTACAGAAGCCATAGCATATTTTTTGATCAGGTATAAGAGTTTCTCTGTAAAGACTTGGAAATTTTGTTGAAATGCATACCTCTCAACAGCCTGTGATTTTCAGGGAAGTCCCTGATTTTGGATCTAAATATTATTCTTTCAGGATTCCAAGATGGCTGCCCACTGTTCAGCAAGTTGATTAGAGTTCTCCCTGTGTGGAAGCAGAAATGTCGGAAAACAGCCAGCCATAGTAGTTTATTGGGGGAAAATTAATTTACTAGTTAGTACACTTTCTGGATATCAGCAAAGAAGAAATCGGGGGAAAGTAACAATATCGCTTAGAAAAGAAAAAAAACTGGTGAGGAACAGACTTTCAGCAGTTCAGGGAAAAAGCATTTCAGGTTTTTGTCTCCATACAAGAGAGAGTTTCTAGTGATTTAGATGGGAAGAATAGAAGAAGCTTTAAGTAGCTATTCAGATGAGTTCATAAAACTGCAGAAATCACTGACTGAAGAACTGTTTCAAAAAGCAGTAGAGCTCAAAGACATAATATATATCTGAAAAATCTGAGATTTTCTGCTGACACAGAGAAGCTGAAAAAAAGCAGGTGGGATTAATTTTATAAAAATACAAATAAGCAATTGATCTGATATTCTACTGCAGGAAAGGGCATGCTGTGTTTATACTTCAAGTCTTGTTATGAGCAAGAAGCCAGGAACTGTAGTAGTATAGATGCAATCATATCAGCAGAAGGAAATGCTTCTGACAAAATTGTCCCAAAAGGGTAAAGTGTTATCAGTTGGAGACACCAGAATGTTCATGGAAAATGATCCACTGTATACCAGGCAAAAGAGAAGTGAGTTGATCCCTGCAGTAAAAAGGATGTCATGAGGCAGGTGTGATATTCAACTTGGTATATCCAGCTGTCTTAAGAATATTTTTTTTTCAGAACCAGCAGAGGCATTTTTGATATAGAACAGGCAAAGGAGGAAATACAAAAGTATACTCAATAAAAAGTGAGAAGGTAAGTTGAAGGGAATTCTGCTTCTCATTCCTCTTACATGAGCACAGCCCATAGACAGAACTTGACAGTAAGACCTTTTCCATTGGTTGAAAGGAAAATAATTGAGTAACAGAAAAAAAGCTCAAGAGCTGATGAGAAATATACAACAGGAATACGTTGGACTTACACCAGAGACTGGTGTTAGGTGGTTGAGATGAGGAAGAAGGCCAGCAAGAATGCGAAAGTAGGAAGTGCAAAGTGTAATTTTCATAACATGCAGTTTGGACATGAGAATTGTGCTTCTCCAAGAAGTGCGGGGGGGGGGGGGAGGGTATAAGTTTGTGGACTGTGTTAAACTGGACAGAGCTTTACTTCCAACTGTCATTAATATTTCAAAGTATAATGGAGGAATTTAAGTTGTAACTGTAAGTCCAAAAGATTATTTTTTAGTAATATGTATATAATTGATGTTGAGTGCATATTATCAAGTACTTCTGTACAGTATGCAAAGATAGTTTAAATTTAAGGTGGAGGAGTCTTAACATTGACTGATTTTAACGCCAGTGATAAAGTACTTTTTTGACTAATGTTTCTGGGGTTTATACTGTAGCAAGATAAAGGCTAGATATAAGCAGAATAGTGTTGTGATCCTGGGTTGCATAGGGGAAGTGGTTGAAGTGAATTGATCATATGTACATATTAAATTATGGTTGCTCCCCTGATTTTATGTACATTGGTAGGCATGTACACTGAAGTCATTTAAAAATATAGTTTTCTAGTATTTGAACATGCATTACAGTTGCATAATCAATTCAAGGATCAGATGACCTTTCTCTACCAGCAGTGCTCTGCAGTTCCAGTTAAACTGTTTGTAGCCGCAGGCAGTTAATCAGGAAATAATTCAGATATGATCTCTGAGACATCTGTATTGGGAAACAACAAAATTAGTACTTAAAGGGGAAGTAACAAGCATTTCAGTGAAAATAACTTTTGACACATTGAAGGGAATTCAAACAGATGAATTCCTAGTAGCAGAACTCAATTTATCATAAATTACAGCAATGCAAAATATGTTCATTTAGTTATAGTTAGCGCTGTCTTTTTTAAGGCTAATAATCATTTAACTGAGAGTATGCAAGTTGTTTTTCACATCTGGGAGAGGAGTTGAGATGGGACAAGAGTGGATGATGTGGGTGCAGGATGGAACACAGTCTCTGTCATACATTTTCAGCATGATTAAATCTAACTCAAGAATGGTTAAAACCTGTGAGTGTAGCTGCCTTAATATGGAGAGGTACTTCCCCTTTTTGGAAAGTCTATATAGTTGTGCGTGTTTTCTGTAAGTTAAAAAGAGGTTGGGGTAAAAATGGAAATGTACATAGTTTTCTGTTTCTTTAATGTTATTTAAATGAAAAGTATGGGAGATCTGATTAATTCAAACAGACAAGAACCTGCAATTACATATAAGATCAGTCTGATAGACATTAATCTGTACATGGAAGTTGAAACATATTAAAAATATGTAATGTAGAATATATGAAAGTAAAAGTAATAGTACCATATCAAAATGACTGCCTCATCAGTCATTTCATGGGGCGTGAATGGCACTTTAGGTATGGACAAGAAGCAAAAAAAATACTGAATTATATTAGGAAATGTATGGTTACAGCAGACAAGCTTAGAAATGAGCCTGTGAATTTGGCAAAGAAAGGATTTCAGAATGGCTGTTCAGCAGTGTATCAGGGACAAAGGAACAAGGGGGAGCTAATAATAAAACTGTGAGTGGGGCTCCAATAGTAGAGGAAGAGAAGAATGACAACAATGGTAAGTTTGTGGTAATAAGTGGTTATTGGCAGGGAAGGAGGATTGTAATGGCATGAATATATATTGCACTTAAAGCTACTATTAAGGATCTTAAGAAAATAATGGGAGAGGAAATTGGCTTCCAGTAGGGAATATTATTAATGGGTAGGGAACTGGAATCTGAAACGCAGTACTGAAAAGATGCATAAGTGGACGTAAAAGTAAGTATAACAAATCAGGGTAGACACTTGGAATGAAGAATGTAAAATTATTAGTAGGAGCCTAGACAGAATTTATATGTTATTCTCCAAAGTGCAATAACTGACTTAGACTGGACAGACATTATCTGTCACAGGAGCATGGTTGTTTGAAAGATCTGAATCACTTTCAATAAATATTTCAAGCCATGCACCAGTAAAAACCAAGATAAAGATACTGGGTGAAAGTGAGACACTATTATCACTCTCCTACTTAACTATTTAAAAAGAGGAGAATTTAAGAAATGGGTATTGGAAATGATTCAAAAGTTGTTAGTTAAGATACAAACTACTTCATAGCTGAAGAGTGGGATAAAATGAAAGTGGAATATAAAATATGGTAGATATGGGAAAGAAGTAATTGGAATTATTTAGAGGAATTATCAAAGGCTAATGTATTGCAGACAATGGGAATTTTAAAGAACAAGGAACGGAACAATTGGGTGATAAAGGGAAAATAATGAAGTATTTGTATAAGATGCACGAGTTTAGAAAGGTTGCATTTAAGCAAGTGTTTTTGTAACAGTCCCAGAGCACAAAAACTAGAGTAATGACTTAGGTAGCAGAAAATAGAAAGATATGTTGCCAAATCAGGGGAGCCTGTGAACCGAAACGTAACCAGAGACCCTATTTAGGTATTAGAGATATTTTTGGAAACTCTGTGAAAGTCTGTAATGAGCAGAGGAATGGGGAAACTAAGAAAAAAAAACAGAAAAAGAAATATTTATGGAACAGTTAAATATGCCAAGGTTAGAGGAAGAGAAGTTTCAAGACTTAATAGCTAAGATGGGAGGGATTGAGTTAAAAGTGGAGATCCTTCATATATTCTCCTAATTAACCTTATTATTGTAAGGGAATGCCCTACTTATAAAATCCCACCTTACTCTGTCAGTTCTTACCTCCAGTCCTTCTTGTATCCTCATAAATAACATTACTGTATCAAGGAATGCAAATGCTTCCATTACCTTACTCATAAAAATCCTAGCTTACTCTGTCAAATGCTTTTACTACATCAAGACCCAACAACAAAAACAGTGGTATTTTCTTACATTGCACATCCTTCTGGATGCTCATTGCTTTATTAATGTCAAATGTTTGTGTCCCTTCCACAAAACCATATCGATCCTGATCTGTCAGTTTTGGCAGCACATTTGCCATTCTTTTAGCGTGTATATAAATATACTCTTAATAATTTTAGAACACTTCTCCTGTGACAAAATGATCAGTTCTGTTAAGTTAGTTATGTGAAGAGCTCCATGAGCTATGCTTTATGCAGTTTGGCTCTAGGTCTCAGTCACCCCCTTTTGTGTCTTTGTTAAGATTATATGAATGCTTATGACTGGGTGAACGGACGACTAAGAATCGGGTTCCAACTTGATGTCTGTATTTTTTGTATTTTTTGTAATTTAGTTTGTCAGAGGTCAGGGATGCTTAGTGTTTACAGATGGTGAGACAGTTGAGTACATGTCTATTTTTGGGTAGTTATATACAACGCACACTTGCATCTTGATGGTTCTCATGGTACCAGGCTGCAACAGCATAATAGCATTTCTTTCAGCCTGTGCGTTCACGGACGTTTGATTTTGTGGATCCCGCTGAGGTGGAGTAGCGGTTAATTATGGTTGCTGGACATGGAGGGCAATTCTGAGAGACTTTCAAGTATGGTATGCTGATGGTTGTAGCTAGAGATTAACAGCTCACTCTAGTGTTTCTTATTGACTGAAGTTTTGTTGATGGATCACACAACTTCATGATTTTTAATCCAGTGAGATAGCGAACATGACATCAGCACGAGCTGCCAGGATGCATACATACATCTAGCGACTTATATAGAGTGTTAGGTTTCAGTTATTGGGTGGTGATCTTAGACAATTTCGAAGGAATTGTTGAGGAAGTTGATGTGTGATTAATGCTTTTGCTTATCTGTATGTTTCGCTGCTGCCCATGTGCATATTTTTGCTGCTATGTATTTGCACTTTCACTCTCTTATAGCATTCATATTGGCAGATACAATTCGCATTTTTTATTGGAGTAGGAAGAGCTTTTGACGAGGCCCTATGGAGACCACAAATAGCGTTAGGCATTGCATTTTATGACATGTTAGCGTTTTTATGTCAGTGTGTATTTTATGTTTAAGATATTTTTACACAATTCTTGATTTCAAGTTCTACTTATGTCTGTTGTGGCTTTATGCCATTTTTGTATACATCCCAGCTGTTTTCAGTAGCTTTCAAGTTGATGAACAGTGCAATAGATGTTTTCAGTATTTGAGAACAGATTGCTTAGTCGATTATTCAATTATTTAATAGTTAATTGTTCAATCAGCTGTATATTTTATTGGAGAGGTGTGTCTGTTTCAGAACATATAAGTACTGCATTTTAGATTTTTATTCTGTATTAAGGATCTGAAGAAGCGTGTTTTACACGCGAAAGCGCTTGTCCGATTAAAGTTTTTGATTTTATCCATTTATTGTGGTGGTCCGTTCCAGTTTGTCCTGAGTACATTTGGTTTTGGTGTTTGGAGCAGACCTTTGGGCAACAGCGTCTCCTTGTTGTTACATACTCTTAATAATCATGGTTTAAAATTGAATTGGGTCTGTATGAAGCTGGGTGTGACTGCTCTTTACAGTCTTTGGTTAATACAGCCACCACAGCTTTCTTTCAAGATGTTGGTGCTTCCCATCCTTCTAAAATACTGTAGAGTCTTCCAGAACATTACTTTCTTCCCATCTAATAGCCAAGCTTCCACAGGAATGCCGTCTGTTCCTGGAGACTCCCCTGCAGATGTGACCATTTTTATCTCATCTCCTCCTGTCTAATCTATTAGTTGTTGAGACTCATCTACCTCTAACCTTGGCATAATTAAGTCTTCCATGAAAAATTCCATTTGTACTCTTTCTTGATTTCCACATTTCACTGCTTAATACAAATTTTCGTAAAATTTCTGAAATATCGCCAATACCTATATAGGATCCATTGTTATTTTTCTTATTCTAGGCTCCCTAAGTTTGACAGCAACCCTTTTTGCGTTCTGTTTCACAAGTTGTTGTGTTAAAAGTTTTTGTGCTCTGGAGTTATCAAATAAATTGTTGCTTAACAGCAATGTTATTAAACCTGTGCATATTATACAAATGCTCCCTAGTTTTCTTTTTAGAACTCTGCAGTTGGATCTCTTCTTGTTCTGTGAGATTTCCCTTATTTTGCAATAGGGTAACCTTTGTCAGCCTCCTTAATTCGTATTACACCAAGGGTCTTCACAAAGTGCTTGGCCCATGTTATAGCTTTCTGCAGAACACAGGGAATTAAAATTTTCCCTTACCTAGATGACCTTCTGATTCAGGCTCAGTCCCCAAAGCTACTTCGAGAAAACCTTTCCCTCACTATTGGCCTTCTACAGAGTGTAGGGTTCACTGTAAATTTCCAGAAGTCTTCCCTCATCCCGTCACAAGATCACATTTTCATTGGATGCAAGATACAAACAGACAAAATGCCAGCCTCTCTTCCAGAAGAGAAAGTTTTGTTCCTTATTTCCTACTTTCAGAGCATTCTCCTCTCCAGTCCTTGACAGCAAGGGATTTTCTTCATCTGTTAGAGTACATGGCTTCCACTATCCCCATGATACCCTTTGCAAGATTAGACATGAGGAAGTTGCTAAGAACAGTATGGATGCAGCACTTACACCCCTAAGACTTTCTGATTCCACTCCTGCCTTGTTTAAAAAGGGAACTAGAATAGTGGATTCACCAGGTAAACAGAAACCCAGGCCTACCACTGCAGCCACCCCTTCCTTCCCAAGAGTTATTCACAGATGCTTCAGACACAGGTTGGGGTGTAACTCTCCAAGCCTGGAGAGTCCGAGATGTTTGGTCTCCCAAGCAGGCCAAAGAACATAGTGTGAAGGAGATGAGGGCTCTGATTCTGGCAGTACAAATTTTCAGGAGCAGCCTTGCTCTAGGAGTGCTGAGGTGGTTCACAGACAATACCACAACTCTTTGGTACATCAACAAGCGGGGAGAACGAAGTCCTATATTCTATGCAGACTAGCCCTACTTGCTTGGGAATTAGCCTTACAGTCAAATTTCCATACAGGCAGATGCTCTTCATCTCACATTGCTGCAGTCCTTACACTTGGGTAGTCCGCTGTCCTCGGTCGGCCCGAATATCAAAGTATTAGGCTGACGTCGGTCAAGGCGCTTAAGACTGACATCAGGACGTCAGGATACAAATGCGCATGACCGACGTCATATCCTCAGTCTTTTTTGCCGCATGGTCCGATGCAGAAGCAGTGTTGCAAGTGCCGTTCGGCGTTCTGAAATTTTTCGAATTCGGAGTTTCAGACCGAGTCAAAGTTGGCTAAGTACCCGTTAGAATATTTTAGTTTTTCTTGCCTCAGTGGTTTACCGGATGTCAGAAAAAGTGAATAACTGTATTTCTTGTGGGAAGCAGATACCGCATAGGGACTATCATACTTTGTGTATTCCTTGTTTGGGGCCTGAGCACGACGTTGTTGGGTGTCGCTTTTGTGCTAGGTTCAATAAGCGCACTATTAAGCGAAGGTTAGATTGTGCCAGGTTGGTCTTCGGGAAGCGGTGCAATTACAATATGCCGTCGGATGCTCCGACGCCCGCTTCTTCGAAGAAGCACAAGGACAAAGCAGCTAAGCCCAGGCAGGAAGAGTCGTCCGTACCGGACGCTGGTCCTTTAGAGGCGTCAGTGGAACCGGTGGTTCCACCGGAGGCTTCTCTGGAGTCTCAGGGGGAGACTTTGATATTGCAGGATGTGGCCTCTCAGGAGGCAGGTCAGGCTGAAGGGGCTTCTCAAGTTACTGTACTCCCCTCCCTTCCTAGGGTGGTTAGGCCCTCTCCTTCTGTTTCCAAGGCTTCTCCCAGAGGCAGGCCAGGGTTAGCTTCTGTTGGTGTCACTCCTAGTTCTACAGGATCTGTGCCCAAGAAGCACATGCTTAAAATGGCAGAAGATTTAATTACTTTGATTAGAGGTTCTTTGCCCCCTCCTGATAAGAGGCCTAGGGTGGAACCAGAGGTGGGGAGTTTTGAGCAGGCTTCGGATGTTTCAGAGTCTTCGGCTGAAGACTTGCAGGAGTACTCTCCTTATTCTGATTCTGATGTAGATGATTCGACTCCTTCTGCTTCTCCTCCAGAGGATTTTTCTTTTTCAGAGACTCTTCATTCCATGAGGGAACATTTTAAGTGGGAAGGTCAGGACTTCTCTGATTCCAGGAAAAGGCTTAGGGAATTTTTGCTTTTACCCCAGCATAGGCCTTTGGCTGTACCACCTGTTCTGGATGTTGTGGAAGATGTGTTTGCAGAGGCTTCACTTAATCCTGATTCTTTGCCTCCTGCTCCTGTTAAACCGGATAGGTATTACAGGGTGCCTGAGGCTCATAAATATCTTTATAAGAGTCCTAGGGCGGACCCAGAAACTGTTAGTCAGGGACCTAAGGGTGTCAAGGCCTCTGTTGTAAAAAATCCGGTTCCTCCAGATAAAGAGGCTAGGGCTTTGGATAGATGGGGAAAGAAAGTCTATACTTCTTCCACCTTAGCTATGAGGGCTTTGAATTGCCAGTTTCACATGTTGAAATATCAAAATTATCTTCTGACTCAATTGAAGTCTAAGGTAGATGCTCTGGTGGAAGGCATTGAGTGTAAAGAATTACAAGATTTGGTACATGTCTCTGAACAGGTGGGTAAGCATTCTTTACAATGTGGTTTTGATGCTGTACAGGCCTCGTCCAGGGTGGCTGCCACTGGGTCAGTTCTTCGCAGGCACGCCTGGCTGAGGGATCAGAATTTATCTGACCATGTTAAGACAAGGATTTTGGATGCTCCTTTACAGTCTGATGTGTTGTTTGGTTCTCCTGTGGAGTCAGTTTTGAAGAAAATGGAAGACAAGGCTAAGTCTATGCAGGCTGTTAAAGATTTTTTGCAAGTTCAGCCTCCGAAGTTTAGTAGGAATTGGCCTGCTAAGGGGTGGACGTACCCTTCTTATGATTCACAGTCTAGGGGTAGATCTAGACGTGGTAGGGGCAGAACTCAGAGCTCCTTCAGACCTAGGACAGGGAGTTCTCCTGCACAATCTTCGGGTGAGGGCAGGGGCCAGTCCTTTCGTAAACAGGCCCAATGACCTACCTTTTCAGCTGCCAGATTCTTCTTGCCTGGCAGCACCTTTGGGAGGAAGGTTGGCACTCTTCAAGGAAAATTGGAGTTTGATTACCCAAGACAGATGGGTATTGGATATCATACACCAAGGTTACAGGTTTTATTTCCATACCTTGCCTCCTTTCAAAGGCATGCCGGACGTTCCTCCTCAGCAAAGACTAGAGGCTCACAAACAAATTTCTCTGCTGCTTCAAATAGGGGCCATACAACCGGTCCCTCTGCCAGAAGTGGGCCAAGGATTTTATTCTCGCCTGTTCCTAGTACCAAAGAAGGGGAGCACGTGGAGACCAATTTTGGATTTATCTATCCTCAACACTTACCTGGACATTCCCAAGTTCAAAATGTTGACGTTACAACAGCTTTTACCTCTGCTGGGCAAAGATCACTGGATGGTGACTCTGGATCTCAAGGAGGCTTACCTTCATGTTCCTATCAGGCTAAGTTGCAGGAAGTATCTGCGTTTTCGGGCTGGGACTTCTCATTATCAGTTCTCTGCATTGCCCTTTGGCTTATCTACTGCGCCCAGCGTGTTCACGAAGGTTCTGGCTCCAGTGATAGCTTTCTTCAGGCTAAGAGGAATACAGATTTATCCTTATTTGGATGATTGCCTGATTCTGGCCCAAGGAAAGGACGAACTTCTTCATCATTTGCAGTATGTGATAGCAGTGCTAAGATGCCTGGGGTATTCTGTGAACGAAATAAAGTCCAGTCTAGTACCCTCTCAGGACATGTGCTTTCTGGGTGTGAGACTGAATACAGCATCCCAGATGGCCTTTTTGACCCCGGACAAACAAAAGAATCTTTCTCTTTACTTCCATCACTTGTCTCATCAGTCCAGGCTGACTGCAAGGACAGTCCTTCAAGCCTTGGGGTTCATGGCATCTTGTATTCTGGTGCTTCCCAATGCCAAACTGCATATGAGGAAGCTACAATGGTATCTCAAAATGTATGGACACAGCACTGCCAAGATATGGACACTGTCATTCAGATAATACCTTGCATTCAAAAGGAATTTTTGTGGTGGGCTCAGGAATGTCACCTAAACAAGGGACTCTCTGTGACCCGGCCAGAGGCGAGTCAGATTCTAACGACAGATGCCTCAGACAAAGCTTGGGGAGCTCATCTAAATGGAAAGTGGGTACAAGACACGTGGCCTGCCAGACTTCAACATCTACATATCAACTTGAAGGAGATGTTAACAGTCCAATTTGCATTAATAGCTTTCAAGGATTTACTTCTTCCAGGGCAGGTGTTGGTTCTAACAGACAACACAACTGTCATGTGGTACATCAACAAGCAAGGGGGAACACATTCTTATCCTTTATGCAGACAAGCAATGATTTTGTGGGAGACTGCTCTCAGTTTACAGATAAATCTTCAGGCAAGGTTTCTGCCGGGAGCACAGAACTCCTTAGCAGATGTGTTGAGCAGACAAATTATGGATCCCCACGAGTGGAAATTGGATCCTCATGTATTTCAGAAATTGACAGTGTTATGGGGAACTCCAGACATAGATCTGTTCGCTTCTCCACTAAACTACCAGCTGCCAAAGTTTTGCACAAAAAGGTTTCATCCCACAGCTTGGAAAGTGGATGCTCTTTCATTCAGTTGGAGCAAGCTTCATGTGTATGCCTTTCCACCTCTGCCTCTCCTCCCAAAGGTACTCCTGAAGGTCAGACAGGACAAGCCAAAGATGATTTTAATAGCTCCGGATTGGCCTCGACAGCACTGGTACCCATTACTGAGAAGTCTGGTACGGGAGCCTCCATGGCCTTTACCTTCGATTCCACACCTGCTGTCTCAGGAGAACAGTCATTTACTCAATGTCAAACTTCACTCTCTTCACCTAACAGCCTGGCATATTCTGTTTTGAACCCTGGAGGGTCTCAGCTTCCACAGCAAGTTTTGAATGTTATTTTGGAGGCCAGAAGGCCTAGTACAAGGAAAGTGTACGCAGATAAATGGAAGAGATTTTTATTTTGGAGTACAGCAAAGGAATTTGATGTTTCTGAGCCTAATTTAAGTGTGGCTCTTCAATATCTTACTGAGTTACTGGACAAAGGTTTGTCCTTCTCTTCTATTAAGGTTCATGCTGCAGCAATTTCTGCTCACTATGACTGTGACCCACCATTGTTTTCTCATCCTTTGTTTAAGCAATTCCTTAGAGGGCAAAGAATATAAGACCCCCACGTAGAGCTCCTACTCCTGCTTGGGATCTCAATTTTGTGTTGGAGAAACTCACTCTACAACCTTTTGAGCCTGCAGCTACTGCTGAGTTGAAATATTTATCATGGAAGACTGCTTTTTTGTTGGCCATTACCTCTGCAAGAAGGGTTTCTGAATTACAGGCCCTTATGGCGGTTGAGCCTTTCTTAATTTTCCATAAGGATAGGGTATCTTTGCATACTAATCCTTCCTTTATGCCTAAAGTGGTTTCTAGTGTGGCTTTAAACCAAACTATTCATTTGCCTACATTTTATGCAAACCCCCAAAATAAAGGGGAAA
Organism: Protopterus annectens; assembly: GCF_019279795.1. Classification (NCBI taxonomy): domain Eukaryota; kingdom Metazoa; phylum Chordata; order Ceratodontiformes; family Protopteridae; genus Protopterus; species Protopterus annectens. Next base: position 548,041,976 of record NC_056750.1, on the reverse strand, counting down.
AGATTTTGCACACTTTGGATGTACACAGACAGTTGTGATATTATTTGAGCAGAACTAAAGGGTTCAGGCAGTCTCAGCAGTTGTTTGTTTCATTTGCTTTGGGTTCTCAGGGCAAGCCTGTGTCAAAACAAACTATTTCTAAGTGGATTGGGTTTTGTATTGCTTTCTGTTATTCCCGTCATGGTAAGGAGATTCCAGCTGGGATTAGGCCTCATTCCACTAGGGCTACTGCCACTTCTACAGCTTTTTTAAGGGGGGTGGCAACTAAAGATATTTTGTAGGCAGCTACTTGGAGTTCAGTGCATACTTTCTCTAAGCATTATCACCTTCCACTTTACTCTAAATCTAGGGCTGGTTTTGCCACTGCAATTTTACAGGGCATTTTGGCAGCTCCGACTGTTTTATAGTTTTGCCATCCTCCCTTACCTCTGCTTTGGGATTCTACCCAAGTGTAAGGACTGCAGCAATGTGAGATGAAGAACATAGTACAGTTTTGTACCTACCATAAATGTAGATGTTCGAAGATCCACATTGCTGCATTCCAATTTACCCTCCCTCCTTCCCCTCTGTAGTTAGAGGCGGTTGTGTGGGTTGGGTTGTAAATATTGTGGATATTGTATATATTGTACATATGTTTAGTGCAAGGGTGGTTGGTTGTTTTTTGCTGTCTTTTGGTTTTGGCCTTTCTTTTTAGGGTCTTCTGACATCTGGGGCAAGAAAAGACTGAGGATATGACGTCGGTCATGCGCATTTGTATCCTGACGTCCTGATGTCAGTCTTAAGCGCCTTGACCGACGTCAGCCTAATACTTTGATATTCGGGCCGACCGAGGACAGCGGACTACCCAAGTGTAAGGACTGCAGCAATGTGGATCTTCGAACATCTACATTTATGGTAGGTACAAAACTGTACTTTTATCTTCACTCAGCCCAGAACACAGTGGCAGACTCTTTAAGCAAGTCCATGACCCAATCCCACAAGTTGATGTTGCACAGGGATGTGTTTCTGGACCTAATCCATCGTTGAGGTATGCCTCATATAGATCTATTTGCCTCCGCCATGAACAGGCAACTTTCAAAATTTCGTGCCAGCATACCAGATCCCCTGGTGTGGAAGTTGGATGCTCTGTCTTTCTACTGGAAGGGGATGTTTCTGTATGCATTCCCCCCTTGCCTCTGTTACAGAAGGGCCTACTTAAGATTCAGCAGGATTAACCAAAAATCTTGCTGATGACTCCATTTTGGCCAAGGCAGCACTATTTTCCCCTTCTCCTGCACCTACCCAGGGGCAATCACTACAAGTTACCAAACAGGATGGATTGACTCACACAGGACAAAGGAACCCTAGTACATCCACATTTGTCAACTCTGAATATGACATTGTGGGTGATAGGGTTTTAATCCCTTATAGACACTTTTTTTCCTGAGGACCTGCTAAAACTTCTGCAGCAGGCCAGAAAACCCACAACTATGAAATCCTACATTTCCAAATGGAAAAGGCTTTCCATCTGGTGTCATAAAAATGACCTGCAATCGCTGTTAGTTGATGTCCCGGTGGTTTTGTCTTATCTGTGTGAGTTGAAGGCTGGGTTGTCCTGTCCTTTGATGAAGGTTCACCTTTCAGCTATCTCTGCTTGTCTGCCCATGACTCCACCTTTGGCCTCTAGGTTAGAGGTAAAGCTATTCCTTAAAGACGTCCTTTATATCAGACCTCCAAGGAAACCAATACTCCCTCCTTGGAATCTCAGTTTTGTGCTTAAGAAGTTTACACTGGCACCCTTTGAACCAGCAAGCTCTTCCCTGCAAGATTGTACTTGGAAAACTGTCTTGTTAGTGGCAATTACCTCTGCTAGAAGGGTTTCAGAGTTAAAGGCACTGATCTCTATTCCCCCTTCCCTGTTTTCCATAGAGATAGGGTTTCCCTGCATACAAACCCTACCTTTATGCATGAAGTGATAAATATCTTTAAATCAGTCCATTAACCTTCCTACTACTTTCCTTCACCCAGTGTCACAGTAAGAAAATCTTGCACACCTTAGATGTGCACAGACAACTCAGATACTACCTTGACAATATCAGGCATATTCGCAAATCAGACTGCTTGTTTGTCTCTTACTACCCAAGAGCTCTGGGTAAGTCAGATTCCAAGCAAACAATTTCCAACTGGATTTGTAAAGCCATTTCCTTTTATTTGTCAAATGGAAAGAAACTTGCTTCCCCAGTGAAGACTCACTCCACCAGAGCAGTGTCCTCCTCAGGGGCTTTTTTCAGAGGTTTGGACATTGGCTCCATTCTGGAGGCAGCTACATGGTCCTCTATCCATTCTTTCACTAAACACTACAAGCTTGACACCTTCTCTAAGGCCAGAGCTTGGTTTGCAGGAGCAGTCCTACATAGATTTATTGAGAAAGCATCAATGACATGGAATAGTTGTGTAAAATCTTACCATAACCAAAGAGGTCCTTCTCTTCTATATGCTGCAGTATTGCGTTCCCCACCCTGCCTTTCCCCTGATGCTTGCCTAGTTTCCTGTTGGTATGCTTCCCAACCAGTATGTCAGGCTGTTGCTGGGTGGTATACAGTTCTGAGGTAGGTGGATACTGACATCTTCTTTATACCCGGCGTCTCTTTATGGGCGACATATGCATAATGTGTTGTGGTGTAGCATGCACCTAACAGTAGCATGAAGGCTTTTGGATACTGGCTGGATGTACGAGTTGGCTGGAGGTGGACTCCCTTATGTGATGAATACTGCAGCATATAGAACAGAAGGACATCTATGGATATGGTAAGATTTTACACAACTCTTCTTTTCTCATAATATAACTCACAATACGTAACTATTATTGAACCCTACACAGCAACTAAATAACCTAAATTCTTCACAGTTCTTTATAACAGTTTACATTAGTGTTTCTCCTACTTAGCGGCATAATCACAGGAGCAACCAGTGTCACAAGCTACCATAAACTCCCATAATCAACTATTCAAAAAGATTACAAATGCAAGCAGTGACTATAAACATAAACTTACTAATTTACAATAGCTCCATTAATTTCACTACTATGCAGTTCTAGTAATTAAAATACAAAAATACACAATACTTATCCTTTCCATTCCTATACATTAAATGAAACTCCAGAATTCTGTTGAGTATTTTACTTTTGAAACATCCACTCTAACCTAGGGCCATTATTTGGTAGTACTCACTACACCATTCCAAATGACCACATCTGATGTTATTTGCGTTTTCTAAGGCTTGTGAAAATCAGCTTCCACAGTACTTGTAACAAGCTTCCCCAGCTTCACACTTGTGTCATGTTGTGAACTTGATCTTCTAGCTGTGAGTGAAACCTAGTTAAAAAAAAGTTTCCTGAGATCTAAACAGTAACATTTCCAGATGCTGTCTTCAAATATGGTAGAACATACAAGTGAGCAGTAATATGCTCTCTCTCTCTCGTTATGGATACCCTGCCTTTCTCAGTATGTACATCAGCTCCCCTCATCAACATACATTGAATTTCTCTTGAGTCTCATTTACAGTAAATCAAGACAAATAATTATTTGCTGTATACACTCTCCTAAACACACCACTAAGTATACCGTCTTCTGGATCACTGATAGTGGCCACAGTGAAATAGTGTTGCTAGATGCCTTTTGTTATGTACTCACACAACTCTTGGTATTCACTTAACCCATCAAACTGATGGCAACAACAAACAAATGCACAGGCAGGAAAGCACACTGGATTGGATTTTGGTATCCAACCTGGAAAACTTCCATACTGCCTATACATTGTCCAGTTAAATCTGATCATTCACTCATATTCACATTTAAAATGAAAACACACACATCCATCTCACACAGCAGTACTACTACCACCTGTGTCATATAATACAAAACTTTAACCCATTCCATTTGTCCATTGCATTTATTAAGACTGGAGACTGTATTAGGTGATGACCTTGACTCTGCTTCTCAGTAGTTCAACCAACACTGTTTTGCACATGCTTAATTCCATGGACCCTTCCCAGGTAAAAAAGACAATGGAAAAAAAACATCCTTGGATCATACATTTAGCAAGAAACATAGAAACAGTGTCACCAGACTAAATCATCCACAATTCTCTTGCTATGAAATCAGTTGTATAACAAATGTACCATAGTGGTAGTCTGTTTAAGGAGATAACTTAGAAACAATCAGTGATGTTACAGAGTGAGAGACAACTGCATGTAGGGACATTTAATTCACATTGCCTTATTACATTGCAGGTTTGTGCCATGTGGGTCTGTGGAGGATGCAGGAAGAACTCTATAGTCATTCTTCTGCCATCCTTCCTTTGAGATACTTGGAGTATATTCAGAAAACATTTGAGACTCACTACAGGTGTTCATATAACTGCATCAGCTAATATTACCTGTTTGGAACATTGATCAATGAGTTCAGCATTAGTGAAGTGAAATCAGCAAATTAAAACCTTATCCATTTAATACTTTGTGAAGCATCGAGTAATGGCTGATTGTGAAATACTAGTGTCTGTTTTTGATCTCTTAAAATTCATTGATTGACAGCATTAATAAAAAACTTCACCATTCTGACTGAAAGCTGGGAATACTCTATCATGCCTACCGTTTCATGACCCCCCCATGTACATAAATTCCTGCCATGCAACTGCTGCAGCCTTTTTGATGTTCACAGTATTCTGACATATACATATTTTTAACAAATGTGGCTCCTCCTTCCAAAGTATAACAACACAGCCACTGAATTACCAGTTTTGCTACTTCACTCTTCTCTAAATCACATTACTGCCTCTCTTCCAAATCTAATAAATAGCAAGAACGTAAAAGTGAACTGTCTGTGTATAATCTACAAATAACTCATTCCATATTCTAACCCCCAATAATTGACCATCACTAAAGTTTTTTTAATGAATGGTACAAACCCATAGTTTTATCAGCTAATATTTTCCTGACCAAAAATCTAATATCCCTCAACTAATGGTGAGGCTCATCCTTTACTAGTTTAAAACCAAATCCCTCACTGATCTGTTCTACTCCCAGAGGCCAAAACTAAGACCTACGCCTTAAAGCAGGCCTTCCAAGAAGAATTTCTTATCACACACTTAGTTAAAGAAAGCAATCTCAGCTGCATAACTGTCTTCAGTAATGCCACATCGCACATATCTAGTTCTCCAAACAAATGGCAACTGTATTACATTATAATGCTGTGTAACAAAATCTGCATTTTCCCTTTAAGAAGTAATAAACTATATGATATAATATAAAATCAGTTAACTAGTTGATCTTTTAAAGTACACAAACAATTTAAATGCAAGACATTGCTTAATTGCAGCCTGTTGTATTTAAATTTGTTATAGGTAAGTAATGTCTTTCGACTTTTCCCGGTTAGGAGTCGCGACAGCGGAACTCCGGTCTGCTAATAATTGGCAGGTGATTTTTACGGTGCCGAGTAGTCAGGCCGACGCCCAACCTTCAAAGAAGGCACACCCATTCACGCACATACCTACCTGCATGTCTTTAAACATCACTCGACCGCAGGGAAGACATGCAGACTCCACACAGAAGGCGCTTCAGCCGAGAATCAAATGGGAGAACCATGTACTTTAAGTGAATACAAGTGACTTTGATGCTATAGTTCATGTATTTGTAGTTTACTGTACTCTCGTGTCTTTAATGAATGCTAAATTGTGTTGTCTGCATTACTCTGAAACTACACACTGATTTTTGAGTAATAGATCTGTTCTTCATTAAGTCACTGTTGCAGTGTTCCTCACTTACTGATAGTATCCTGCCAAGCATACCATGCATCCAGTCAATCTAAAAAAAAAAAAGCTTAATCACCTACCTCACATTCTGTATGTTGAACATGTGACTTTCATGAGACTGCATGTTAGCACTTAAAGGACGTATGAGCATGAAAATCCTCAGAACTTTCTTGCCTCCAGTCTGAATAAAAACTTTGTCATTGTCACAGTCTCCTATATGATAGGCTATAGTTAAAATGTGTTGGCAAATACGTACCCTGTCGGGGACCTTTTCTTACTATTGTCATTTTGTGGAAAAATATCATTTTCATGTCTAGAAGAATGGGGAAAACAGCTATGGTTGTCAAATACTGTATAATAACATTGTACTCTCGTATATGATAGGCTGCAGCTACAAATGTATTGGCAGATAAATATTCCACTGGGGACCCTTTCTTTTTATTATTGTATTTTTGTGGAGGACTGTCTTTTTTGCGTCGAGAAAAATGGGAAAGCAACTATGGTCATGAAAAACTGTACAAAGACAAAAATATTTTGTGAAATTTTGTTTAGGACATGAAGGCAATTGCAATCTTTTGTACCTAAATCCATTAGAAACCAGATGAATTCCTTAAAACTTTACATTAAGAATAAGAGGGTTTAGGCTTTTGCTCACATCAAGATGACTTTTGAGTTGTCTACCTCATATGTCCTTCTTCATCCTAAAAAGAAAATGAAATCATCAAAAGAAAAGGCCACATCTTCAGAGAAACTTACTGTTTTTAGTCCTTGGACCATCCATTGGGTCCCCTTGGGAGGCCAACATGGAGCAGAATCTAAGCATGTCCATATTTACCAACTGGATGGCCAGTTTGGCATTGAAGGGTGGAAAGGCTTTCAAAGCAATAAAGAAAGCTCTGTCTAGTGCCAAAGACTTGCCTTTGGATCCGATGTCCTACCAGCAGCCGGCAGCAACCTCTTCTCCCCCACCTCCCCCTCAGCATAGGGAACCAGAGACTCAGGCAACCCCCTTTGGAGGTGTCCCCTCTTCCGAGCCCTCCCCAGATTATCCCACTGGAGGGCTCCCTCGGAAGAGACTTTGTAAAAGGAAGCACACTGACTCACCTGAGTCTGTCATGCCAGACACTGATTTGGATGAGTCAGAAGTGTCCCCTAGATCCCCCTCTGAGGATGTCTCTTTTGCTGACATCCTTGAAATCCTTAGACAGAGGGGTGATTGGAAGATCTCTAACCCTACTGAGGATGAATCAGTGTACCTTGAGGCCTTTGGTTCCCGACCTTCCACATCCTGGGTGACACCGTCTTATGACCAATTCTTGGGGTCATATCCCGGAAAGCCTGGACCTCCCCGAACACAGTGGAGCCTGTCCCTAGGAGGGCAAACAAATTTATGACTGCTCTGGAAGATGAGTCCTTTCTTCTAAGGAAGTTCCTGTGGATGCTGTGGTGGTAGCAGCGGCCACAAAAAAGGAGTTGTCCGAGACACCTTCTAATATCCATCCTCCTAATAAAGAGTCCAGGATGATGGATAGGCATGGAAAGCATACCTTCTCCTTAGCAGCATTTACCTTACGATCTCTGAATTACCTGTCCTATTTTACTAGACTTCAAAGGGATCTCCTGAAGGAGTTGGGAGACACCCTTCAGGGTTCAGTAGTTTCGGGATCCAGGGACTACGTATCTGCACAGCTCTCCACCCTTACGTCTACACCTAACTCTTCCATGAGGCTGATTTCCTATGCAGAGGATGGAGTGAGCAGGGCAGCTGCAGCAGGAATTTTTCTTAGGAGACATTCCTGGATGCATCTGTGTAACTTCACGAAATCCTTTAAGTCTTCCTTTACCAACGTTCCCTTTGATGATTCAACTCTTTTTGGGCTGCAGGTAAAAGAGACTTTGATCAGGTGCGAGCAAGAAGGGAAAACCTTATCGGCCATTGGAGTCCATTTCTTTCTTCCTTCTAGACCCTATTCCAAGGGGTCAAACAGGAGGGAAAATGTGGTTCTGTAAATCCCAAAAAGGTTTCCTTCAGGCACAAGGTCAACCCTCCCCTAGAGACAGAGGGAGAGGATGTAATGGAAGACACCACCCTTGCGGCAGAGGAGGTTTGCAACATCAGGAAGATAGAGAAACTTTCTCTGATCATCCCTTGCATCGCCCCTGAGGGGTTTCCCGACTGTCCGTCTCTGGAGGCAGTCGGGGGTCATCTTTCACTGTATCCAAGTGCCAGGCTACAACTCTTCCAAGATCATTGGGTACAAACCATAATTTCCAGACATTATCCGATTCCCTTTGTTTCTGATTCCCCTGTAAACTGGACTCTACCAGATGTGCCACCCAATCAGTTAGACCATGCAACATCAGAGGTCATCTCGTTGCTTCAGAAAAGAGTCATCCATGAAGTCCCCACAGAGCAAGTAGGATCCGGAACTTAATTCTAGATCTCAGCAAACTCAACAAGTCTGTAAAGAAATCGAAGTTCCGCACGATCACTCTGCAGTCGATATTTCCCTTTATTGGAAAAGACAATTGGATGTGTTCAGTAGATCTTCAGGATGCATACTACCACATCAAAATGGACAGACGCTCCAGAAGACACCTACGCTTTTGGCTGGGAGCCAGTCATTTTCAGTTTCGAACACTGCCCTTTGGCCTCACTACAGTCCCCAGAGTGTTCACCAAGTGCATGGCAGTGGTAACGGCCCATCTGAGACGTCAAGGATTCCAGGTGTTTCTGTACCTAGACAACTGGCTCCTCACTGCTACCGCCAATTACCAACTAATCAGAACCAGGGACGAGACTCTATCCTTGTGCGCCAGACTTGGCATTACAATAAACCTAAAAAAATTAGCCTTATCTACATCACAGCGCATTGTATTCTTAGGCTCGGAAATAGACTCAACCACCATGACAGCAAAACTGACACCAGAAAGGATAGAATTGTTGCACGACCAAGTCAGATCCTTGTTGAAGTAAGACAAAGTACAGGCCAGGATAGTCCTTCAAGTCCTAGGGACTATGGCTTCCACCATTCTCTTAGTTCCCCTAGCCCGTCTGCACATGAGAGTACTTCAGTGGTTATTATTTGCCCAGTGGTCAATGCAGAATCTCCCCCTGTCTCACCAAATACTCATCACAAACTCCTCCAAGAAGGATCTAACATGGTGGTTACATATGGATCAACTTCATCTTGGTCGCCCACTTGCTCCCCCTCAACAAAATGCAGTCTTGACCATGGACGCCTCCAAGATGGGGAAGCATTATCTGGGAATGACAGTCCAAGGTATTTGGCAGGATCACGAGAACCACTTGCACATAAATGTTCTGGAGATGAGAGCGGTGCTATACGCATTGCAAGCACTTCACAGTTCTCTTCCCACTGGGACTATTGCGATTCAATCAGACATGTCTGCAGTGTGGTACATAAGCAAGGGGGGAATGAAATCTTACCCACTTTGTCGAGATGCTTTAAGAGTATGGAAATGGGCGATGAACACTCAGTGCTTTCTGGTAGCAACGCACATCCCGGGGAAGTCCAGTGTAACAGCAGACAAACTAATTTGAGCAATTTTGATGCCTCACGAGTGGTCCCTGAATTCAGAAGTTGCGGAAGAGATTTTTCACAAATGGGGCCAGCCTTGCTGTGACCTATTCGGCATGTACATGAACACCAAATGCAGCAGCTACTTTGCCCTAATTCCCCATCCAGGTATGCTCTGGTCCACAATTGGCCTCCGGGACTCCTTTATGCCTCTCCACCCTTTCCTCACATACCAAAAGTGATTCAGAAAACAAAACTGTTGAAGAGTACCCTTGATCCTCATTGCTCCTTACTGGCCTCACCAAGTCTGGTTCCCCTTCCTGTGGCCCTATCTCTTGGAGGAACCATGGATTCTGGAACCATCTCCAGATCTCCTGATTCATCAATTAGGGCAGTTCCATCCTAGTATCCAAACCCTGAAATTGACAGCATGGCTGCTCCAGTTCCACAAATAGCCAGGTGTGTTTCCCTTTCCCCTAAAGTCAAACACATTCTGATGTCTTCGCACAAACCTTCCACCAGGAAATTATATTCCAGTAAATGGAAAATGTTCTCCATTTGGGCAGCAAACCAAGGCATAGATCCCTACTCAGCTCCTACAGAGCTGCAGCTGCTACTATTAGAGTTCAGTTAGCTAACATCTCTGATTATCTTTTTGGTTGCATGGGAAATCCAATCATGTCCTACTCTTTATGCAAAACTTTTTTGAAAGAAGTCCTCCTTCTCAGACCTCCAATCAGGCAACCACCGGAGCCCTGGGACCTAAACCTGGTTCTTACATCTTTAATTTATCCACCCTTTGAACCCTCTTTTTCATTGGATCTGAAGTTCTTGTCATGGAAGACATTGTTCTTAGTGGCTATAACATCTGCTAGGAGAGTTTCAGAACTGCAAGCCCTCACCATTCGACCTCCTTACATTGTTTTCCACAAGGATAGTCTCACTCAGAACTAATCCTTCCTCTCTTCCTAAGGTATGTTCAGAGCATAATCTCAATAGAACTATCGAACTACCAGTTTTCTTCCCAAATCATACTAATAAATCCGAATGTAGACTACACCAATTGGATGTTCACAGAATTCTCAGGTTTTACCTGCACAGGACTAAAGAATTTCGAAAATCAGACCAATTGTTTGTTTCCTTTTCAGACAAAAATAAAGGCTTGTCTATTTCTAAGGTCACCTTATCTAAATGGCTTTCAGACTGCATTTCATTTGCTTACAAACTGCTGGCAAACAATTACCAGCCAAAGTAAAAGGCCATGCAACCAGAGCAGTATCAACTTCATATGCCTTTAGATCTAAACTCCCAATTTATACCATTTGTGCAGCAGCTACTTGGGCAAGACCTCATACTTTTGTCACTCTTTACAAATTGGATTTGACCTCTTGGGACAGGTCATCCTTTGGGTCCACTGTGCTGAAGAGTCTCTTCGCTTGAGCCACCCATGATAAAGGTGCTAGGGACGCTGTCCCATCCAGCAAGAATTACGGCGAGATAGGACTACATAACATAAAGAAGTTATGTACTTACCATAACAGTCCATGTTTGTAGTCCATCTCGCCTACATTCTTCCGTCCCACCCTCCTTCCCCCTTCCTGTTTCCTGGAGGAACTGGTGGATTATCCATTATGCTGTCTGACCTGGTTGTAGTTGTCTGTCCTCCTGGCATGGATAGTAATACAGAGTGTTCTGTTGTATATGTATAGTTATTGATAGTTTACTGACTATTATGTACCTATTACTTTCTTGCAAATAAGATCTGGGGAATTGCCGTGAGGCGTCATGGGATAGGGGTTAGCCTCGAGCCAGTAAAAGCTCTTGAGCTTTAGTATTGTCCGAGTCAGAGCCGAGAACCATCCAGCAAGAATGCATGCGAGATGGACTACAAACATGGAATGTTATGGTAAGTACATAACTTCTCTTTATGGTGGTTCACATGAAAGTGGTTGATCTTTTAAGCTGAAGTGGGTCCTTTTTCTCTGGAACTTTAGGATGTGCAACCCAAAGGAAATGGGTCGATAACATTTAATTTAATGACAGTAAGTGACACTGCTTCTGGCCTGCCCAGTAAATAGATCCCAACCTCCCACTGTACCATCACTATCCTTGCTTACCCTAAAACTATTAAATACTGAAATAAAAGTCCATAGAGAACTGGCAGTCTCAGCCGATTTTAGCAAGTCGTTCCCCAGGTTTCTTACTATCTCCGTGAAAAAAATGCCATACTTGACTGAAATTGGTGACCAATTTGCTTTATGCCTCCTCCCTCCCCCAGAATTACCCCGACCGCTATAAAAATCTTTCATTTTTTTAAATTATTTATCATAAGCTTTTGTTTGATCTTATCCCTAACTAAAAAGCCCTAAAGCAGTAAATCTGTTCCAAAAAATACACCCTCCAGCCATTAAATTACATTACCTTCATCTGCTCCTCTTTCAAACCTACTACACCCCTATTCCTCATAAGGGCTCCACAACAGAATACAGTATTCTATTTGAATATTAAATAGTGACTTATACTTTGACAAAATAATATCCCTGTCTGTAAAATTGACTTAAACACACTTATGTGATTTCTTGGCCATTGCTACACACTGCTACATTGAGATTTATGATAAAAACATTGGAAACCACTGCCCTCTTTTCCTTTCCTTTCCTTGTCTAAATCATTTAGTTTCACTACAGCAGTATTTTTCTGTAATTTTACTATATTCTCTTATGTGTCATTGTATATTCACCCAACTTGAAACATAACTACTACTCCTCTGCCCAAGCAGAAATGATCTTTAAAATCTTTGAAGACTGATCAATCCATACTTAGTTTTAAGAGAAAGATAACAAAAACTCTCAAAATTCTTACCATTTTCAGAAATGACCACATTAAACTGAATTAATCGTACAGTGAACCCTTCTGCAATTGATTTAACACCACCATCTCTGCTGTTGAACTCTCTCTTTGTGACTGTCACACACCTCCATTTGTCCTACCCACCAACTACCCACTGGTTCACTTGATGCCATCCATCCCTAGTCCCTTTATTTTTTAGACAAGTTTTCTATTGGGGACCTTATTTTAAATCCTTTCTAAAATGCAGAAGGATTACCTTTCGGAGACATTATCTTTATTTATGTTGTAAGCAGTCATAAAGTTACAGCAGATCACACAGAAAAGACATACCTGCATCAAAACCTATTTAAGTCTAACAAAAAGAATCCCCTTAAGTCATCAGTTCCATGGTACAGAGGAATAAAGTGATGACTGCCCAAATATGTGGTGACTGAGGGATCCAGACAATGGAGGAGCTGGTGAAGTACAGTGGAAGTGAAGTTCTGGCTTGCCCACATTAGGGGAGAATAGTAATCTAGCCTGCTTAAATGTCACCACCCACTGGGGGGTGTACATGGCATTCAGTGTATAGAAAAATGATGTATGTCTGACTTTCTTAGTTGGGTGTGTGTGTGTGTGGTAGCCTTCAGAGAAATATTATACTCACAGGCAAAGATATAGCTGTCCCTCATGTCTGTGGACCCACAGGTCAACTGTCGGGGGATAGGAGCAGGAGGAGTAAAATGAGTCATTGCTACTTGGATAGCTTACCATGGTGATGGGGAATGAATGGGCATGGTAAGACAAGGCTAGATGGTTGGCAGGCATGGGGACAGAAAAAGCATTAAAATAGTCTTTCATATTCTTCACCACTGAAATAAAACTAATTAGGACAAATATGTTGCACACATATGAAAGCATTTCCTTACGTGAATTGTTCAGAGCACTGTAACTAATGCTTTTTCCTTCCCTTTTCTGCTTGGATTGCAGTTCTGAGTAGTACATATGGTAGTGCTTTAAAATATGGTGATATGCAGTATTTGTGTTACGCCGGCTTACAAGTACTGTTATGTTTTTCAGCCAAATTATTTTGCAAGGCATAAGAGAAGTAATACAGCTGTAATATCTGCTAGGGTTTGGAGTTGTGGAAGAATTTACTTCTGACTGGCCAGGTTTATATTTTCACCCCTAGCAGGTATTAAAGTTACTATTCCATACCAGAACTTTCAGTTTTTAAGCTTGCATTGAAATTAATGTTGTGACTTTTGAGTACTGAGTGTGAGTATATGTAATCACTTACATTACAGTCCTTGAATGTCATAAAACTTGGTTGAGGAAAGTTTTGTTTCACCATGGATATGATGACCTCTTTCCTTATTTCTATGTGCTATATGGAATTATTATTTTTATTGGCATTTTGTTTACTGGGAAGTCCTACCGGGCATCAGTACCCACTTTCAGCAGAGACCCAGGGAGAAAAGTTCCATAAAGAAGAATGTTTTAACACAGAAAATTGTAACAGACCTGTAAAAAAAATCTTGATTCAGCTTTACATATTCAGAGATTGATATATCAACAGTTAACAGCTGTAGGCAAAATGTGATAAAGCAGAGCAGATATGCCAGGGCTTCTTTTCAAAGGGGCATTATCAAACATGTCCGTGTGATAAGTTCAAGATATAAATTAAAGGATTACATTAATAAGTTCAGAGTTACAGTCAAGATCAAATGAAACTCAACAGTGGTTTAGTAGTACAAGAAGGTAGAGTGCTTAAAACAACATTATCTAGTTTAGTTATTTTATGTTAAAGCATGGTATAATGGAGAGAATGAAAAATATGAAAATTCACTGATGGAGCAATTAATTGCTATTGTAGAACTGTGTAACATATAGGTAGAATAGCTTAATAAGCTGGATAACATGGTTGAAAAGTCAAAACTCTTCAAAGAGGTTTGATGTGCAGAGGACGTGTTTATCCTTGAGTAATGTAGGAGCAGACCCAGGATTTTCACAGAAAGTCTATTCGGGTTATTTGAAATGAATGGAGGATGATAGAGACTTTATGGATGTAGGTGGTTGAATTCCATGGTTTGGCCATGGACCTCATACTATAGCATAGTTTTAATTTGGTTTCAAGAGAGGCCTGGAGGTTTGTAAGAATTGGAGCCCCATACAGCAGGAAAGGTGGGAGGCAGGTGGTTAAGTGAAATTTGTGAGGAGGTTTTTGCTATATAAAGCATATCTAATTTGTGGTGTTTTAGTTTGTAGATGGAAAGGATGTTTTTGACATTGGATTCAGTGGTCTGTTAGAGTGGTAGTTGTGTACGGATTGATCTGAGGGCAAGGCAGTCATCAGGTTTTTGAATCACCTTATAAGTTCATTATCTTCAGTGCAGTACAGTGATATTGTTCAGAATGTTTACTGGCAGCAAATCATGCATCTTTATTATAGCATGGTTCTAAGTTTTGAGACAGTATTGGAGCATACCTAATTTGTAGTGTTTTTTTGTTATTTTGAGTATGGAGATCCAATTTGAAATTGTCATCTATTGTCATACCTATTCATTTTGTGTATGGTACAACTTTTGACTTCTGTTTTGTTCAGGGAAAGAATTTCGAGTGTGGATTTTTCTTGTATGTGTGTTTTAGTAGAACAGGAGTAATTTAGTTTTACTGGAGTTTAACAGTAATTGGGTGTCATGGAGTCATTCAGTGGAGCTAAATGCTTCTTGAGTTATTTGTTGTAGGTGTGTTGGGATGACAGTTATCAGCATACTGTATGAGGGAGCATTGCTGAGATAAGGTATGGAAATAGTTAATAAGATGTTTCTAGGGAAAAGTTGTTAGTGTGTCGATCAGGTTTATTTGAGCCTGGATGCAATATAGCATTCATAAATAGTCAGGTGCTTTTTTTAGGTTATTTCTATGGCTGATTTCTAGTTGATGGCAATATTGTTTTTGTCATTAACTTATTTTTTGCCATATTACTGAGTTCTTTGCAATGTAAATTTTCAGTTGTCCTATGCTTTTACTAAACCTTCCATGTCTTGTCTCTCTTATTTGTGAGAGTTGTACTTGTATTAGTAAGCCCTGGAGCAAGATTGTTTTTCACTTTTTTTATGTGATGTGGCATAGGTGTTTATAAAGTGTTTAGCAATATTGTATTAAATGTAACAACAACATCATCTAAGGGAATGTTTTTAAAAGTGGACAATTTGAAGGCTTCCAGTGTATATAATAAGGTGATCATAATGACATTTGAAAGGTTGTTGAGTCATTTTAAAGATGTGGGATATAGCTTGGTTTGCAATGTTTTTATTTATTTGGGGAAAGGATCTTGTATATTTCCATCATAAATATACTGGTAGTTAAGAGATCTGAGCACATGACTGAACTAAGCAGTATTGCAGAATTAACCTTCAAGGTTATTACCATTTTCAGCTGTTGATTAGCTAAGTAGGATCTTCTGACTCCCATTGTATAATAATGAAAATATGTTCTGTGTAAATTTGGGTCTGTCTTAGAACACTTTGTAGGTAAAAGCCTTTCCTTCTTTTTTTATTCTAAAGACTAGTCTGGAGGTTATCTTGCTACCCTAAGAATATGCATCTATATAATGTCACTAATAGGGAAGTAACATTTCTTGGGGATAATTGTGTAGTTGTAAGAATAATACAGTTAGTTGTGTTAGAAGCTGTATCCATAGTAAGAACATGGAAATGAATGGTAGTTAAGGGAAGGATTCCTGTAATGTTCACTGTCAAACTGGTCATAGTCTGAAAGACCAAGGAAAAGTGCTGCATAAAGGTAAGAATATAAAAATGTTACTAACATTTTTCTAATGAAATGAATTAAGATAAAATAAAACAGAAATATTTATATACAACATAAAAGTGTGTTACATGTGTATCCAAGAACCTCTAACTTCAGTCAGGGTAGTTTAAAGATGAAACAAGTCACTGTTGTATTCAGGATAATTGAAGTACCATGCATCATTGCTTAATATTTGCGTAGCATAATGTCTTATGGAGGAGTAGCTGCTTGAAGGACTGATTGCTACTGAACAACTGATAGGAAATGTTTTTAACAGGAAAGGATTTGGTAAAACATACTTCTAATAATGTAAATGTTGTGGTATGGAAAAAATGAATAAACCAACAGCAAAAAAACATGCTTTCCTTTTATAATTATTGCAGTTGTAATAAAGTATAATGACACCGTAAAGTATTTTGAATTTTTCTTACTAACTAGACTTTGCTGTTAATCACAAAATGATATAACCACCAATAAGAAAATGTATAATAAATATAGTAACTTGTATATGAGAATTCCATAGTCGTACAAGAGTAGGAGTCAGTGACATACAAAATTACCCTTGTAACTTGTTGATGTAATCCACACACCAATATAGTGACCTACAAAACATTACTAAAAATGTTCCCTGAATCTTAACATTATGGGAAGTTGATCAGTTGCCTAAATTATAACAGTGAGCAATTACAATACCCCATCTAGTTAAGGAAATTGTAAAGATAAAAGTATATGCCAATAAAATCAGTAGCAAATCAGTTAAAGCCTACTGAACATTTGTGGTATTTATCTTTCAGAAGAAGCATAACACCACCATAAAATGTGCTGCACCAAGAAAACACATTAGAGCATTCATAATAAAAATGAAGGTAATGTACTGAAATGGTTACATTAATAGTCTGAAGTATGTAACTTAAAGAAATAATTATATAAATGCTGCAGTCATAAACACACAAACATTTTCATGTAGCAATGCCAGTAACATTCAGCGGTACTAAATATGATATGCATAGGTACCAGTGCCATCCTTGTAAGGCAGACCTTCAACTGTCCCTATTTTGGAGGAATATTACTATTTTCAGGCCAAAATTACCCATACAGGTAGTATACATATTTTTGGAGGTATGTCCTTATTTTCAGCCTTCATTTACCCCTTCACACAATTTTTCTGAATCACCCTGAACAGACGTGATTTTGTTAAGCTGTCTAGTTGTCAGAAAACACACTACATGTCCAGTGTACTAATAGCAGCAGTAATTTAAAGAGAGGAAACATCTTGCATCTCCCTTTTTCATAAGTAAAAATAAATAACCTTGTGTGGTAGAATTTTGGAATACACAGTTCATTAAAGTCTACAGATTTTACAGTCTCCCTAATAAATGTTATTATATTTTTCTATCTTTTTTGCCCTGTTTTTAAACATATATTTCTGAGCAGTATCTCACAGTGATCCCACGATGTTCATTATAAATCACTGCTGTAGCAGCCATAGCTATAAGGGTTATACCCTGTTAATGACTGACCAGCCAGTTTTCCAAAGTCTGTTCTGTCCACCCGCAGTATACCCAGGCTGCTGTGGCTCTGGCTTCAAAGGGAGAAAACAGCAGCCTGGGTGCCAAAACCCTTCAGTACTTTCGTGCCTCCCTTGACATCAATTCTGGGCTTCACAGGATTGATGGTCAGCTGCTCTTCTAATTTCTTGGCAGATAAATCCCGATTCAGGAATTTATTGCAGACTTATTTGGTGTAAAATTTATACTGTGTCTCTTTAAGAATGCTAGGATCTGTGTGCTATTTTTCTGTGTTGTCTAGACTATCATGTGACTGTGTTCCAGTAGTCTCTCTCTATATTTTTACTGGTGTTTCTTGAATTTATTTGCAAAGTTATACTATTGGCTCGTTAATTTTTTTGTTTGTTTTATTTGTACTAGTGTTTATTTGGGGGAGTATAAGTGTGAACATTTTAGTGAAAATCTGACTTTTGACTGCTTCCTTCTAACTGCACTTACTAGTGAGCAGACTTCTTTTTTAGCAGGAAAATGGATTCACATGCCGGTCCTTTGGTTGCTTCTACTGTAACCTAAGAGAAGAAGGAAAGTGCTACAGTGCCCTTGCCTATATTGCAGGCTCAGTCAATATCTCAGCCTCTGATGGGAGACTGTAGTGGCCACTCACTGCTTTCTTCAGGATCTTCTGGTGTAGCCCCTTTTGCCACTATGTACAGCCTCGTCCTCTGTGACTATTCATGTGTCCTTACTGGTCATGGAAATGTCATTGGAAAGTCCTTCCCAGGGTGGTCAAGGTAAGAGACCTGTTTCCTGGGTGGAAATGCCATCCTTGAGTAGGTCTTCTAGGGATGTCCCAAGAAAAAAGAAGCAAACACTTGTACATATTACATTGGTTAACAACTTTTCTGTTGACAAAGGTGAGTTCATTACTTTGGTTAGATTTACTGCAGGATTGGAGTTCTTTGGAACAGAGTAGAAATGTGACTGTTAAAGATAATTCTAGTTCCACAAATCCTGACTGTTCTTTAACAGGTGATTTTGGTAGGAACAGAGACAGGGCCTCTTCTATGTTTTCTTCCAGTGTACCAGATTCTGATCCTGAGGAAAGCGATTCCTCATTGCTTCCTGTTGAGGAATTTTATTTTTATGAGACTGTGTCTAGAATGAAGCTGGAAATTCCCTGCCACATTCTGCTCCCAGTTATGCCATCCTTGGGAAATGCTTTTGATTTTAAGACTGCAATAACCATACTAATCAATCCTCAGTCCCAAAGAAGGCACACACAATTTTATGACGTTCCTCAGTCTAACAAGTGTTTGTTTTCTCATCTCATGGCTGACTCATCAGCTATTTCTGTTTCTTCTCCAGCTGATAACAGGTTTTTAGTCATTGCTAGTAAAGCCTTTGACAGGTGTGGTAAGAGCATTTTTTCTTCTACTCTAGCCTTCAGAATTTTGAACTTCTGGGCTCATACGTTGATATACATGCTTGCTTATGTTAACAGTTTGAAGAACGTTTCTGCTTGGAAGGCAAATCCTTTTTGAATCCTAATGCTGTTATCAAGGTTTCTAAACATTCTTTAAAGAGTGTGTATGATTGTGCTGACTCTTGTGTCCAAAGCTGCAGCTTCTGCTATTGGTATGAGACATTTTACTCGGGTACACATTCAGAAGTTTTCTGAGGATGTCATATGTGAGATTTTGGATTCTCCTTTGAATTAGGAGGTGGTGTTTGGTTCTTTTGCTACACAGATGCTCACAGTTTGATGAAAAATGCAAACTGATTCAGGGGATTACTAATACTTTTCAGCCCTCCTTTTCTAAAACTACAAAGAACACTAGGTCTTTTTTCAAAAAGTAAAACAGTGTCAACAAACTCCTGTCAAGATAGGTTCTGGGGAAAAAGTGGCAGAAAAGTTCAAATAAAAGGCAGGGATCCTTCCTGAAATAAAGGGACAGCCTTCCACTTCATAATTATTATTGCAGGACTGTCCCATCTCCCTTCCTTCCACATCCTTCAAACCTCTCTCATAGAGTAGATCTCAGTCTTTCCCTTGGGCCTCAGCTTGTATCAGACAAATGAGTTTTGAGAGTAGTTCAGGAGTGTTACAAATGGCAGCGAGAAACCTTCCTCCTTTTCAGGGTATTCCTCCTCATCCACCAAGCCAGACAGACAGATATGTTTCTAAGACACAGGCTTGCCCTGTGGGCTAATGGAGCTTGTTCCCTTAGAACATTACAGGGAAAGTTTTTTATTCAAAGAATATTTGTACTTCAAAAGAAGTCTGCATCCTAGGGCCAGTTTTCAACTTTTCCTTTTCAACTTGTTTGTAAAAGTGCCAAAGCTTAAAATGTTTTCTAAGTTTTTTTACCTCTCATTCTTTGATTTTTTTGATAACTCTGGACTTGAAAGATACTCATCATCATATTCCTGTTGTATCAGAGTTCAGAGGTTTCCTCAGATTTTCTTTGTCTGGGTCACATTATCACTTGTCTCCATTACTCATTGGATTATCTACTGCTCCAGACATTTTAATATGTCTAGCTCCAGTGATAGCTCATTGCAGACTGCATGGCTTTCACATATTTCCTTATTTAGATGAATGTTTGTCTTTGCAGAGTCCCCATTTAGTTGTCAGAAGTCCCTTACATGGGTTACAAATCTTCTCAACCTGGGTTTCCGATCAGCAGTTGAAAATCCTCATTATTTCCTTGTCATGGGGGTAATTTTTCTAGGATATCTTCTAGATTCTTCACAATAAAAGGTATTCCCAACTCGGGCAAAAGTGGACTTGTAACTGGAAATTAGAGTTTCTTCAGTCTCATATTTCAGCGAGAGCGTGTCTCAGGATTCTAGGGTTCGTGCCATCTATGATTTTCATAATTCCTTGACGTGTGTTGCACATGAAAAAAATCCAGTGGTTCTTAAAGACTGGATCCAACATTCCCACCCACTGGATTTTCAGATCCCCGTATTGGGTTTTGTGAAGAGAGAGAGTTTCTTTGATGGAGAGATCAGATTTCTCTAAATCCAGGTCTCCCATTCTCTCTCCCTACCCCTGCTCCATCTGAAACAACAGATGCATCAGATTTTGCATGGAGAGCTGTATCTCAGTGGGGGTAAAAGTGCAGGGTCTTTTGGAACAAACCAGGCAGGCCAAAGCACATAAATGTGAAAAATATGTTAGGTGTGATCTATGGTGTAGAAACTCATCATCATCTGTGGCCCTCAGGGCCTTTGCAGCTGATCACAGACACCACAGTAATGTAGTACATAAACAAATAGGGGGTCACTGAGTCTTTACCCTCTTTGCAGGCTGGGTATGGTAGCTTGGGAAATTACAGTCCAGCACAGTCTTACTCTTGAAGCATCCTATAGTCTGTCAGAGCAAAATGTAATGACAGACAAACTGAGCCTGATCAGAACACACCACATGAATGAAAATTGTACAGGGGGGGGGTTTCCAGGAATTGATCTAGTTATGGGGAACACCTCTAATAGATTTTTTCACCTCCTTTCAAAACAGACAACTAAACAAATCCCTCTTCAGGGCTCCTTGAAGGCAGGTTTGGAAAACAGATGCTTTTTCATTCTCATGGATGGAAATGTTCCTGCATGAATTTCTAACCTTTCCACTGATATTCAGGTTCATTTTAAAAATTCAGAAGGACTCTTCAAAGATTACTGTGGTGTCTCTCTTTTGCTCCAGACAGCAGTGGTACTGCCTTCTTATGGAATTGGCCAAGGGCAATTAGCACAGGATTCCACACAGATTGGATCTGCTCACGGATAGCAGGGGGATTTTGATACACCCTAGTCTGAAACTACTACAACTGACTGCCTGGATGATTCAGTTTTGATACCTTTTAGCAACCTGTTTCTAAGGATATGCAGCTGGTACTAAAATAGGCAAGAAAGCATATTACTTGGAATTATTATATTGATAAATAGACATTTTTGTTGCTGCCATGCTAACAACCAGGGCCCATTCAGGGATTCTCTACCACTGGTTCTTCAATATTTTGTGCAAGTTACTCTTCCCTAGCTTTTCCTATTCCTCTATCAAGATTCATCTGTAGGCCATTTCAGCATGTCTGCTCATGGATCCTCCCCTTTCTTCTCACTCTTTGGTCAGGCAGCTCTTGAAAGCAGTTTTGCATGCTAGACCAGCAATGAAATAAAAAATACCAACTTGGAATCTTAACTTTGTGTTGGAAAAGTTAACTCTAACTCCTAATGAACCAGCTCATTAGGCTGATATGTGAATCGTGACATGGAAGACTGCGTTACTTATTGCTCTGACATTTGCAAGACCATTATTTGAGTTGCAAGCTGTCATGGTGGATGAAGTCTGTCTTTTCATAAAGATAGGATTACCTTGAGAACAAATATATATTTCACGCCTAATGTTTCAGAGTTTACTTTAAATCAAACCATCAGTCTCCCTGTTTTTCTGTCCCATCCTGTAAACCAGGGAGAAAGAATTCTCTGTAACCTTGATGTGAACAGGTATGTTGACAGAACCAAGTCCTTTAGGAAAGCTGTTCATGTCCTATGGTGGGGCAAAGAAAGGACAGCCCATGGCTGTTCATTTCCCACCATGGTGTTTTTTTTTCTTATTCACACTTTGATAAATCACTTCCAGGCAGGGTAAAGACTTAATCTAAAGAAAAAAGAAAAAAAGTAAAGTCTAAATGACTACCACCCTGTAGCCCTCACCTCCACAGTGATGATGTGCTTTGAAAGGCTGGTCAAGGATGCCATAACATCTGGGCTGCCTGCTCATCTTGACCCAGTGCAGTTTGCTTACCGAGCAAACTGCTCTATGACAGATGCCATCTCTCCAGCACTTTATCTATCCCTTGAACACCTTGAGAATAAAAATACCTATGTGAGGGTACTATTCATCGACTTTAGCTCTGCTTTTAACATGGTCATCCCTGTTCATCTGGTAATGAAGCCACTCCGACTAGGTGTCAACACTCCACTTTGTAACTGGATTCTTGACTTTTTCACAGACAGACTTCAGAAAGTGTGAGCAGGAAAAAAACTCCTCAGATAGCATCACTCTTAACACTGGAGTCCCACACGGATGTGTACTAACCCTTGCTGTTCACCCTGTTAACACACGATTGTACAGCCAGGTAGAAAACAAACCACATCATCAAGTTTGCTGATGACACAGCAGTGGTGGGCCTCATTAGTAACGATAAAACAGGGCCTCATTAGTAACGATAAAACAGCATATAGAGATGAGGTGGAACCACTGATTATCTGGTGTGGAAATAACAACTTAGCACTAAATGTAAACAATACAAAAGAGATAATTGTGGACTACAGAAATAATCTCAAGAACATTCTCCCCGTACCATCAATGGGGAAACAGTAGAAACAGTGAGAAGCACAAAGTTTGTAGGAGTGCACATTGATGAGAACTTGTCTTGGAACACCAATACAAATGCCATAGTCAAGAAGGCATACCAGATATTGCATTTTTTTGAGAAGGCTGAGGAGAGTGAATCTCCCATTGACAGTTCTCACTACCTTCTACAGGGGTACCATAGAAAGCATCCTGACAAACAACCTTGTAATATGGTATGGAAGCTGCTCTACCTCTGAGTGCAAATCACTGCAGAGAGTGCTGAAGTCAGCCGAAAGGATCAAGATCACCTTACCATCTATCCATGACTTGTACTTATCCAGATGTCTCAGCAGGGCCAGAGGAATAATTAAAGACTGCACTCACCCGGCTTATTACACATTGTTCCTGCATCCATCTTCTGGAAAGCACTTCCGTAGCATACGTTGCAGAACTACAAGATTCAGGAACAGCTTCTTCCCTAATGTCATCAGGCAGCTGAACTCTAGTAACAACTCTGCTCCATGACCGCTATCTGGGTCAGTAGAAACTGTAGTAGTTTATCTTATATTGTGCATTAACCTGGTTACCAGTCTCATGTAATACTTAGTGAAATATTCACCATGACTGTTAACTTACAGACCATCTAGAGCAGTAGCAGTACTGTAAAATATCTCTTCATTCAGTGCAATACATGTTACCAATTTGTGAATTAACCATAGTGTAATACTCTATGGACCACAGTGCAGTCCTCTAATGTTCACAGAGTCTCTTTCTGTGCAAGGATCTGTGCAATGTCTTAACGAAGTACCTGTGCAGTACTAAAGTCTCATGCAAGTAAATCTTCACTGTGAAAAATGTTTCTAATTATGCGCAGTATTAGTCTGTCTACATGTATGTCCTTATAATAGCTAGGTGTTATGTAATAGCTAGGTCTTTGAAAATAGTCTATATGTAGTCTGCAGAGAGTCCGGAGACATGGAATATCGTTCAGTTTTTGCACTTGTGTGATTTCTGAATGACAATAAAGTTTACTTTGACTTTAAAGGCACACACTACTAAAACCTTGTTATCTTCAATGGCATACTGGAAAGGGCTGGATTCTAGAGGCAATAACTTTGTTCGGTATACATCCTTTTACAAGGCACTACAAACTGGGGTGCTAAGTCCAGAACAGGCTTTATTAGGATCATTCTCCCGTGGCACCTGGATCCCATTCCTTCTTCTACCTAGGATGGATAAGCTGTGGTAATCAACGCATATTGCTAAGGTTGCTGCAGCAATGATTTATGATGCCCATTGTACAGTTGCACAAGTTGCACTTACCGTAACAGTAAATGTTTGATGAAATCACTGCTACAGCAGTCGTACCCTTAACCCATTCTCTTTATTCTGCATATAGTTATGTTTTTAGATAAAGTTATATATTTCCAACTTGGATTATGTCAGGACAGTAGGCTGTCTCCTTTTGGGGGTAAGAAAGTCCTGAAAGATTTTCATGCTTAGGCTACTGTTTTCTCCTTTTGGAGCTTGAGCAATAACAGCTTAGGTGCAGTGTTTGTGCATGTGTGTACACGCATGTGAGTTGGGGGGAAGAAGCAAAGAATTAGGAAGACCTGACAGCCATTATATTCTTGGCAAGATATATCCCCTACAGATTATGCTACTGCAGCAGTTATTTCACTGAACTTCTACTATTATGGTAAGTGAAACTTATACAACTATACTCTCCTATTAGAAGTGAGAAGAATTAAAGCTATTTGGCATTTAAATTTTATACTAATTAGATGTCCAGATTTTTGGCTGGAAGTTCCTTCTTGCAAGGACTTCTGTGTCCATTTTCATTGTCTGCAGGCTGAGAGGTATGTTGTAAGGTATAACTCTACTCCAGTACAGAACATAGAATGTCCCATGAAAAAAAAAATAATTTTATCAAAATTGTCATATCATTTTGATAGGAAGAAAAAAGGTATGCACACATGCATACAATTTTCCTTGTCAACTCAAATTCTTTAGTGTAAATACAAAAGTTAAATATGAATCATGAGTCAACAGATATATCTACTGAAAATAATATCCAATACATCTGTCCATTTTAGGTCATACTGTCTTAACAGTCACAGAAAGCTTAAAAATTAAAGGTACCTACATAGGCATACTTAGTGTAACTTCTGATGAAGCATTAATAGTGGGGTACTAGACTAGTCAGTAAAATAGTAACAGACTACTTAATTTTGAATTATGTATAGTGCACAAATTAAATCTATGAAACATTTCATTGACCTGTTTGCTTAAGCACAGTTTATCAGATTATACTACATAAAGTAATCATGATGCAGTATTCAAATATGGTAAAAAGTACAGTTTTGTACCTACCATAAATGTAGATGTCCGAACTGGATAGCATCTGCAGTCATAACAACTGGGTTGTCCTGTCGTCAGGCAGCCCCTCAGTCGGCCGGATTCCAAAGTCCGGGTCCGGCTTCGGCTGATGTCGCACTTCACCCGACGTCATCTCTGTTGGTCTTCAGGTATAAAGGCATCAGCCGACGCCATTTTCCTCAGTGTTTCTTGCCCCAGATGCCAGTAGCCCTCTTGTAGGCTAAAAATTTTGGATAAATGCCAATGTTTCCAAAAAGATAGTGGTAAACACCAAAAAATAAGCATGTATGTACATATATACAACAAATACACCATAAAAGACTCCCCCCACCAGCTAGCTATTAGGAGGGTAAACACCCTAGGAGTACCACAGAGGGGAAGGAGGGAGGTAATCCTGACTGCAGATGCTATCCAGTTCGGACATCTACATTTATGGTAGGTACAAAACTGTACTATGTCCTTCATGGATGCATCTGCAGTCATAACAACTGGGTAGAATACCATAGCCAACTAGGGGAGGAGGAAGAAACTAGATTATGGTGTGTTTAGGATCCCTTGCAGTACAGCAGTGGCAAACCCTGCTCTGGATCTGGAATATAGAGGCAAATTATAATGCTTGGCAAATGTATGCACGGAGGTCCAAGTAGTCGCCTCAATAATGTCTTTGGTTGCCACTCCTCGTAAAAAGGCTGTGGTAGTGGCTGTTGCCCTTGTGGAATGAGGTCTTATGTTCTGTGGAATTGGTTTTCCATGGAAGGAGTAACAGAATCGTATGCAATTTCCTATCCATTTGGAGATTGTCTGTTTGGAAATAGCTTTTCCTTCCCTTCCTGTTGCATAGGCTTCAAAAAGTTGATCAGTTTTTCTGCTACTTTTTGTTCTGTCCAGGTAGTAGCGTAGCTGTCTATGTACATCCAAGGTATGCAGTATTCTTTCCCCTCTGTTTTGTGGGTTGGGAAAGAAGGTAGGTAGGTGGATTGCCTGGTTTAAAGACACTCTGGATACCACCTTAGGCATAAATGTAGGATTAGTCCTCATGGACACTCTATCTGGATGGAAGATTAGGAAGGGTTGTACTGCCATTAGGGCCTGAGTTCAGAAACCCTCCTGGCTGAGGTTATTGCCAGTAGGAAGGCGGTTTTCCACGATAGATGCTGTAGGTCTGCTGTTGCTGCTGGCTCAAAGGGTGATAGTGTCAACTTTTCTAGCACAAAGTTCAAGTCCCAAGCTGGTAATGGTGGTTTCCTTGGAGGTTTTACATTTTTGATTCCTCTGAGGAACTGTCTGAGTAATGGGTGTGAAAAAACAGGTGGATCAAAGCTGTATTCTGCTGATATAGCTGATGCATGTATCTTGATGGAGGAGTAGGACAGGCCTGAATGTAGAAGTTCTGCCAGATACTCCAGGATGTTAGGCATATCTATGTTTGACACATCTTTTCCTCTTTCAGTACTCCAAATGACAAACCTTTTCCTGCATAGTTCCTTCTTGTTGAAGGTCTGCGGGCTTCAAGAATAATGTCTTTAACTCTTTGGGAAAGTTCTGGATTAGCTGCTGCTATGTGATGTTCCATGCAGTCAGTTGCAACGTTTTTAGGTTTGGATGCATGATGCTGTAGTTGTTCTGAGTTAACATCAAAGGCATCAGGGGTATTGGCCACATATTGTTCTGAGACATGCTCCTCAGCAGTGGGTACCAGTGTTGTCTTGGCCAGTTTGGAGCTATTAGGATTATCCTTGGACGTTCTTCCTTGATTTTTAGTAATACCTTGTGTATCAAGGGAAGAGGTGGGAATGCATATGCTGCTAGGCCTTTCCAGCTGAAGGAGAGCGAATCCACTTTCCATGCTAGTGGGTGGAATGTCCTTGTGCAGAACTTTTTGAGCTGGTGATTGAGAGGGGAAGCAAATAAGTCTATCTGAGGCATTCCCCATTTCTTTGAGATGGTCTTGAAGATGTCCGGGTGAAGCATCCATTCGTGGGCATCCGATGTGGTTCTGCTTAATATGTCTGCTAGAGTATTTTCTTTTCCCGGTACAAATATTGCCTGTAACTGGATGTTGTAGCTGAGTGCCAGGTTCCACAGCTCCAAAGTCATTCTGCATAGGGGGTATGAATGAGTGCCTCCCTGTTTGTTGATGTACCACATGACTGTGGTGTTGTCTGTCCTTATCATCAACTGGCCCTCTTTGAGAAATGGTCTGAAGTTTTGGATTGCCAGTTTTACTGCCAGCATTTCTTTTAGGTTGATGTGCAGGTGAAGTTGATCCTGCGTCCACAATCCTTGCACGCACTTGTCCAGCATGTGGGCCCCCCATCCTAGGTCTGAAGCGTCTGTTGTGATGGTTTGGCTTGCTTGACATCTGCGAAAGGGTAGCCCTGGGTTTGACTGGCATGCTTGAGCCCACCATAGGAACTCCTGTTTTAAGCATGGAATTAGTGGAATTTCTATTTCTAGGCTGTGCCTGTGTTGGGACCATAAATTCTTTAGGTACCACTGTAGTTTTCTCATATGTAGTCTGGCAAGTGGAACCAAGATTATGCATGATGCCATGAAGCCCAAGGCCTGCAGTACTTTTCTTGCTGTTAACTTGTTCTGTTTTGTTAGTGCCAAGAAGTAAAGAGGGAGTTCTCTTTGTTTTTCTGCAGTTAGGAAAGCCATTTGTTTTACTGTGTCCAATTCCGCCCAAGAATGTCCTTGTCTGGGATGGGATCAGCCTTGATTTTTGTAAATTGACTGTGTATCCCAGTGCTTGTAGCAAGTAAATGACCCTTTGTAAATCTGTTGTCAGCTTGCTTTTGTTGTCCCCTTGTAGCAGGCAGTCGTCCAGGTATGGGTAAATTTGAATTCCCTGTAGTCTGCAGTGGGCGATTACTGATGCCAGGCATTTTGTGAATACTCTGGGCAGTAGATAAGCCAAAGGGCAATGCTGAGAATTGATAATGCTCTGATCCTGCAAGAAATCTGAGGTATCTTCTGCAGATTGGTCGAATGGGGACGTGCAGGTATGCCTCCTTGAGATCTAGAGTTACCAGCCAACACTCCTTGCCCAGCATGGGAAGAAGTTGCTGTAGGGTCAGCATTTTGAATTTTGGGACAATGATGTATGTATTTAAGGTGGACAGGTCGAGAATAGGTCTCCAACTTTTTCCTTTCTTGGAACTAGGAATAGTCTTGAATAGAATCCCTTTCCTTGTTCTGTTGTTGGCACTCTTTCCACAGCTCTCATGTTTGCTAACTGCCTTATCTGTTGTAGAGCCTCTGTTTTTTGATTTGGAGCTAGCTTTGTCATTCCTCTTTGACTGGTAAAGTGTGGAAGTGGAACCGTAACCTTGATCTATGGTTTGTAAAATCCACTTGTCTTTTGTGATATAGTGCCAGTTCTTTGAAAATAAGGTTAATTTGCCGCCTAATGGAGCTGCTATTTGTTCCCTGGTAGGCGGATTTAGAGTTAAGTCACTGTGGCTGTGTTGTTGTAGTGGCAGTGGTTGTGTCTGTGCCTCTGTTGTTACCTTGCCACTGTCGCCCTCTGTAGGCACCTCCTCTGGATTGGTTTCTGCCTCTGGAACGTCTATTCCTGCCCCTTTGGGATCTTGTGGAGTCAGGAAAGGACCAGATTTTGGCAGGCCAGTTCCTGCTAAACCTTGGGGGTTGGACCTGCAAGAAATCTTTAACCGTTTGAACGGATTTTGCCTTTTCTTCCATTTTCTTCATTACCTGCTGGGCAGGTGTACCAAACAAGCTGGTCTTATCCATAGGTGCATCTAATAACTTAGCTTTAACATGATCCGGTAAAGCTTGTTCCTTTAGCCATGCATGCCTTCTTATCACTGTGCCAGTCATGGCTGATCTAAATGAAGCCTCCAGTGCATCATAGCCACATTTTAAGGAATGGTTACTAACCTGTTGTATGTTATTTACCATTTCTAATACATATTTCTTATCAATTGATTCATCAGAGGATAGCTTTTTTGTTAACTGATCAAGCATAAACTCTTGGTATTGTATCATGTGAAACTGACAGTTTAAAGCTCTAGCTGAAAGAGTAGCTGAAGTGTAAACCTTTTTGCCCCATCTGTCTAGAGACCTGGCTTCCCTTTCAGAAGGAATAGGGTTTTTAGCTGTGGTCGCGGCTACTGCCTTGGGACCCTGGGATATAGTTTCAGGGTCTGCCAGAGGGGCCTTGTAAAGGTGGTGATGAGTGTCTGGTACCCTGTAAAATCTGTCTGGTTTGGCAGGGGCTGGAGGTAAAGAATCTGGTGCAGAGCAGACATCATTGAAGGCATCATCCACTACAGAGAGCACAGGAGGTATAGCTAAGGGCCTGTGTTGTGGAAGGTGCAGAAAGGTTCTCAGTCTTTTTCTGGAATCTGAGAAATCCTGCTGCTGCCATTGGAACTGCTCTCGCATGGCATGTAAGGTTTCCCCAAAGGAAAATTCTTCTGGTGGGGAGGCAGCTGGAATGGATTCTTCAGCATCTGAGTCTTCAAAATTGGAGAAAGGAGCCTCTGGCTGGTCTGTTATGTCTGATTCATCAGCAGAGTCATCAGAGGACACAGGCTCGGGGGGCTCTGCCCTAGGTCTCTTCTCTGGGGGCTGAGAGGCCCTGTCTGGGTGAGATTGAGATCCCCTAATTAATGAAATTAAATCCTCTGCCAGAGTAAGCATCTGTGCACTAGAAGAGGGCCGGGTTGAAGGTGGTTTAGCAGGCACTGTTCTAGTAGTTTTGGCTGCTTTGGCCCTGGCAAAGGCCTTAATGGACATGGCTGCTGGAGGCCTAGCAGCACCACGTGCTGGGGTAGACACATCCAAGGGAATGGTGTCTGATAAGTCAGTGGCAACCACCGTAGTGGATAAAATTTCTGAGGCCGATTCAAGAGAAGTAGCAGGGGCCTCAGTGGTAGTGATAGATTCTGCTGTATTTTGATCAGTTTTCTCGGTTTCGGCCGAAACCGAGACACTCGCGGTTTGCTTAACCATGGTTTCGGCCGAAACCGCTGAAAAGTGTCGGTCTTTATCTTTGCGTTTTTTAGCAGTTTGGGTAGTCGGAGGATCCGACGGCATAATATACGCAAAATCAGAACCGAAAAACTGTTCAGCAAACTCCGACCGACGCCTAAGCGTTCGTCGGTTGAAAGAAGCACAGGCCGAACAGGCTGCTACGTCGTGGGTTGGGCCTAAACAAGGTAGACAGTAAGAGTGGAAATCCTTATGAGGTATTTGTTTCCCACAGGTTAAACAATTATTAACTTTTTCTGACATCGGCTGAGGCAAGAAAGAGTCCCCAACGGGGTACTTAGCTTTAGAAGTCTTCGAAGTAGTATTCGATAGAAGTAATCTCTGGATCCGACCGACCGGCACTTGCGAACAGCTTCTGCTTCGGGCGCCACGCGGCAAGAAAGACTGAGGAAAATGGCGTCGGCTGATGCCTTTATACCCGAAGACCAACAGAGATGACGTCGGGTGAAGTGCGACATCAGCCGAAGCCGGACCCGGACTTTGGAATCCGGCCGACTGAGGGGCTGCCTGACGACAGGACAACCCAGTTGTTATGACTGCAGATGCATCCATGAAGGACATCAGAGCATATGTAACCTAAGCAGTGTTAGAACTCACAATATTCTTTATCCATTTTTCTCAAAAGAAGAAGGTGTTGTAAGAAGACATAAACTAGGCAGCAGATTTTCTCTTGGGTCTGTTTAGACACATAAATGAATATAGTATAGACTTTTAAATAAGAGAGAGAGAGAGAGATAAACAACATTGTTTTTCAAGTTTTACTAATAAATCCCAAACATGCAAAATAAAATATTGTGGAACTGCAAAAGGATATTCAATAGGCATTACCGGGAGACCGTATAAGTTCATGTGTGACTGCTTCAAATATGTTGACTTAATGGCATTTAGAAAAATAAAGTTGTTGCACAGGATTTCTTTGTAAATACTTTCTATAATAGAGATCAGTCCTGTGGAAGGCTGAAACATGTAGGTAATATTACTCATGCTGTTACATTTAAAACTTTTCTTTTTCTGTTCATCATTTCATTGGTATTTCCCTGTAACTTGAGGATCCACAATGCAAACTTTTATACTGTCAGATTATTGAGTGCCAACCAGGCATTTCTACATATTATACAATGCCTCCCCTAAAACGTGCATGCTGATTGGCCAGCCCAACCAGCGTGCCCGTTGTAAATCCCTCGATATACTAACAGAAAAAGGTCCGGTCACCCGGACTTTTTCCGTTAGTATAGAACACTGTCTCGCTATGTTAAAAGAGTTTAACATAGCGACACAGGTTTATAAAAAGCAACGGAGATCTCCGTTGCTAAAAGCTGTCTCGCTATGTTAAACTCCTTTAACATAGCGACACAGTGTGTAAAAAGCAACGGAGATCTTGCGATCTCCGTTGCGTTTAAAGTTCGCTATATTAAATGGGTTTAACATAGCGAGACAGCTTTAAAATAAGCAACGGAGATATCCATTGCTTATTTTAAAGCTGTCTCGCTATGTTAAACCCATTTAACATAGAGAAACAGTAAAAAAAAGCAATGGAGATCTTGCGTTCTCCGTTGCTTTTGCCCATAGCTCTGATGTACTGCGCAGGCGCGCAGTACATCAGAACTGCCGCAGAATACCAGACAGCTGTGGAAGGGCAGTAAACAGGCATTATACAATGCCATTATTTAAGAAAAGTAATTATTTCTTTTCTTAAATAATGTCATTGTATAATAGCAATAACCCACTTCTGGGTGTGGGTAATCCTGGATTTACCCACGGTTGGCTTTGTTTGGTCCCTCGGGACCAAACCACGCCAACCGTGGGTAAATTCAGCATTACCCACACCCAGGCGTGGGTTATTGCTATATTATAATACCAGTCACAGCAGCTGTGATAGCAATATTAGTTGTGTCATCTTCATTGCCCAGAGATTCACAACCTGAACATTCTTAATCTTAGAAAGCAGTTCCTTATCATTGGAATCTGTTAAGTTACTTGTGATGATCATCATTCCCACTGCCTAAGTAGCATTTTTGGTTATCTTTCCCACTGCCTAAGTAGCATTTTTGGTTACCTGCCAAGTAACCCAGTACTGGACAGCTTTCAAAAACTCAAACTCCACTCCCTCTTTTTTCCTGTGACAGCTGATTTGAATGAGCATATCCTGAGAGGGAAGCCTTCAGCTGTCACCGGAACTGAGTGTCTAGTCTTTCTCCCATTCAGAGAAGAAAATCCTCTGACTCTTCACAGGATCCTGTGCTTATTTTTCTGCTTACTTTTCAGATAAGAACCATTTGGGGACACCCTTCTTATTTTATTAGTAGATTTATTTTTCTTTTTCTATTTTTATATTAATTAAAAATGTCTATTTTAATATTTTATTTAAATCAATGTTTACAATAATTCCTGTGGGAATTTCTGCTTGTAGTAGTGTTGATGTAGTTTGTCTTTGAAAAATGCTTGTTTTTACTGTTTCTCAGAAAATGTTTAGTATTTCTCTCAGAAATGCAGTGTGTAAGTGTATGCTATTACTCTGCTTTATTTTCATCTTTTGCAGGAAGATATTGCAAAATTTAGATTTTTCAGAATGTATACATTATTTACTATATATATCTAATATATTTATGTGTATATATATATATATATATATATATATATATATATATATATATATATATATATATACACACATATGACTACATTGTGTGTTTTTTAACTTTTTAACACTGGATCGTGATTTTACTGCTGATCAAGTTATTTCAATGTAACTTTTATTCTCTCTGGCAAGAAAATATTGTTTAAAATGCTCATCACTGTTATCTTATGTCTGTTTATAATGATTAAAGTGGCTGGAGCTATTTTAACACTGGTTTGGCACATTGGTTGCTTTGGTGTTTGATCATTGTGTACTGGAAATTCTTTAACTTCTAATAGTTGTCAAAAATATCTGAAGACATTTCAAACTGTTTTTTGTGATAATTGCACAGTCGAGCAGAGTTTAGTTACGTGGAGACATACCTAATAGTAGAAACTATAAATGCTTATTATGATACAGTATATAGTACTGGCATTTTATTATTCTGGCTGGTGTTCCCTCCCCTGACTTGATGGATTCTAACTCTGATTATGCCCCCCCCATCAAATCTGGCAGAAAAAAACAAGATAAAAATATGCCTCGTCCTATGGTTAGTGATTATGTTGGTTACCACAGAATTAGGCAGGGTATATGACCTTGTAGAGAACAAGATGCCCAATTCTGTAGCTATCCCCCTCTTTCTTACCAGTCTTGGAAGATGTTTATAAAGCTGCCTGCAGGACATCAGTGTCTATTCCAGCAGACCCTAAAAAAGCTTAGAGAAAATAAAGGGACTCATCAGATATGACAGATCTCTCTTCTCATTTGATTGCTGACCCTGCTGTCTTATGCACCACTGCCTGTTCATATAAAAAGTCCTTTGCTTCATCTAATCCAGTGCCCCTGATAAAGAGGGAAAATGCTTAGACCATCAGGGCAAAATGATTTCTACTAATCTAGATTTTAGAATGTTAAATTATTAAGGCTATATGTGCAAATTAATTTAACAGTGTGTGTGCAGTTTGGATGACTTTGCTGTATCCTGAACTGCTGACCAAAAATGTTATATGAATGAAATTGTTTCTAATTTGACTCAGGTTATGAAACATGCCTTGAGAGGTGAGCTTGAATGTGTAGATACAGTCTTGAGAAATCCTGCTTCTTTTATTGTATTAAGACAGTATTCTTGGTTATATACTCAGAATTTTGAATTCCCTTTTAAGTTCTGAATTGGTTTGAGGCACACTGTTACACAGATTCTCAAACAGTGGGATGATAGCGGCAATTTAATGCATGGAGTCTCAAGGATGTTTCAGGTACTCAACTTCTCACCAAACAAGGTGTCTTCCTTTAAGGGGTAGAGCAAACAAAAATCCCAGCCAAACAAAAGTCAGGGATCCAAAAAGGAAATGGCAGGAGGATAATTCTTCAGAACCAAATAAGAGGGGTTCCTTTGTGAAAAGGGACAAACCCCTTGCAAACGAGTGACTTTGCTGAGTAACAGAGCACCCTTACCCCCCACACACACTTCCTTCTCTTCCTCCTTGTCCAGACTGTCTCTCAGCCCTGCAACCTGACTGCAGATAGACCCAGACAAATGGGTTCCAAGAATAATTTGGAGGAGATACACTTATATTGCCACCGTCCTGGCAGATAGGTTCAGTGCTAACTTTACCCCCCTCTCACCCCCTACTCATATCTGTACAGGAAGAATGCGGAGTTCCTGTAATCACAACTACACAGGTAAAAGCTGCACTCTCTAAAGCCAAAAACACAGCATCCATGGGATCAGACAACATCCCAGGCTGTGTTTTACACGAACTTCCGAACAAACTGGCTCCCCACCTAAGCACCATGTTCAGTCATAGCCTCACATCAGGCTTTGTGCCCACTGAATGGTGCACAGCAACAGTTATCCCACTCCACAATGGGGGGAGCCACTGCTGATCCCAGGAACTATCGCCCTATTAGCCTGACGAGCCTGGTCTGTAAGGCCATGGAACATATCATCATGGAACTCATAAACAAAGACATTGGTAACCTCCAAACTCTGGACCCCACCCAGTTCAGTTTTGTGAAAGGCACATCATGCCTCCTGAACCTGATCGACTTCTTTGAGGCAGTCACTCCCTATGTCACAAGATGGGTTGCCAACTGGTTCACTGACAGAACCCACACTGTAAAAGTTGCAGACTCCAAATCTGACTTCAAACCAGTGACAAGTGGAGTACCACAGGGTTCAATCCTGCGACCTCTCCTGTTTGGTATCTACTTCTCTGAAGTACAGGCGAACACAGAAGGCCTTTGGCTAATGAAGTTTGCAGATGACTGCAAACTAGGAGCCATAATCAATCCCCAAATTATGTGGACATCCTACAGAAGGGCCTCACTGAGACAGATGCCTGGTGTCAGAGCCATGGCCTCAAGCTCAATGCCAAAAAGTGCATTGTTATCGCCCTTGGTAAAAACTCAGTACCCATGAACTACCACATAAGCGGCAATCTACTTAACGCCGAATGTGTGATAAGAGACCTTGGGACCCAGGTGGACACTAGTATCTCCTTTGATAATCACATTGCCACAGTAGTCAGGAAATCCTTCTACGTGGCACACCTCATCACAAAAGGGTTCTCATCCAGGAAAAAAGAGGTCATTGTTCCCCTCTGCTCGACACTTATTAGACCCATTCTAGAGTACTATGCCCCTTTTGGAATGTACCTCACAAGACATCTGCAGCAGCTGGAAAGGCCACAGAAGTACCTCACAAAGAGGATTACTTGCCTCAAACAGATGCCCTACACTGACCATCTCAAAAAAACTCCAGCTTTACTCTGTGGCATATCATCTACTCTGAGGTGATCTCTGCCTAACATATAAAGCTATGTCATACCCAGATCTGTTGGAAATGTTACACCTAAAGAAATCCCAATCCCTCTGAGCTACACGCTTTAGGGACCTAAAACTTGTCACCACAATAAACAGGACTTGCTGGAGGGATAGATTCCTGTCCCAGAGACTTCTCATACTCTGGAACAAGCTACCTATCTATGTCAAGCAAATTTCCTCATTAGCACTCTCCAAGAAAAATCTTGAAGAGTGGATGGGAAGTAGGAAATACACCCTGGGGATCACTACTGTGGCTATGCTCGACAGGGGCGCAGGAAAATAACTTTCTTGGATGTTATAAGCCAGGGAACCTTGTTGGCTAGGCTTACTTAGTTCCTTGGGCCGATAGCCTAGTTACCTACCTATGAACTTGGCAGTGGACAGAAAATCCTCCCCTTTTCCTCAGGTAGATGGCAAATGGAGGTGTAATGGGGAAGAAAGAGGTACTAGGAAGCATACGGTCCCAGACTGTAATGGTTTGGCAGAGTGTAAAAATTCCCTGCAGAGTATTCTGTCAGGAATAATGGTCAAATAAATGAGTGTAACTAAGGAAATTATTTTTTGAGCTGGGTTAATGGATCTGAATTGCCTAGACATAGTAAGGCCTTTTTAAGTTTAATTCTGGTGGCTGCCAAAAAAAGCAATTGCCAGAAAATGGAAATCAAAATTTAAACCAACTATACTTGAAGTAGTGAATATTGTAACAGAAATAAAAGAACAGGAAGTGAGATCTTTAAAAAAGGGTAGGAGTAAATTACAAAATTGGAAATTTGGGGAACAATACATGCAGAAAATGTTTTGTAGGAGGAAAGGGATTTAAGAGAACACAGGAACTGAATCATTTATGTAATTTTTATTTAATTATGTGATATATGGGATGCATAACATTTGTAAATGTGAACTTGTTAATATGGCTTGATTACTTTTTTGTAAATTTAGGTTTGCCATGTCACAAGTGATAATTAAGTAAAGGTATTTATTTATTTATTATTTTATTTATTGACATTTGTTAACTGGGAAAGTCCACTAAAGAAAAAAAAAGAAAATTCTCCCCCTTACAAGGGAATAATATTGGCTCTAGATGATTATCCCCCACACCGACCAGACCAGATAGAGCTGTTTCCCCCAGTGCTCCATTACATGGCAGAAGCAGGGGTCATAGAACCAGTGCCTGCCATACACAAAGGCAAAGGATTTTACTCCAGAATCTTTCTGGTACCAAAATTAGAGCACTTCAGGAGACCAGATTTGTCCTTTATAAACACCTTTGTAAAAGTTCCAAAATTAAAAATGCTTAAGTTACAGTTAGTCCTAGCACTGCCTCTAAGACTACTGTTTCATGGTGATTTTAAATCTCATATCATATTCCTATTGCTCCCGATTTAAGAAAAAAATGTGAGAGTTGCTGTGTCTGGCTTACATTATCAGTTTTTTTTTTTGCATTACTCTTTGTGCTATCTACTGTACCTCAAGTGTTTACAAAGTGTCCAGCCCCAG
The DNA here is from genome assembly GCF_019279795.1 of Protopterus annectens. Classification (NCBI taxonomy): domain Eukaryota; kingdom Metazoa; phylum Chordata; order Ceratodontiformes; family Protopteridae; genus Protopterus; species Protopterus annectens. The sequence goes on along the minus strand of NC_056750.1, from coordinate 548,004,800 downwards.
TGGTTGCCTGTGGCATAACTATAGGCATCCACATTTTTCCTTATTTAAAACCCTTGCTGATTTGTGCCAATTCTGTATTCAGGTGCTTGGAGTCCTTAAACAAGTTTGCATCATCCTTTCCCACTTGAGCTTCAGATTGAGCCTTCAAAAGTTCCTCTTCACACCCTTTGAATGAATTGTTTTCCTGGGGTGTTGGATAGACACAATAAAAAGGCTGGCCTTCTTGCCAGAAGACAGAGTTCTGACTTATCTGGTCATTTTCTTGGATTTCTGCCTTCTAGACGTGGCCTCTGCCAAAGAGTTCCTCAGAATTCTAGGCCTCATAGCATCAGTGATTCTCATGATACAACTAGCCAGACTACACATGAGAAAAATTCAATATTGCTTAAAGTATTACTGGATGCAGCACCTTCATCACTTGGATTTCCAGGTACCAGTGCAAGGAATTCTGAAACAGGAACTGCCGTAATGGAGGGATCAACTGTCTCTGAATGCAGGATTCCCTTTCTCTAGTCAGACTCCAGTCCATTCTGTCCAGAGGAACTCTTCAGGTTTTGTGTGGAAAGCAGTGACCATGCGAGTTCAAGTGCAAGGCTTGTGGTGTCCTCAGGACACACCAAAGCACATAAAAGTAAAAGAGATGTTGGATGATTCATGCCTTAAACCATTTATGGACTTTACATCTCCTCCTAGTGATCACAGACAACACTACTTTGATGTGGCACTAGGTTTACCTTTTTTGCCAGTTGGCAATGATGGCTCTATAATATTCTTTGACTCTTCATGCCTCATACATTCTGTCAGAGCAACACACAGTGGCAGACTAACAAGATCCTGGACAGACCCACAGGAGTGAATCACCATGACGAGGTCTTCTAGGACTTAATCTGGACGTGGGAAACACCTCAAGTAGATTAGTTTGCTTCCTTTTAAAACAAACAACTGAAAAAATTCTGTTCAAGGCATCCTTGCAGCTATACTTGGAAGATAGCTGCTGTATCTTTCCAGTGGTCATGTATTTTCCTTTATGCATTTCCACCCTTTACAATGATACTCCAAAAGATTCAGAAAGAATTACCAAAGATCATTGTGGTTAACCCCCTTTTGGCCCAGGGGAAGTTGATTTTACCTTTTGATGGAATTGGCCAGGGGCAAGTATCACAGGCTGGATCTGCTTACACAGTATGAGGGGGCAAATAATACTCCCCAGCTTAAAGCAGTAGCAACTGACAGCCCAGATGATTCTATTTTGATACATTTTAGGCACTCTTTCCATGAGGACGTGCAGCAGGTATTTAAGGTGGCAAGAACATCTTACAAGTGGAAGAATTTTTTTTCTCTGTGGTGCCTAGCGAATAATGGGTGTCCCATAAGGGTTTTGAAATGTTTGTGAGCTAGTTACAGATTGTCATATGCTTCTATCAAATTGCATTTTGCAGTAATCTCAGCTTGTCTGCCCATGGATTTCCTGTCCTTCATCTGTTTTTGTGGTCAGTTTATGAAAGTAGTGTTACATGTGAGACCCCCTCCAAAGTAAATTCTTACCCCCTGGGATCTTAAATTTGTTCTTGAAAAATTGACCTTACCTTCTTTTGAACCCGCCACTTAGGCCAATTTATGGTTCGTTACTTGGAAGACTTTACTCATTGCTCTTGCATCTGCAGGGTGAGTCCCAGAGTTTCAAGCTCTCACCGTGGGCCAATCTTATATGATTTCTCACACGGACAAAGTTGTGCTATGCACTAATACATCATTTGTTACTTAAAGTTTTTTTCTGAATTTTCCTTGAATTAAGCCATCAATCTCCTGGTGTTCTATCCTGAAACAAAAAAACAAATGAGAAAAGATTCTCAGTACCATGGGTGTACACAGGCAACTCAGGTACTACCTTGACAGCACAGCACCTATAGGAAAGCTGAACAGCTGTTTGTCTTCTATGTGGGCGCTGAGAAAGGTCAGCATGTCTCTAAGCAAACTATTGCTTGATGGTTGTCCTCTACTATTGTATTCTTTTACTCCCCACATGGTAAATCTCTTCAGCAAGTTTTACGGCTCATTCAGCTGGGGCCTTATCCTCTTTGATGGCAAATTGAAAAGGGGGTGGACTTTAGAAGCATTCTAGAGGCAACAGCTTAGTCCTCTGTTCATACCTAGACAAGGAACTACAAACTAGATTCCTTTTCAAGGGCCAGAGCACTTTACTAGAACCATTCTCCAAGAGCTCCAGGATCCTTATACTTCCACCTCCCAAGTAGGGTAAGCTTTGGGAATCTACCAAAAATGTCACTAAAGCAGTGGAAATTATTAATATTGTACAGTTGCATAAGTCCTACTTACTGTCTCAGTGGCCGCACCTTCCCGCCATTCCCCAGATTGTGCATAGCTGAGGTGGGATTCAACATCTTTAGTTCGTTTTTTGCTGGATTTTGTTTTTATGTGGTATTACAATTCGCTGTGAATTTACTCTAGCTAGATGACTCTACTTTCAGGTAAAGCAAAAAGACCTAAACACACACTTCTTGTGACAGCAGAATGCTTCCTTATCAGATATGTTCAGCCAATTACCTGTCACAGGGAAAGAGAGGGAGTAGAGTCTGAGCTTGTAAAGCCTATCCAGTACAGGGTTACCTTGGCAGATAACCCAAAATGCCAATATGGTAATGAGAAGTACAAACATCTACAGTTAAAGGTTAGTGGGACTTGTGCAGCTGTACTTTTTCTAGTATGTAGTTTGACTTATTAACTAATTATGAAATCTTAGTGCCAAAGTACTAATGGTATAAACCCTCAATGTATCCATCTAAGAATCTCTTTTTCCAATTAAAAATTAAGTACTTGTGAGAATGAAAAATGAACTGAGAGCCTCAAAAGTTGAAGTTTCTACTGAAGTGGCAAGATTCAGTTTTAAATTTAATGAAAACTGCTACCTTTCTTTTATCACATTTTTACAGTGAATCTGCTATCTGTAGGCTGAAGATGACATAGATGATACTCAGGATGCTTAAAACTTATATTTCATAAATAGAGGAGAAATTCTTCCTACATATTCTGGGACTGACACGCATTTGGGGCAGACATCTCTTAGAAGAAACATGAAATGAATTAGTTGATTTTTTCCATAAACAGTATCTGTGTCAGTAAAATTAATATCCTGGTATATTGAGCCTGAAGACTGTGACAGAAATTCCTCTTGATTTGAAGTTATAAACTGAGGAAGAGAGAGGTTTTGATCTTTAAAATCTGTACTCTGTCATCATCAGAGGATAAAGAAGAAGGACTCGCTTCCTTTCTTGCTTTCAGAGTGAATATTTCAGAGATGTCAACACAGGTGTAAAATGTGCATTTCTGAACTCCTGCCTCCATTGATCCCCTTAAAATGTGGCCAGTTTCCAAGAAGAAGCTGAGTGTATCTCTTATGCTAACCTTTTGTAGTCTTTATCCATATGGGTAGACACCAAAGGAGAAATGCCTGTGGAGCATACAGATTATCCATTTGAGGAAAATCCAAAGGAGAAATGTCTACATTGGAGACAGAGCCTTGTAAGGGTGGACATCCTCTGGTACTTCTCTCAAGAAAACATGGCTCAGGCTCATTCCATTCTAATACTATTTTGAGTTGGTTCTTCAATACCCATGAAGGTCACCGATTAATTTTTTAAACCACCTTTATTAAGTTATCACTTAATACATAGACAAAAATACATTAACAGAAAAGAGAACAAATCATATTAACATTTTTTCCATTTACATACATTCTACATCATGTTTCTTTATAACTATTATCAGTCCAACCTTACATAAATTGCTCAGTTCCTGCATTCACTTAAACTGCAGTCCTGAACTCTATTCTATATGTAATGTTCCCACAATTTACACTTTATTTCTATGTAATTTGTTCCTTCCCCTTTCTGAAGATCTGTCTTTGGTTCTATTATATATTTTACAGTATTAAATGCTTCTAATACAGTTGATTTAGACTTTGATTTCCATTTTCAAGTAATTGCTTTTTGACATCAGAATTCAACTTAAGGCCTTACTATGTCTATGCAGTCCAGATCCTGTGCTCAAAAGAATCATTTCCTTAGTTACAGCTATTTGCTCACCCATTTAAGACAGAGTAATAATCCACCACGAAGCCAGTAATCCAAATATAATTTAAAAACCTTATTTTATTATCCACACAAACCAAACTGCTTGTTGATTTGAAACTTAAGACAGAGTACCCTGTAGGGAATTTTTTTAAATCTGACAACTCATTACGCTCCCAAAACATATGATCTAATGTTATTTTTCTTTCATTCAACTAATGGGTCTTGGATCCGATTTGTCCACTTCTACCAAATCTTGGATCCAAACTCTCGAGCTCCACCCTTTACCCTTAATGCCCCATCAGCCTAACATACCCTAGATCTCATTTGCCGCCACTTAGCTGCAGATGCAGATCCTCTCACACTCGAGCTTTTGGGTGAATTCTTACTTAAAACACTTAGGTTTTGCTTACATTTTTCTATATTTATTAGTCCTTCTGATTTCTCTCTCTTACCTACCTCCCTAGTCCAGTTTTTTCCCCCTACAGTGATTTTCTATGCGGTTGTTACCGATTTCTCAGTACTTCTCTTCCATGCCATTGCTGGTACTTTGCTGTCTCTATTTTTTATTCTAACCACCTCCCCCGTAGGGTATTTCTTGTTTAGCATTGTTGGTAGATTTCCCTTCTTTCTTTACTTATTTTAAAAAAAAAAGTAGTTTTTGTTTTTTATTGCCTTTCTGCAGCTTTCTCTTCATTATCCCAGTATGACTGATAAACCTACCGGCTTTAACAAATGCATCACCTGTGGGCATAAAATACCAAACTTGGATGCCTACAGGGAATGCGTATACTGTTTAGAAGCTGCACATTTAGATGCGGACTGCACTGTATATGCTAGTTTCAATTCCAAGGCTTCCACGGATAGGAGGAATAAGCTTGTATTAAAGGGTCTTCTCCCTTCCAATTCTGCTTCAGCTGGGGCTCAAACCCCCTCAAAAAAATTCAGAAGGGGAAGCCCAACTTACCTCCCAAAGATAAAGACTCTTCTAAGAGGTCTCCAGACCCTACATATTCAGCTTCTTCCTCTGAGCCTCCTGAAAAAATAGTCGGATCCCACCACCTCAGATCCCTCTGCTTAATAATCCAAATAATCTCTGATCTGGTTGCCTCTTCCAGTACCAGAAGAATCTTAGAGGAATTCCCTCATAAACATTCTAGACCTCCATTCTTGACCTTTTCTCTGAGGTCTCCCAGGAGTTTATCCAAGACTAACGTTGATAAGATGATGAGGAAGTTCCTCAGAGCTCAGATCTAGATGGGCGTACTCCTGTTTCCATCTTCCATTGGATCCGTAAGCTGACTTATGACTACTTCCCCTTTAGTCTCTCCTTCTCCAGTATGAACTACTGTTTTAGAGCCCTTGGATCCAAGACCCCTGGGAGTGTCCTCATCTGATATGAAGACCGTCTGTTCTTCAACTGTGGTTATTTCCCTGAGTCATCCGGCTCTGAGCCTTTCGGAGCTGAAGCATAGGTGCAAGATCTGAGGGACTAGAATCGACTCCAAAGCTATTGGAGCCATCCCTGCCCCTCACAGTTTCAGAGATGGAAAGCATGGGTCCGACTCCATCCTCAAGCAGAGTGCTTATGGGGTTGCAGGAACCAGGGGTTCAGGAAATATTAGATCCATTACTGTTGACTTTGGTTTCCCCCAGGTACTCGGGCTTTGAGATTGCAAAGAGGGCCTTCTCATTATCTAGAGGAAGGACATCACTACCCTGTTCAGATCAGCCAGCTTTACCTCCTTTGGTTCTTTGCTGTCAGCCTTGTTCTTCCTTTCCACTAGGACAGTTAGCCTGCTCAAGTCTCCAGTCAGTCCCTCAGTAATCCCCCATCTCTTCTGATACCTCACTAGACCACCCTACTGATGAGGTCCCACATAAGAGACCGTGTAAAAGGAGATATCTGAATTCCCCTCAGGAATCTGTCATGGAAGATACAGATTTTGATGAAGGGAAAGAGTCCCCGAGATCTCCATCTCAAAGCATCTCATTTGGAGACATCCTGGAGCTCTTGAAACAGAAAAAGGTTTGGTCTTCTGATGCACCTTCCTAAGAGGAGCTGGTGTTGCTGGAGGCTTTCAGGTCTGGCCCAGCTATATCTTGAGTGACTCCCCCAGCCGATGAAGTTATAGATCGTGTTTCTCATGGGGCATGGTAGGAACCGGATACTGTGGAGCCCATCCATAAATGTCCAGACAAAATTTTCACCCCTCCCAAGACAGGATACACTGGAGCCAAGTGGGTCCTTTTTGATGCCATGGTTGTGGTGGTGGCCACCAAAAAAGAGGTTGTGGGGCAGAGCTTGTCTGTCCATCCCCCTACACAGGGAGTCCAGGACCTTGGACAGATTGGGTAAGCGACCTTTGCTCTGCAGTCATTGAATTACCTGGCACATTTTACAAGATTACAAAAAGATTTGACTAAAGAACTCTCCAGATGTCTTTCTGGGTCCATGTCTGCTGAGGACAGGCTATTCTGTCTGAGTTGGGGCTTGTTAGTGGAACGCTTAATGTGAAGTTGTTCTATCTCGCCATTCATTCTTACTGATGGGTTTGGAGCTGATCCTCGGCTCCGACACGGCCAACTGCAAAAGCTCGAGGTCTTCAACCAGCTCGAGGCCAGCTCCCTATCCCGTGATGCACCCTGATCGTCCCTCAGATCTCATTTGCCACTGCAACTTGATCGGACGTTCACCAGCATTGGCCAGTGAATAACTTTATTTTTCTGATAAATAACTGTTTAAAATAGCTTAGCCTGTTAGTGATTTAGATAGTTTAGAGTGTTAAGTCTATAATTAAATTACTGAGATATTAGTGGCTGTGTTTTAGGCCTTTATTCTCTTTATCTTTAGAATCATATTGAGTGTGTGTTTATATTAAGTTATAGCCCTTCTTTTTAACAGGGCACATAGTTTAACTTAGTGTGAACTTATACTAATATTAATGGCCGTGTTTTTATGCCTTTTTTTTCTCCATATCTATAGCATTACATTGTGTGTGTTATCTGTTAAATTAGACCCCTTTCTTTTTTTTTTTTTTTTTTTTTTTTACTGGTTAGATAGTTTCTCTTAGCTAAAAGTTTAGATTAATAGCTAAATTCTCTGAGCCTTTTTTTTTACAAGGCTTTAATAGTTGGTTTAGTGTGGATATTAGTGTTAGAGCCCTCTCATTTGCTGGGCATATTTGCTGTGAATTAGTACTGTTAGTATTTGCTTTTTGTACTTATGAATATTTGTCCTTGATACTGTGTCTCATCAGGAGAAGGAAAAAGCCAAGTCTGGCTTCAAAAGACGTCCAAGATGTGGGCAAAAGATGTCTACAACTGATGGACATACTGAATGTATCTACTGTTTGGGTGAGGTACATTTGCAGGAAAGCTTTGCTGTATGCCACTCTTTTAGCTCCAGAGTGTTGCATGAAAGGAAAAGAAAACTCATGGATAAGGGTCTGTTAAAATCCTCTTTCCAAGAGTCGCTGGATAAGTCTGCAGTTGTTCCAAGTAGTGGGGATATTTGTAGCATTTCCATATTCAGGCTTATATTTGGGCCTAGTGTTTGTGGAGGCTGTGTGTCAGCACGTATTCAGGGACATCTTGGTTTAGCCAAAGCCATCAGGCATTTCAGTGAGAGAGAGTTGTTTGAGGTCATTGGCTGACTGAGGTCACCTGGACTACAGCTTAGACTAAGCACCTCATTGGTTCTTTTGAGATTTCTTTCTTAAAAGCTGTCTCAGGTTTCAACTTTCTGTTACCTAAGAAACTCAGTTGTGAGTGTTCTGCCATTTTACACTCAGCTAATCGAAGGAAGGACACTCAGCAAACTTGGAGCTATAATATATAACAATAAGTATCCTGTTTTTTGTTTATTTTGTTCTTTATTTCTGTGTTATTTATAGCACTTTGTGTGCTGTGTATTTTTCTAGCTAGTTTCACTGTGTATGAGGTATTAACTGGAAATTGTCCAATTTTGTTAAGCAGCTGTTGGGTTGTTTATTTCTGATAACTTGTTGCAGTTAAACTCTTTTTTCTAGAGGCACCTTTAGCTGTTTAAAACTTTCATTTAAAGGCTCACTGCTGCTTTTCAGCTATGAGATACATTTCTGCAGTTGTTCCAAGTAGTGGGGATATTTGTAGCATTTCCATATTCAGGCTTGTGTTTGGGCCTAGTGTTTGTGGAGGCTGTGTGTCTGAGCACATATTCAGGCACATCTTGGTTTAGCCAAAGCCATCAGGCATTTCAGTGAGAGAGAATTGTTTGAGGTCATTGGCTGACTGAGGTCACCTGGACTACAGCTTAGACTAAGCACCTCATTGGTTCTTTTGAGATTTCTTTCTTAAAAGCTGTCTCTGGTTTCAACTTTCTGTTACCTAAGAAACTCAGTTGTGAGTATTCTGCCATTTTACACTCAGCTAATCGAAGGGAGGACACTCAGCAAACTTGGAGCTATAATATATAACATTATGTATCCTGTTTTTTGTTTATTTTGTTCTTTATTTCTTTGTTATTTATAGCACTTTGTGTGCTGTGTATTTTTCTAGCTAGTTTCACTGTGTGTGAGGTATTAACTGGAAATTGTCCACTTTTGTTAAGCAACTGTTGGGTTGTTTATTTCTGATAACTTGTTGCAGTTAAACTCTTTTTTTCTAGAGGCTCTTTTAGCTGTTTAAAACTTTCATTTAAAGGCTCACTGCTGCTTTTCAGCTGTGAGATACATTTCTGCAGTTTGTTTCCCACCCTCCCTCCCTGTTGGTATAGTGTTTTTATAGTTGGTGGCTTTGCAGTTGCCCGCACCTAGTGTAAATTTGATCTGGGACCCTCCTCCCAGTCTAGTGTCATTACCTCATTCTACCCAGTACAGGGAGAACATTTGAGAACAATAATCAGCTTAGTTTCTGCTACTCCTTTCTCTATTTCCTTTCTCTCTTTCTACAAAAAAAAAATGTTATCTGCTTTTACTGTATTTGTGTTTCTTCCTACTTTATTTTGTTTTTGTGTCATCTTAAAAGTACTCAATTGTATTTATTACTGCTTGGTGTAACTCATTCTAAGCCTTTTAGTTTAAGCACTTGGGCTTCAGACCAGTTGTTTTACATTAGGAAGGTTTGTGGTCTGCACTGTAGTGGCAGAACAGGTACCTTACATCCTTCTATGTTGGGAACTGCTGATTGAGGGCTCAGTGTCTGTTATTCTAAAAGTGTATTAATTCTGGTTTAAGCACTTGGGCTTCAGGCCAGTTACTTTACATTAAGAGGGTTCGTGGTCTGCACTCTTGTGGGAGGAGAGGCTGGACTCTGCCCTTCTGAGCTGGGAATTTCTGGTTAAAGGCTTATAGTGCCTGCATATTTGAACTGCTTCTTACTGAAATTGGTACACCTTGTTTGCTGTAGCATAGACTAGATCCAGGCCTGCTGAATCCAGCTTTGTTTGTATAACTTGAGCACTAATCCAGGCATTCTTTAAGGTATTCAATTGTATTTATTACTGCTTGGTAGTAACTTGATTAAAAGTGTAGCTATCATTTTAAGTCTTTTGGATTAAGCACTTGGGCTTCAGACCAGTTGTTTTACATTAGGAAGGTTTGTGGCCTGCACTGTGGTGGCAGGACAGGTAGCTTACATCCTTCTAAGTTGGGAACTGCTGATTGAGGGCTCAGTGTCTGTTATTCTAAAAGTGTATTAGTTCTGGTTTGAGCACTTGGGCTTCAGGACAGTTATTTTACATTGAGGGTTCGTGGTCTGCACTCTTGTGGGAGGAGAGGCTGGACTCTGCCCTTCTGAGCTGGGAATTTCTGGTTAAAGGCTTATAATGCCTGCATATTTGAACTGCTTCTTACTGTAATTGGTACACCTTGTTTGCTGTAGCATAGACTAGATCCAGGCCTGCTGAATCTAGCTTTGTTTGTATGCTTGTTATTTCCCTGAAAAGCTAATTCCACCTAAAACGCAGCTTTTCAGCGCTTCTGTGGATCCCTAGTGATATCTGCATTGCTTACTGTACTTATTTCCTTGTTTCACTTGAAAGAAAGTTACTGTTTGTCATTTTTGCATTTAAGTTACCTGTAACACATTGCATTTAAGTTACCTGGCCCTTGCTCACTAAAGCAATTATATAAGTCGGCACTAAAAAATTAAAAGCACTACGCCCTCACAAACTCCCCTTGAGTACCTTGTTCCCCATTGGCCCTTTTTTCAATTATAAAGGAATTCCCAATACTATTTTAGCATGTCCAAAGGTCAGTTGCCAATCTCCTCTCTGGTCCAGCTGGTGAATCTGGGAATCTTGAGGCAATGTTACAACTGCCTCATGTACACAGACAACCCTCTCCTCCTCCCAACAAATTCCAACACATGTGAGAGATGCTACCATATAGCCAAACTGGAGGCTATGCTCTCTCAACTCAGTACTGGCGTAACCTGTCAGGAGGAGAAGGAAACCACACTCACTACAATTCCAGTCTCACATAGACCTACCACGAAAGCAAACCAAACACATAAACACACAAAAACATACTCGGAGGCTCTAAATAAAAATCTGCCTAAGCAGCAGAGACCTCCAAAGCAAACACCCAAGCAACCGCTACCCCAAAACAAAACACGTGCAACACATAGCTCACAAAGCCAGTGTGCCGAACAGTCACAGCCCTTAAGGCTAAACAACACACCCGATACACTTGTAATAGGTGACTCTATCGTCAGGCACACTGACGTCCCGCTCACCAGGCTGAACAAGGAGAAGGTCACGGTGAGCTGCCTGTCGAGCTCTAGGATCCGCCACATAACACAAGCACTCAGGTCACTCCAAGATGAGTACAAATATGACTCAGTCATTGTCCATGCTGGTGTGAATGACCTGAGACGTACCTCCCTGGACTACATGAAAAGAGACATAGAGGAGCTCTCTGAGCATGTAGCCCAGGCCGGTATGACCCTGACCGTGAGTAGCATCTTACCCTCACCAAGAATGATGCCACAATATGAAGACAAGATGATCAATTTCAACAATTGGCTTAAGTATTGGTGTCATTCAAAGGGGATCCAATGCCTGTCAGCCTGGAATGACATGCTCGACAAGCCACGATGCTTCGCTAGGGACGGCTTGCACCTGTCACCCCTTGGCTTTCGGATATTGGCAAAGGCTCTTGCTACCCCCATAGTGCCTTTTTTAGGCAAGGCTCAAAAGACAAACCCACCTCCATAGGTATCACAAGGGATAAGAAACTAAGAGTAATGCTACACAATGCCAGAAGTCTAAACATCAAGATGCACGCACTCAAAACTCTCCTTAGCATGGAGAACATCGATATCTGTGCAGTAACAGAAACCTGGTTCAAGGCTCCCGAGAGCACCCCAGCACTACCAGGATATACCTCATACCATGCTTTTCGGCCCCAAAACTTGGACCGAACCACAAAAGGAGGGGGAGTATCAATATTCGTCAAAGATACCCACACCTCCAGGTTGGTGGCACAGCACGAAGCATCAGAGACTATTCATGTTTAACTAACAGTGGTTAAAACTGTCTTCCAGTTTATAGCGTGCTACAGACTACCCTCCCAAACCCAGGAGCCCCACTCAGCCTTCCTGAGAACACTGGAAAATATGAAGGTCTCTCCAAACACCATTATATTGGGCGACTTCAACTACCCAAACATAGACTGGGAGCATTACTCTAGCTCCAACACCCTAGCCCGAAGGTTCCTAGAATTTATAAACTCAAATGCTATGGAACAACTTGTTACCACTCCCACAAGAGGGGAAAACATACTGGACCTGATCATCACCAACATGGGGACTCTATGCTCCAGACCAGAAGTGTATCCCTCACTGGTAAGATCAGACCATAAACTAATCTCACTGGATATTCACATCCCGACCCCACCCCCTGCCCAGAAAACCACAGTGAAAAACTTCTCTAAAGCAAATTTCACACACCTCAAAACCAGGGTGGAATCCTTCAAAGCCCCCGGGCCTGTGGAAAATACGTCCCAGACCGCAGAATCCTTTATAAACGCATTCTATGAACACCTTCAGGAATGCATGGATAATGCAATCCCAAATAAAACCAAGACCCAATCCTCCAAAGGCAGACGTCCTGTCTGGTGGACCCCAGCCATAAACAAACTATACAATAGAAGGAGGAAGCTACTACATGATAGAGCAAAATCCCAAAAAGGGAAGGCATCTCTGATCAGTATTAGCAAAAAACTATGGGCACTCATAAAATCGTCAAAGGCCAACCTCGAGAGAAAAATTGCACAGGACACTAAGGATAATCACAAGGCTTTCTTAAGTTATGTTAGGAACCTGGGTGGGAATTCCCAGATATGCTCAGAATTAGTCCAAAATGAAAAAAATACACTGAACCCACAGACATTGCCAACATCCTTGCCGACAGGTTCAGCGCAAACTCCCCCCCCCACCAAAAGGGCAAATATCTATCCCAGCAGAGTGCTGCCCCCCTGACATCTCAGATGCTCATGTAAGAGCCGCCCTCTCCAAAGCAAAAAACACAGCATCAATGGGACCAGACGGTGTCCCGGTCTGCATCCTACATGAACTCCAAGAAGAGCTAAACCCAAACATAAAACTACTGTTCAATCTCAGCCTTACTACAGGATATGTACCCAAAGAGTGGCATACAGCAACAGTGGTCCCTCTCCACAAAGGTGGTGCCTCAATGGATCTGGGAAACTATCGCCCCATAAGCCTGACTAGCTTGGTCTGCAAAGCTATGGAAAGGATCATCACGGACCTCATAAATAAAAATATTGGGGACCTACAGACACTGGATCCTACCCAGTTCGGCTTTGTTAAGAGCAGATCCTGCCTCTTAAACCTGTTTGATTTCTTTGAAACAGTCACCAAGGCCATTGACGAGGGGAAGGTGATCCACACAGCCTACCTGGACCTCACAAAAGCCTTCAATACAATACCCCACTCGGGCATTATAGAAAAGCTCACCAGCTTAAATTTAAACCCCTATGTCACTAGATGGGTTGCAAACTGGCTGAAGGACAGAACCCACATGGTTAGAATTGCTGGAGCCATGTCAGACTCCAAACCAGTTACAAGTGGCATCCCACAAGGCTCAGTCCTGGGACCTCTCTTGTTCGGTATATATTTCTCGGAGGTACAGGCCAACACGGAAGGACTGTGGCTGACCAAGTTCGCAGATGACTGCAAACTGGGCGCCATAATCGACTCTCCAGCCGACATAAGCATCCTCCAAAAGGGCCTCATAGAAACAGACAACTGGTGCCAGAGCCATGGCCTCAAGCTAAACACCAAAAAGTGTATAGTCATCCCCTTTGGCAAAAACGAAGTGCCCACATATTACCACATAGGTGGTAATCCATTAAGTACAGAAGAAGTAATTAGGGACCTGGGGACCCAAGTTGATAGCAATCTCTCATTTGACAACCACGTGGCCAAAGTGGTTAGAAAAACATTTTATATATCCCACCTAATCATGAAGGGATTCACATCTAGATCGGGGGAGGTCATTGTGCTTCTTTACTCATCCCTCATCAGGCCCATAATTGAGTACAATGCCCCTTTTGGGATGTACCTTATCAGACACCTGCAATAACTGGAAAGACCCCAATAGTACCTCACCAAGCGGATCAAAGGGCTCAAACAGATGCCGTATGCTGCCTGGTTAAAGAAACTCCAGCTCTACTCAGTGGCATACCGCCTGCTCAGAGGCAGTCTGTGCCTGACGTATAAAGCAATGTCCAACTTGGAATTAATGGACATGCTGCACCTCAGTAAATCCAAATCCCATCAAGCCACGCGCTCGAGAGACTTAAACCTCAGCACTGAAATAAATAAGACATGCTGGATGGACAGATTCATAACCCAGAAACTCCCTTCACTCTGGAATAAAATCCCAGTCCAGGTTAGGCAGAGTCCCTTATTGACTCTCAAGAGGAATCTTGATGAGTGGATGTGAGATCGTAGGTTTACCCCGGGTATCACTTATGTGTCACTGTTAGACAGAGGCACAGTATACTAACCTTGAAAAAGGGCATAGCAAAATTAATTTAAAACGGGTGGCGAATGCCAAACACACTTTGGCTAGGCTTATAAATGCCCTAGGGTAGATAGCCTAGTATCAACCTATGAACCTAAGTCTGACAAGCACTCCAGAAAGCCTTTGGAACCAACGGAGTCCACCTACTTCAAAACCAGCCTCTAGTAAAGCTTCAACATCGGTTACACAGCCTTCGGAACTGACTGTCGTTATGGTTTGGAGCCAGTCCCCGACCTTGCAGCCAGTATCTCCTACATTAAAGTCTCCCATTTTACAGTCTGTGGCTTCGTCACATTCTTCATGGGCCTCAAATAAACTGTTTGATTTGGATGTGGACCGCATGGTGAAGAAGCTTCTACAGATACCGGCGCTGGCAAAAATTTTATCGGCCCTGGCCCCAGGGGCTTCGGAGCCGACTTTAGTTCTCCCAACATCTTCTGTTCCTCTGATTTGCATGGAAGTTTCGGAGCCAGACCAGAGAACGTGGAACTGATGAGCGTGGAGCCCTCGGCACTGACACCAACTCTAGGTTTTTTGGCTCTGATTGCCCTGATGTCTTTGGCGCCAACCAAAGGCTCTCAGAACCAACACTCACCGGTGGGGTCGGGGAGGATAGTAGGACCAACTTGTCAGTGCCGACTTTACCTTTCAGGGCTTCACCGCTGGCTCGGAGCCCTCCGTACCTGCACAGACAGTTTCCATAAAATCTTCGGATCCGAGGGATTCCTCTTTTCAGGACCAAGGAGCCTTCAAGGCTATGAGGAGGGCCTTGTCCACCTCGATGACCACTCCATCAGTTCCAGCAGCTCCCTCGCTGAAAGCACCGGTATCTGCCTCTTCATCACACGCTGCCTTAAAGCATAGAGATCCTGAGCCTCAAGAAGCCCCATTGGGTGAGCCATGTTCTTTGAGCCCTCTCCAGAAGCTCCCACTGAAGAGGTGCCTGGGAAGATACTTTGCAAGAGGAAGCATCTGGACTCCCTACAGGGGTCCGTCACTTCGGATACTGACTTGGATGAGTCAGAAGGGTCCCCACGGTCCCCCCTCAGAAGATATCTCCTTTGCAGATATCTTAGAAATTCTTAAACAGAGGGGTGACTGGAAATCCCTTAACCCTTCTGATGATGAGTCAGTCCTCCTGAAGGCTTTTGGGTCTCAACCCTCCACCTCTTGGGTGTCTCCACCCTTTGATGAGTTGCTTGAATTACTCACTCAAGGGCATGGGAGTCCCCAGACAACACAGAGCCTGTAACCAGGAGGCCTAATACATTTCTAACTAGCCCTCAAGATAGAGCTTATCTTACTAAAGGAGTACTTGTTGATGTTATGGCAGTGGCAGCATCCACCAAGAAGGAATTATCAGAGACTACTACATCTGTTCATCCTCCTAATAGAGAATCCAGGATCATGGACAGATATGGGAAGTGTATGTTTAGTTCAGCTGCCTTTGTCCTTCAATTGCTGAACTACCTCACACATTTCACTAGATAAAGGAATCTCCTGAAGGAGCTAGGAAGACACCCTGCAGGGTTCAGTAGCTGCAGAGGTTTCAGACAAGGTAACTTTCCAGCTCTACACTCTTTTTGATTGTGAACTCGTCCATGCATCTGTTATCATATGCAGCTGATGGTACGAGCAGAGCAGTGGGTACAGGAATCTCAAGAGACATTCCTGGATGCAATTATGTTCCTTTGCAGAACCCTTTAAGTCTTCTTTCATTAACACTCCCTTTGACATTTTGTCCCTTTTTGGACCAAAGGTAAAGGAAACACTTCTTACCAGGGGTGAAAAAGATGAAAAGACCTTGTCTGCTGTCAGAGTACGTTTTTCTACCCCGAATAGACCTTACCCCAAAGGGAGGGAAGGTGGAAGATATGGTTTCGTAAATCTCAAAGATCTTTCCAGAACACTCATGGTGAAAACCCTCTAGAGGCAGAGGAGGGAGTAATAACAGAAGACATCGTCCACGCGGCAGAGGGGGTCTGCAGAACCAGGGTGACAGAGATCAGTTCTTTGGCAAGCCCTATCAGCGCTCCTGAAAGGAGGCTCGACTGTTCATTTCTGGAGACAGTCTGGGGATGCCTATCTTTGTATCTAGACACCTGGCTAAAAATAAAAGACAGCTGGGTACAAAGCATAATATCCAGAGGATATTCAATTCCCTTTGCCACTCCACCCCTTCTAGTAAACAAAATCCCAGACATTCAACCAGGTTACAGGGACCAAGCAGCCTTAGAGGTCCAAAGGTTGCTGGAGAAAAGAGTCATCCAGCCAGTCCCAGCAGAGGATCTGGAACTTACTCAAGGTACTTTTTAGTTCCAGAGAAAACAGGGGACTGGAGACTTGTTCTGGACCTAAGCAGACTAAACAAGTCAATAAAAAAGATGAAGTTCCGGATGGTCATGCTTCAGTCAATACTTTGTTTTCTGGGAAAAGACAGTTGTATGTGCTCTGTAGATCTTCAGGATGTGTACTACCACATAAAGATGGACAGGCCATCCAGGGATCATCTATGCTGCTGGCTGGGAGCCAGCCATTATCCATTTCGTGCTCTGCCCTTTGGTCTCACTACAGCCCCCAGAGTGTTCACCAAATGTATAGCAGTAGTCACCACTCACCTGAGATGTTTGGGATTCCAGGTGTTTCCATATCTAGATGACTGGCTCCTCACTGCCACCACCAAGCGTCAACTCATTCAGGCGAGGGACACAACCTAAAATCTCTGCAATCAATTGGGGATTACCATCAACTCAGAAAAATCTGCCTTATTGCTATCGCAACAGAACGTCTTTATAGGAACAGAATTAAACACAGTTTCAATGACATTAAGTTTTCCTCCAGAAAGAGTTTGTCTCTTACGAAATCAAATATTAGACTTGCTTCCAAGGACAAAATCCCCAGTCTTAATGGTACTCAAATTGCTAGGATCAATGGCGGCTTCCCCTCGCTTGAATTCACATGCGAGTTCTACAATGGCTCCTATCCTCTCAATGGTCCTTTCAGGAACTCCCAGTGTCACACCAAATCATCATAACAAACACGTGCAAGAAGGACCTTCAGTGGTGGCTGAGATCTCAACAGGTAACTTGGGGCCATCCATTCATTCTACCCAATCCCATAGCCACAGTGACCACGGACCCTTCCTTGATATGGTGGGGGGGGGGCATTATCAGGGAAGAACAGCCCAAGGCACGTGGAAGAAGCACGAAGCTCATCTGCATATAAATGTTCTGGAGATGAGAGCAGTACTTCTAGCATTGCAGTCCTTTCAAGACTCTCTACCTCCGGGAACAATTACAATTCAGATTGACAACATGTCAGTGGTGTGATACATAAACAAACGAGGAGGAACCAAATCTTAACCCCTGTGTCGGGAGGCCCTGAGAGTATGGCAGTAGGCAATCTCCACCCAGCGCTTTCTGATAGCAACGCACATCCTGGGGAGATCCAGTGTAATAGCAGAGATGCTAAGCAGGGCAATTCTTTTGCCTCACAAGTGGTCCCTAAAGAAACAAGTAGCGGAACGGATATTCCACAGGTGGGGCCAGCCTTGCTGCGATCTCTTTGCAACCCCAACAAACACAAAATGCAGCAGCTACTTTGCCCTGATCCCCCCCGCTGGGGGATGCCCCAAGGGATGCACAATTGGCCCCTGGGTCTCCTTTATGCCTTTCCCCCTTCCCTCTGATACCCAAAGTATTACAGAAAGCAAAATATTTGGGAAAGACCATAATCTTAATACCCCCTTACTAGCCTCAACAAATTTGGTTTCCCTTCCTCCAGCCTCATCTCGATCCTGGACCCAGTTCCAGATCTGCTGACCCATTCATCGGGGGCTCTTCATCCTTCTGTTCATTCCCTCAAACTGACAGCTCAGCTGTTCCAGTTCCAACAATAGCCAGGATTTACAACCTCTCAGCGGAGGCCCAACATATTATAACATCCTCTCATAAATCATCCACCAGAAAGTTATGTCTTAGCAAATGGAAGAGATTTTCTCTATGGGCATCTCAGAATGATGTTGATGCCTACTTAGCTGTGATCCCATCTATACTGGAATTTCTGACTAAACTTTTCAACGAAGGAGCTGCTGCAGCTACCATCAGAGTTCAATTAGCAGCAATCTCAAACTTTCATCTTGGCTTCCAAGGTCCTAATGTCATGTCACATAGACTCTCTAAAGCCTTTCTTAAAGGTACCATTTATTTGAGACCACCAACCAGAGCTCCAGCTATGCCATGGAATCTAAATTTTGTTCTCTCCAGAATTATATTACTTCCTTTCGAACCAGCCTCGTCCTATCTTTTGAAATTCCTTTCATGGAAGACTATATTTTTGATAGCTATTACTTCTGCACGGAGGATTTCTGAGTTGCAGGCCTTGACCATCAAACTTCCTTATCTGATTTTCCATAATGACAGAGTTTCACTCAGAACTAATCCATCCTTTTTACCATAAGTTTATTCAGAGACCAGTCTTAACCAATCCATTGAGTTGCTTGTTTTCTTTCCTAAATACACAAATAGAATGGAACACATGCTGCACAAACTTGATGTTCATAGACAACTCCGATTTTATCTAGATAGAATGAAACAATTCAGATCAACGGATCAGCTCTTTGTTTCTTTTTTGGAGTCAAAAAAGGGTGCCCCACTGACAAAAGTAACCTTGTCAAGATAGCTATCAGATTGCATTTCCACCATTTTTAGTTCAGAGAATGATCCCTTACAACAGAAATTAAAGGCCCACTCTACTAGAGCTGATTCAACCTCATTAGCCTTTTCTGCAAGGTTACCATTAGATTTTATTTGTGCAGAAGCTACCTGGTCAAGACCTCATACCTTTATCAGTCATTACAAAGTAGACAAGGCCTTCAGGGACAGGACCTCCTTTGGTTCTACAGTTCTCAGGAATATTCTTCCGTGAGCCACCTGAGAAAGATGGTGTTTGGGATGCTACCCATCAGTAAGAATGAACGGCGAGATAGAACAACTTCACATAAAGAAGTTATTTACTTACCATAACATTCCATGCGAGTTGTTCATCTCGCCTTCATTCTTACGTCCCACCCTCCAACCCCCATCCAGTCTACTTGAGGTCCGTCACCTTTCTTATATGGTGCATTGTCTCTTATCCAGCTCTCAGAGTGGCATATTAATACTAGTAGGTAGTCAGTTGGCAGCAAACAAGATCTGAGGGAAGATCAGGGTGCATCATGGGATAGGGAGTTGGCCTCAAGGTGGTTGAAGACCTCGAGCTTTTGCAGTTGGCCAAGTTGGAGCCGAGGATTGGCTCCGAAACCATCAGTAAGAATGAAGGCGAGATGAACAACTCACATGGATCATTATGGTGAGTACATAACTTCTTTTTATGTGCTTTCCTGATTGGTAGTTAGCTTAAAACTTGTTTCTCTTTGCTGGTATGTAAGCCTCATATTTGCATGGTGGTGCTCTTTGCATAGCAGCAGTTAGCGGTTCCTCTACATAGATGCAAAAGCCTAGAAAATCAATTTTTCCTAAACTGCTGTCAGTGAAACCCTTCCAGGCATTTCTGCTGCTCTAGGAGCAGCTCAGTTGCACAGTGAGTAGCGTTGTCTTATTGATCAACCTTAGCCTTCAAAAAGTATAGGTCCCTCTTTTAGTCTCAGCGCCAGTGCTACCAGTACAGTTCTGTCAAATTAACCCATCCCCTTCCCTAATAAAACTTACAGTAAGAGCCTGCTATCATGGACGGGCAGTTTACCATCATCTTTCTGGCTAACCTGATAGACATGCACATCCTGAGCAATGCAGCAATTGTTTCATGCATACTGAGAATCACTTACTTCTGACACAAAAACATACACTTTATGTGAGAGATGTAGTTACATGAAATTACAAGCAAAACTCTCACATAAGGACAAAATGAATGTCAGAAATATAAAATAATTCTGCCATGTAGATAAAGCCGGTGTACTAAAAAAATCAAGTAAAATAAAACAAAATATAAAGGATATTGGCACCACAGTACTCGATACTTAAACAGCGTGAAATTTGTTATAGCTGGCCTAGTACTAGACTTTCACCAATACAGGCTTCTTCAGGCAAATAGTCAGCTGATTTAAAACACCTGACTTAAATACAAAAAAGAAAAGGTCATGTGACTTCACCTTTAAAGAGGTAACACACAAAAGACTAATACATAAATCAGTACTTTACACATACGAAGAATACTAAAAAATACAAATATCTGCATGTAACTAAAAACCATATGTTAAAACTTATACATCTAACTGTGTATAAAAATATTTTATTTTATCTTTCAGAACTGGCTTTATCGTCACACTTTCATTGAGACCAGGTGGACAGTGTGCTTTAAAACATATTATCCACTTATTTTCAATAATTTCTGTGTGTTTTTTTCAGGTCACCACCTCTTAAGCTTTCCTGTATATTTTGTAAAATAAGAAAGCAAAATTTGTGAGATGTGTCTGTTTAATATGATTGTATAATGCACTTTTATCTAGCTGCCATCTTATGTCAGATATATGCTTACAAATTCTCTCTTTGAACTTTCTATTTATTTTACCTAATAGAAGGCACTACAGATCAGGCATTTGGCAATGTATATTATGCTTTTAGTATTACATGTCCTATACCATCTAAGATGGACTAACTGGATGCTTAAAAGTTGTTTCTGTAGAGACATACTTGCAGTATTGTCATTTGTTACATTTTTGGATTCCATACTTGGATATAGATGCTGTGTTTATATACTTCTCCTGTTCCTTATAACGTAAGATGTTTTTTTAAATTTCTAGATTTTTTTTGTACCCAAAGGTTATCTTATCTACTCCTATGTCTTTAAAAGTAGGAATATATTGTAACATGTACCAGTGTTTTTTAATAATATCCTGTATTTGATGAGTATGAACATCCTAGCATAGAACACACTTAAATAAAGCTATTTTTGTGTTAAGTATTGAGTGTCGTGGTGCTGGTTTACTTTATATTTTGTTTTATTTTACTTGATTTTTTTAGTGTACAGGCTTTATCTACATGGCAGAATTATTTTATATTTGTGTTTTTTGTTCTTTTTTCGCCCATGGACATGGCAACTCGATAAACTCAGCACCATCTACCAGCACACATCAACAACCGCTAATACCAGCAGTAAATGATTTTCTTGAAATTACTTTGAATCCAGCTATGCAAGGTGTTAGTTTTGAAGATGGGAATGTGGTTGACAGCTCAGATGGTAAGCAGAAATTATGTATTTATAGCACTAAGCTGCGTAAGTTTAAGAGACTGCAATGGCAGCAGCTATCATTTGATGTGTATATAAAATACAAGTTAATTCCTAGGGGCCTATGCATTTTGAAAAGGCCAACCTACAGGGATAAATATCCCACATTGTTAAAACAGTGGCAGGCTTTAAATCTTGACCCCTCTATTCAGTATATGAAATTTATGAACCATTTTTTTCAGCCTGTTGAAGCTCAGTTAAAATCAGAACTTATACAAGAATATAATGACCTTATAGCAAAAATAGAAATTAATTCTCATTCAGCTCTATTAGCAGAAACTATGGAGCAAATTATTGCTTTTGAAAAACGTTTAATAGAAACAAAAAATGTAACAAAAACATTTGTGATTTTAAACTTGGGCATGTCTTTGCTTGGTCAAGTCAGTGCTCATGTGCAGTCAGGAAGTAACAACAACCAACAGCCACAGATAAAAATGTTCAGGAAACACTACTGTATATGCTTCTGTTGAGAAAGCTGTTTCACTGACTACCATTGTGAATCTTGTGAATTCTGCAAGTAATCTCCTGAATTCTATGAATGTGAACACTAATACATCGGTTCTGGTAGATTCCAACATTGTTTCGGCACTAGACCCTTAAGAACTGCCTTCAATGCTAAACAAACCATACCCTTTACCACAGGAACAACAAAACTTCAGGAACAGAGGAAGGAACCAAATGAGAAAAACAGGGCAAAGGATGCAAACCAGAAGCCAGTCCAGGAGATAAGTAACATTGTCTTTAGCCTTTCTCGATGTACGTTAAATGAACATGAACTATCATTACTGAATAAGGGTCTTAGCTTTATTCCTGCAAGTATAACAGGTATTTTTGATGTGCTAACTGATGTTAAACTGTTCATAAGGATTTAGACTCTTAAGCTTCTATATGGTGTAAGTAATTCAATTGAGTATAGAAAAAATGTGTTATCTAGAAGTACTTTTGTGCCAGTGAATAATCCTCTTACAGCAGCTTTTGAGCAAGCAATAGAAAATATGTATCAAGCAATTAAAACTGGTGGTCATTTTTACAACGTAATAGCTGAGCAACAACAAGTTATTAAATCTTTAGCCGCTATTCCCAATATAGTTATAAAAGCAGCTGATAGGGGTGGTGGCATTATGTTAGATATTAATGATTACTGTACTAAAATGTATGACATGTTATGTAGCAATGAGTATTTAGCCATTTATAGGAAGCAGGTCAATAGTATTATAACAAAAGTGAATAGTATGATTTATGACATGCACCTTAATGGAGAAATTACTTTGGAAATGTTGGACTATTTTCATGTGACTACTCCCAAAATACCAGTCTCATATGGCATTCCAAAAGTTCATAAATTGGTTACTTCCCATTATTAATACCGATTATTTCAGTAAATGGTTGGATTACAGAACCAATCTCGAAGTACATAGAGCATAAACTTAAACATGCCCTAAGATATTCTACAACAGTAATTAAGGATACATCCTAGTTTTTAAACACCTGCATGACTGGTCTTTGTCTAACTACATTGCCGCTTGCTACATTGTTACATTAGACTTAGAGGTGTTATTTACATCAATACCGAATTATACTGGAATAGAGTATCTTTGTGAATTTGTAACATTGCCTACAGTTTTTTCAGCAACTGAGACTAACACCATTTGTGATTTAGTAGAACTGGTTTTAACTAATGATGTGAAGTTGTTCAATCTCGCCACTTGTTCTTTACACTTGGGTTCATAGCTGATCCATTGACTCCAAGTCAGCTGCTTTCCAAGCTCAAGATCTTTGAGTTAGCTCGAGGCACAGTCCCTATCCCATGATGCTCTTCTACCAACCCCAGATCTAGTTTGCCGCTGCAACGAATCGCACGATCTGGAGGAAGCTCGGGCTAGTAACCTTCTTTATTATCTTAAAAGAATTTAAAATTTCTAATTAGAGTATCAGGGATCTGATATTTGTGAGACTTCTCATATTTCTTGTAATTGTTGTTCAGTGAGTTAATTGGAAATTATATTTTTGTCTTCTAATTTGGAGCGGTTGCTCCTAGGCCTTTAGCCTTTCTTGAGTTGCATTTACTTGACAGGGCTCTGTCAAATTTAATTCCCTACCCCCTTATTTTTCTTAGAATTATTGTATTTGAACGTTTTTATGTCACATTATTCTCATAGTCATTGCAATTCAGGGATCTGAACTTTCTAAGGAGTTCTGTGGTTTCGACTTTTTGATATTGTTATCAGGGATCTGATATTTGTGTGTAATTTCTGTTTATAATGTCTGAGAAACAAAAATCTGGATTTAAAAGGTGTGACTGTGGACAGAAGATGTCCATCACTGATAACCACGTTTCTTGTGTGTACTGCTTGGGTCCACTATATTTACAAGAAGACTGCTCATTCCTTCAGTGGCAGGGTTTTATTAGAGAAGCAGAGGAAAATGGTTGCTAGAGGGCTGTTGAAGCCAGATTTTCAAGAAGCATTAGACAAGACTGACCAGACCTCCAAGTCCTCGAAGGGGTCGAAGTCTTCTAAGGTGTCATCGGAGCACAAGTCTTCTGTTACGAGCACCTCTGGGAAGACTCGGTCACTGGCTCCACAGCCTTTGGAGCCATGCACCGAAATCTTACCTTGGAGCCAAATCATTGTGTTGGAGCCAGTGTCGGAAGTTTTAAAGTCCCCGATCCTTAAGTCGGTGGCTTCTTCAGCTCCTTTGACCTGTTCTTCCAGTACCCTTTCCGACATCGATGTGGACTGCGTGGTGCAGAGACTTTTGGTAAATCCGGCCCTGGCCAAATTGCTTTCAGCTTCAACTCAGTTGGCTTTGAAACCTACGACCCCCCCACCACGATTTCTGCTCCTCCTCCGAGGCCAGTTGAGCCTTCGGAGCCGGAAAGAGAGAATCTGATAGTGGTAAAACCCTCGGACCTGAGGCCTGTTCCAGTGCCCTCGGCTCCATCTACCTTGACTTCTTTGGTTCCGATCGAAGAGTCTCGGAGCCGACACTCTCTCGCTGGTTCTGGGGGAGAGTGTCAAACCGATGCTTCAGTTCCAACTCTCCCTCTCAGGGCTTCGGCGCAGATGAGCTCGATTCCGTCCTCTGATTCGGAGCCCGTGGTCTTGGTCCCTGGGAGGTTGCTGTCTTCTTCGGAACCGTCAGACTCCTTGGGTCGGGAAACCGGTGCTTCGATGCCATGAGGAGGGTCATGTCTGCTAAGACCCTTACCTCTTCAGATCTTTCTTCTTCCTCCCCTAAAGGGCTGTGTTCTGTCCTTACACCACAGTTCCCCACCAAGCGTCGAGACACAGAGCCTCAGGTAACCCCATTGGGTGACCCCTACTTGATTGAGACGTCACCAGATGCCCCCACTGATGAAGTCCCCAGAAAAAGACTGTGCAAGAGGAGGCATGTAGATTCCCCTCAGAAATCCTTAACATCAGACACCGACTTAGAGGAATCAAAAGGTTCCCCACGGTCCTCCTCTGAGGATGTCTCATTTGCAGACATCCTGGAAATATTAAGGCAGAGGGGAGACTGGCAGTCCCTTACCCCTACTGAGGATGAGTCTGTGCTCCTGAAGGCCTTTGGGTCTCAACCTTCCACCTCCTGGGTTACTCCGCCCTTTGACGAATTAATGGACTTGGTCACTCAAAGGGCGTGGGAGTCTCCTGATTCCGTGGAACCGGTCCCTCGGAGGCCCAACAAATTTATCACCTCCCCTCAAGACAGGTCTTTTCTTATGAAGGTAGTCCCCATTGATGCCATGGTGGTGGCGGCAGCGGCCACCAAGAAAGAGATGTCAGAAACCTTCTTCTGTTCATCCTCCTAATAAAGATTCTAGGACTATGGACAGATATGGGAAACGCATCTTTAGTTCTGTGACATTTGCAATGAGATTGCGCAACTATTTGACCCAGTGTACCCGTCTTCAATGAGATCTCCTCAAAGAGCTTGGAGATACTCTACAGGGCAAAACAGATGATGCTGTTTCGGAGAAAGTAACGGCACAGCTTAACACCCTTAATTCTATTGTGAACTCGTCCATGCGGCTTATTTCTTATGCAGCCGATGGATCGAGCTGGGCAGCAGGTTCAGCGTTAGCTCTGCTGAGACAATCCTGGATGCGCTTATGCTCCTTTGTGGAAGCCTTCAAGTCTTCCTTTGTTAATACCCCATTTGATGGCTCTTCCTTGTTTGGGCCTAAATTCAAGGAGACACTCACTAGGTGTGAGCAGGAAGGAAAGACTCTATCTGCCATAGGAGTCAGTTTTTTCACCCCCTACTAGACCATACCCCAAAGGGCAGAAAGGTGGAAAAAAATGTGGTTCCGAAAGTCCCAAGGAGCTTTCCAGAACACACATAGTGAACCCCCCCTCCAGGGGCAGAGGACGAGGGTATTATGGTAGACACCGCCCAGGCGGCAGAGGGGGTCTGCAGAACCAGGGTGACAGGTAGCAGTTCCTTGGCAAACCCTATCAGCGATCCTCAGAGGAGGCCCGACCATCCTGCTCTGAAGGCAGTCGGGGGTCGCATAGCTTTATACCCAAATGCCTGGCTAGGAATTACATCAGATTCTTGGGTTTGTTTGTGTCTTTTGGCTTTTCCTGGTTAGGGGTCGCCACAGTGGAACTCCGGTCCGCTAATGATTGGTAGTTGATTTTTACATGCCGAGTTACCAGCCCTGACGCACAACCTTCAATGAAGGTACGCCCATTCACACATGTCTCCACGCAGAAGATGCTCTAGCTGAGAATCGAACCAGGCAATGTCTTACTGTGAGGCGACAATGCTACCGCAGCACCACCACTGTGGGACTGCATCAGATTCTTGGGTAAAAAGCATAATTACCAGAGGTTACATCATTCCCTTTTCAGAATCCCCTTCCATTCGTACAAGAATCCCAGACGTTCCACCCAGTCTGCAGAATCTAGCAACCATAGAAAGTCAAAGGCTGCTAGAAAAAAAGAGTCATCCAGCCAGTCCCGGCAGACCAGATAGGATCCGGAACTTACTCCAGGTTCTTTTTAGTTCCAAAGAAAACAGGGGACTGGAGGCCCATCTTAGACCTCAGCAAACTAAATACCTTTGTCAAAAAGGAAAAGTTCAGGATGGACATGCTTCAATCGATACTTCCGTTTCTTGAAACGGGTGATTGGATGTACTCTATAGATCTCAAGGATGCATACTACCACATCAAAATGGCCAGGCCATCCAGAGATCACTTGCATTTCCGGCTGGGGGCCAGTCACTGCCAATTCCGAGCTCTGCCCTTTGGTCTCACCACAGCCCCCACAGAGTGTTCACCAAATGTATGGCAGTGGTCATAGCTCACCTGAGACGTTTAGGATTCCAGGTGTTTCCATATCTCAATGACTGGCTCCTCACCGCCACCACCAGGCATCAACTAATTCACGCCAGAGATTACACTATCAACCTGTGTTCCAGATTGGGCATAACCTTATATTTTGAAAAATCTGCTTTATTGCCGTTGCAGCATATTTCCTTTATAGGAGCAGATCTAGACACCACCACCTCCCTGGTCAGATTGCCTCAAGAAAGAGTAATACCTTTGCGAAGTCAAGTGTCCCATTTGTTAATGGAAAGGAGAGTTCCGGCATTCCAGATTCTGAAGCTGTTAGGCACCATGGCAGCTACACTCATAGCGGTTCCTCTGGGACGAATGCACATGAGGATACTCCAATGGCTGCTATTCACACAGTGGTCTTATCAACAGCTTCCAATGTCACACAAGATTCTTCTAACAAATGCTTGCAAAAAGGACCTTCTTTGGAGGTTGAACAGCCACCAAGTTACTGTAGGTCGCCAATTTGTACTTCCCCCTCCCATAGCCACAGTGACCACGGATGCTTCCCTGATAGGGTAGGGGGGCTATTTCAGGGAAGAACTGTCCAAGGCACTTGGTCAGATATGGAATCTTATTTGCACATCAATGTCTTAGAGATGAGAGCGGTGTTTTTAGCGTTGCAACACTTTCACAAATATCTACCTCGAGAGACGATTGCAATACAGACAGACAACATGTCTGTAGTCTGGTACATCAACAAGCAAGGGGGAACCAAGTCTTACCCCTTATGCCGAGAGGCCCTGAGACTTTGGCAGTGGGCTGTATCCACCGGGTGCTTTCTGATAGCAATGCACATACCCGGTTCATCCAACGTGATAGCGGACAAACTGAGCAGAGCCATTCTGTTGCCTCATGAGTGGTCCCTCAAAGAACGAGTGGCGGAAAGGATATTCCGCAGATGGGGCCAGCCTTGCTGTGACCTTTTTGCATCCCCGATGAATGCCAAATGCAGAAGCTACTTTGCCCTGTACCCCCCACCAGGGGACAGCCCAAGGGACTCACTTGTACATGATTGGCCCTCGGGTCTCCTATATGCCTTCCCTCCAATCCTTCTCATTCCCAGATTCTTACAGAAAGCCAAAAGCCTGGGAAGGACTGTTATTCTAATAGCCCCGTTTTTGGCCTCGGCAGATATGTTTCCCCTTCCTACAGCAATACCAAGTGGAAGAACCTTGGGTTCTGGACCCAGTGCCAGACCTTCTGACTCATTTGTCGGGAATTCTTCATCCCTCTCTTGTCTCACTCAAATTGGCAGCTTGGCTGCTCCACTTCCCAACCTAGCCAGGTCACATAATTTGTGTCCAGCGGTTCAACATATGTTAGTTTCCTCTCACAAAGTCTCCACCAGGAAACTTTATAATAGCAAATGGAGGCGATTTGTTCATTGGGCTTCTCAGCATGGTATTGATCCCTATGTTACCCCGGGTCTATATTAGAATATGGAAAGATGTAAACACCGAATGTTTAAATGTCGAACTGTATTCAACGAAAGCTGAAAATATCGAAGCAACAGAAAACCAACTTTTTTCCTAGGGAAAGAATTCGGTTGTCCGTTTCTGTTGCGATTGTGTGGATGTGAGGGTTAGGGTGGGTTAGGTGAGTTAGGGTTAGGGCGCGGGGTCAGGTATGTGTGCGATTGTGTGGATGTGAGGGTTAGGGTGGGTTAGGTGAGTTAGGGTTAGGGCTCGGGTTAGGTATGTGTGCGATTGTGTGGACGTGAGAGTTAGGGTGGATTAGGTGAGTTAGGGTTAGGGCGCGGGTTAGGTATGTGTGCGATTGTGTGGATGTAAGGGTTAGGTGAGTTAGGGTTGGGGCGCGGGTCAGGTAAGTGTGCGATTGTGTGGACATGAGGGTTAGGGCGGAGTACGTGAGTTAGTGTTAGGGAGCGGGTGAGGTGAGTATGCGATAGTGACTGACCTTAGGTTTAGGGTTTGGGTTAAGGTAAGTGTATAGTTAGTGGTGTGTGCATAGTTTAGTGTAGGGTTAGGTGTAGGATTTTAGGTGTATGTGTGTGGATTGCTGTTTGTTTGGTGTGCTTGTGTTGTATGTGTTTTGGAACAGCAAATTTTTTCCCTAGGAAAAAATTCGCTGTTCTGTATGTTCGTTGTTTTCAGCTTTCGCTGAATACAGTTCGACATTTAAACATTCAGTATTTACATCTTTCGATATTCTAATATAGACCCATTGCCCCTATTCATAGTATTCTGGAATTCTTGACTTCACTCTTTCACGATGGTGCTGCAGCTTCTATGATAAGGGTTCAATTAGCTGCCATATCTAACTTCCATGTGGGATGCAGTGGCTCAAACATTATGTCCCACAGATTATGTAAAGCCTTTTAAAAAGGGACTCATCACCTTAGGTCACCTATCAGACATCCTGTTATTCCCTGGAATCTGAATTTGGTGCTATCTCAACTCATTCTTCCACCTTTTGAGCCTGCATCATCTTGTCCTTTGAAGTTCCTTTCTTGGAAGACAATTTTCCTAGTGGCTATTACTTCGACTTGTAGAGTTTCTGAACTACAAGCGCTTTCTATCAGGCCCCCATAGCTAGTCTTTCACCCCGACAGAGTGTCTTTAAGAACAAATCCAACCTTTCTTCCTAAGGTCTGCTCCGAGGCAAATTTGAACCAATCTATTGACCTTCGTATTTTTTTCAGACATCATGCTAATAGAATGGAGTACATGTTACATAAGCTTGATGTTCACAGACAATTGAGGTTTTACTTGGACAGAACAAAAGAATTTAGGAAATCTGTTCAAATATTCATTTCTTATGCAGACAGTAAGAAAGGTTTGTCGGTATCCAAAGTTACATTGTCCAAATGGATTGCTGATTGTATAAAATTAGTATATTCTTCAGCTAAACAACTTTTAGAACGTGAGGTGAAAGCTCATTTTATCAGGGCTGTTCCTACATCTTTAGCCCACGCAGCCCATCTACCTTTGGACACCATTTGCACAGCTGCTACTTGGTCTAAACCTCATACGTTTATCACTCATTACAAAGTGGACAGGGCTTCCTTTCTTCCACCATTCTCAGGAATATACTCCCGTGAGCTGCCCAGGATTAGGGTGCTTGGGACGCTACCCACGTGGAAAGAAGAAACGGCGAGATTGAACAACTTCACTTCAAGCAGCCCAGTGGATTTCCTCCTTGAATACAGGGAGCTTATGTGGAATCTTGGGTGTAATGCCACTTACCCCCAAGACTTAATGAAATGGTGTCTATTTCTAGCTATTTAAAATTAAAAGTGGATTTTCACATGTGAGGTCAATGCATGACAGTTTCACACAGAAATTCATGCACTGCCTGTTTGCACATTATTTCCACTGCCCGATGCTTTTTAACAATTCTTGGTCAGTTGTACATCTACTAACTTCTGTTTTATGAAATTAGAATTTTGTTTGTTTTAAAGAAGACATAGTTGTATTGTTTGTGAAAAAATGAGTGTATGGGTGGTTGCTGCTTTAAAAAATATGATGGGAAGTTCAATGATGTCACAGGATGTGATGTGGTTTTATCTATTTAAACTGCTTTGAATGTTTTCATGCTTATTCTGAAGAAGCCTTTTGGCTCTACAGCTGACGAAAGCGCTCAAATAAAGTGATTTTTCTGGACACCTGTGCACCATATTGCTCTATTACCTGGTTCTACAGTTTTGGTGTTTGTCATCGTGTTTTTCAAGTCATGGAGTTAGAGCAAGAGGCAAGGGTGGACACCAACACTGGAGGTTCCTTTCATGAGTTGGCAACATTGATAGGGAACCTCACAACACTCATTGAAGTGTTGATCAAATAATTTTCTGGGGTTGGTAAATCCTTTAGTCCTGGTCCGACAAATTTTGGGATCAGTAGCATGAACAACACAAGTGCTACGGTCTACACTATGGATGTATTACAAATTCGATCCCTCCTGGGCAAGACAGTCCAGTTTCCATAGCAGCAACACAAAATGAAGCTTCTATTGGCTCTGGAATATTAAGAGGCAGTCCTAGTACTGCCAGCAGGAGTGGTAGTCAGTGAGATGGTTTTACACATTTTTGCTTCAACAAATGGTTACAGGAAGGAACTAACAGTAGTTTTGCTCTGTCTAACCATAGTACTAATTATGGGACACTTGAACAATTAAAAAACTTCAAACACAAAGTTTTAAAGCTGTGGAAGCTGCAGACTTAAAGTTGTTACCTAAAGGAATGCTTATGAAGGGAACAAGTCCCAAAAGGTCTTGGAAATATCCCACTGGACTGGTAAATGGGTCGGATTTTCACCAAGAACTTATTTCCATGTTCAACCGACATGGCTGTGAACTGTTAGAACTTTTGGTAAGGGACAATGAAAAGGGAATCGATGTACTTAAAACGAAAGTAGATGTATTGAATGACAGAATTAATAATGATCTCTGTTTTAATTTTAAAGCTAATGAATACCGGGCAGTGTTTGTAAATACTGATAAAACAATTTCAGCAATTATAAATAAAGCAAAGAAACTGAACAGAGATAGCAATGAATATGAAAGGGGGACAGCATATCCCCTTCCTTCTAGCAACTGGGGTATGTTGTGGATGATGGTGTGAACATTGATTTTTTTTGAAAGTGAAACTACTGAAGTTAGCAATAATCATGACCAAGGGGCCCCTTTAGAGGAACCTCTGAGGAGGTCCCAACACCTTCTGAACCAAAGACAACAGAGGGGGGGGATCCACAATGGGCAGAGGATGGACAATTTGAATTACCAGAGCTCCCATCCAGAGAAGGGGAGACCCCAATGGGGGAAGGGGAAGGGGAGTAGGAGCGAGATGGTAAGTGAAGATGGGGACAGAAATAAACCATAACTATGTCATTACAAACGGACATGGAGATTTTAAAATTTTCAACTTAAGTACTGCTGTTATTACACAAGAGTGGGCTGACTTGTCCCGGTCAGGAGACCAAAAATAGAGAACTCTTTATTAGATTTAAAAGTGTTGTCAGGAAATTAAATTTGCGACTTTATTTTGACACCAATATACAATTTGGCCATTCGAGATATGTAAAAATATACAATTTGGCCATTCGAGATATGTAAAAAAAAAAAAAAAAAAACAGTACCTTCAACCCTTCCCTGCATCCTATGTTACAAGTATTTGAATACTTATGTGCTACTCAGATTAGACAGGCTTATGGAAGACAGAGGGATTCCTTTTCTTCTCATCTATGCAGAGAAGAGGAAATATCTATTACATAGTATCATGGAGGCAAAAGTATTCGACTTATGAAACCTGACAAGGGGGGTGGTCTGGTGGCCATGGATCAGCAAGTGTATATTGAGAAAATGTTAACTCACTTATATAGTGAAATATACGAGGAGGTTTCTGTTAACCAACAAAATATTGCATACAGAAATATTGATATCACATTAAATGACCTCCTACTTGACAACCAGATCACCCTTTCTGAGTTGAACTTTATGCAACAGGACAATCCACAGACCCCCACGATATTTGGGATTCCCAAGATCCATAAGTCTATCACAGACCCCCGCTAAGACCTATAGTTGATGCTAAAGCATCAAAAACATTTTCATTGGCGAAATGTATAGAGTTAAACCTTAAAGGGGTCATGAGTAATTGTTCCCATATCTTAAAAGATTCATTGGACTGTCTTAAGAAAATAGAGGAAAAGCTATATTCTGATCAATTAATTTTGGCCACAATAGACATTAAGGATTTATTCACCGTGATCCCCCACGAGGAGGGCATTATGATGTTTTATGACTTCCTATGTGGATACACTAGCATTAGTTACGCAAGAATCTTGATGTACAGGACCATATTGGACTTCATTCTCAAAAATAATTATATTCTTTTTGAAGGTCAATTATTCAAGCAAAATGCAGGTGTGACCATGGGGGCGGCATGTGCCCCCTTATTTGCTAATATTGTCCTTGCCCAGTGGGAAAAGTCCTTGGTATTCAGGTCTGGATATTTTAGACACTGTAATTCTATGGCCGTTACCTTGATGGCATACTTCTCTTTTGGGATGGCATGTATGATGAATTACTGGAATTATTTTGAGTTTTTAAATTCCAGTACAGGTTTCTTGCAATTCACAATGGAAACCAATGAAGAGGCGACACTTCTTTGATATCTCCATAGCTAAAGATAGGGAGAAGCACACATTTACATCCTCCTTGTATTGGAAACCAACATATTCTAACTCCCTTTTCCATTATAATAATGGGCACCCCTTACACCAAAAGAGATCTTTGGTGAAGGGGCTAGGATGATAAGTGACTACCAGACATTTTTGGATGAAGTGAACATATTACAAGACATGTTAATAAAACGAGGGTACCCAAAACAGTTCACAGAACCTATAGTGAATGAAGTGATAAATAAGAGGCTAGAAGGGTACTTTTTCCCATTGGTAGGAAAAATAGCCCAGGTAGAAAGGAGAGGGACAGAAATCCTGGGTCTAGAAGTGAAAAGCCATTTGAAGCTGCATTGGTACTATCATTTAACCCCCTTTATGGGAGAATAAAAGACATAATCAACCAGAACTGGGTATTGTTTGATTATGACCAGCACTATAAAAGTAAGTTGGGTGACAAACCATTGATTGTGTACAAAAGGGACAAGTCAGTTAAGAATTTACTAGAAACAAGTTCCTGAGGCGAGATGAAAGGTTGTATGAGGAAATGGGGCCGGTGCATACAATGCCCTTATATTATAGAAAATGAAGTAATCAATATTTTGGGTTATGGAAGGGTATTCCTTAAAGGCTGAATTGTACTAGTAAATGTGTGACATATGTGGCTCTCTGCCAGCAGTATCAACAATTTTACATCTGGAAAACAATTAACAGCTTTAATAAACTAATCTATCAACATAGGTATGCCATCAAAAATGGGCTAAGGGAATGCATGATGGAGTTCCCTGAACACCAGTTTAAATTTAGTGCCCTAGAACAAGTGTGTAATAAGGGGAGGGGGGCCCGATGGATTTACTCCTTGAATACAAGGAGCTTATGTGCTAACTTAGGTGTAATGCCACTTACCCCCCAGGGCTTAATGAAATGATGTCTATTTCTAGCTATTTAAAATTAGAGCGGATTTTCACATGTGAGGTCAATGCATGACAGTTTCACATAGACGTTTATGCACTATGTCTGTTTGCACATTATTTCCACTGCCTGATGCTTTTTAGCAGTTCTAGGTCAGTTGTACATTTACTAAGTTCTATTTTATGAAATTAGAATTTTGTATGTTTTAAAAAAGACATTGTATTGTTTGTGAAAAAATGGGTCTGTGGGAGGTTGCTGCTTTAAAAATATGGTGGGAAGTTCAATGATGTCACAGGATGTGATGTGGTTTTATCTCTTTAAACTGCTTTGAATGTTTTCATGCTTATTCTGAAGAAGTCTTTTGGTTCTACAGCCTACGAAAGCGCTCAAATAAAGTTATTTTGTGGACACCTGTGCGCCATATTGCTCTATTACCTGGTTCTACATTTTTGGTGTTTGTCGTTGTGTTTTTCATATTTAAAAACATCTTATGTTGTAAGGAACAGGAGAAGCATATAAGCACAGCATCTGTATCCAAGTTTGTTTGTGTCTTTCGGCTTTTCCCGGTTAGGGGTCGCCACAGCGGAACTCCGATCCGATAATGATTGGTAGTTGAGTTTTACGTGCCGAGTTACCAGCCCTGACGCACAACCTTCAACGAAGGTACGCCCATTCACGCATGTCTCCACGCAGAAGACGCTCTAGCTGAGAATCGAACCGGACAGCGTCTTACTGTGAGGCGACAACGCTACCGCAGCACCACCACCGCGGCATAGCATCTGTATCCAAGTATGGAACCCAAAAATGTAACAGTTGTCAATACTGTAGGTCTCTCTAGAGAAACAACTTTTAAGTATCCAGTTAATCTAAAACCATTCCATCTTAGATTTCATGGGACATGTAATACTAAAAACATAATTACATGGCAAAATGCCTGATCTGTAGTGCCCTCTATACAGGTAAAACAAATGGAAAGTTCAAAGAAAATTTGTGAGCATATATCTGACATAACAAGTCAGCTAAACACAAATGCATTATATAGGAATATTAAGCAAACAGATCTCATGAATTTTGCTTTCTTATTTTACAAAATATACAGGAAAGTTTAAGAGGTGATGACCTGAAAAAAACACACAGAGAAATTATTGAAAATAAGTGGATAATACACTTTAAAGCACGCTGTCCACTTGGTCTTAGTGAAAATATGACAGTAAAGCCAGTTCTGAAAGATAAACAGCATAAAATAAAATATTTTTGATATACAGATAGATGTAAAAGTTTTAAAGTATGTTTTTTAGTTACATGCCGATATTTGCATTATTTTTAGTATTCTTACTATGTGTAAAGTGTTGATTTATGTATTAGTATTTTTTGTGTGTTATCTCTTTAAAGGTGAAGTCACATGACCTTTTTTTTTTTTGCATTTAAGTCGTGTGTTTAAAAATTAGCTGACTGTTTGCCTGAAGTCGTCTGTATTGGGGAAAGTCTAGTAGTAGTCTAGAACTAGCAAGCTATGATAAACTTCCTGCTGTTTAATTATTGAGTGTCGTGGTGCCGGTTTACTTTATATTTTGTTTTATTTTACAAAATGAATGCTAAACAGGGTGTCAGCACACACATATTTCCCACACTACATAAAGACATGACTCATAAGCCCACATATGCAGAAGTGCTCACTAATAACTTACCAAAAGATCAGAGGCCTCGCAAATGGAAACCACTTACACACATAACAATGCAAAAAATGACTACAGCACATAATAACACACACACTAGTGTTCTGACAAATAAGCCCATATGGCGTAACACCACAAAAATATAATATATTGGTCATAGATGACTCTACTGTGAGACACACAGATGCTGCCCATCAGGTGCCAGAATCTGTCAAGTCACTCAACCACAAATACCGTAGTCAATGTGGAGGTGAGTTATTTGAGACATACCTCATTGGACTGCATGAAGAGAGACATGATTGAGCTCTTAGATTATGTGTCACAGATAGGTATAAGCCTAGCCATAAGCAGCATTTTACCTTCTCCGAGGATGATGCCACAATACAAATAAAAAATGACTGACTTTAACAATTGGCTTAGCTTCTGTTGTCGGTTCAAGTCAACAGGCCACTCTGCTTTGCCAGAAATGGTCTGCGCCTGTCTCCCATGTTTTCGGATGCTGGCAAAGGCACTAGCCACCCCTTTTGAGCTTTTATGAGGCAGTGTCAAACCTCCCAACATAACAAAATACTGTCTAAATAAATGCAAGGTACTGCTAGGAGTCTAAACAAAAAACTGCACTCCCTGGAAGTACCCTGGAAGCACTCCTTTGGAAGATGCTGACATCTGTGCAATCATCAAGACATGGTTCAAAAGCATGGAAAGCACCCTAGCCATGCAGGGCTACAATGCCCTCCATATGTTTAGACCACAAACTGAGCATGAAATAACCAAAGGTGGAGGTGTATCCATCTTCTTTAAGGATAATTACACCTCCAGACTGGCCAAACAGTACAACTCTTGAACTACTTAATTTCCAATTAACTACAGACAAAGCCCCCTACCACATCATAGCTAGCTATAGATCCCCCACCACGAAACAGGAAAAGCATATTGCATACCTGAACTTACTGGAGTCACTTGCCATACAGCCCGACACCTTACTCATGGGTGATTTTAATTATAAAAAACGAAGCACCTTGTAAAAACACCAACTGGTAGTCCAAAGAAATCAGGATACAAGGATTACGAACCAAGTACTGAACGAAAGTTTGTTTTATTTTTAAAAGCTTCACCAGAACAGCGTTAAAAACACAGAGCACATCCAATATATTGTATATCAAGCGCTTTCACCCAGGCACTCCCAGGCTTTTTCAAGACATTTGTTACATAGTTTGGTGGGTTCCTTTATACTGCCCTTACCAAACCCTAATTTTAATTAACATTCAATTATTCTATTATTGAATTTATAATTAAAGAGGTAGATTCACTTGTAACATTGTCATAGACTGATGGTGTTATATTTTACAACAAAGTTAAAATACACAACTCCTTACTCTGCTCTACCCAAAATACAAAACAATATCTGTAGGAATATATGAAAACTGTGGATAACTTAAAATAATGTAGACATTTAAAAATTAAAAAGTCTCTTAAAACTATCCAACCTGCTAACAACTACCAATAAATATTACATCAGCTATACAGATTCTTCAGTGTTCCTAACCTGGCAACTGCAGCTATACTAAAAAACTAAAACATTGTAATAGGTACACAGTCGCTTATCCTCCTACATCTCTTAAATATTGTTCAACAGTGCTTCACAAACATCATGCACTTGTTCTTCCAAGCATTTAAGCTTTGCTCACACCTTCCTAAATGGCACCAAGTATTATACACTATTGCAATATGCCTCTCTAAAGCATTGAGACTTCATATACCTAGTATTAAATACTGTCAAGAATTATAAACAACATACCCTAGCACATAACACTTGTAATCTATTGTGGTGTTTACTTATTCTACCTTTCTATTACAATTTTGCTCTTCTGATTTTTAATAAACTAGCAATACTAATAGCTCCATTAAGGCCAGGGGGCTTTGCCGCTTCTAATTTCACCTGCCAAAGCAGCTCTTTGTACTCTAACGAGGTTTCCCAGTCTCCTCCTCTGGGGTTAATGTCTACCTGTTCCAAAACTATAAACCTTAACTCCATTCGGTCACAAGTCAACGAATGTTTAAAGATTTTAATTATCCTATAATTGACTGGGAAATATACATGACCACAAACATGCTGGTTCAGAGGTTCTTGGACTTAGTCAATGCAAATACTCTGGAACAGCTAGTCAGCACACCCACAAAAGGCTCAAATGCCCTGGACATAGGACTCATTAACATGGGAGAGCATTGCACCCCCCATGTCATGTCCTTCCTAGTAAGATTGGTGCATAAATCAGTCTTGTTTGATGTAATTATAAGACCAGATACGCCATCAAGTTCAAAAATGCTTAAGAATTTTTCAAAGACAGACTACCTCCTACTAAGTGATGGTATAAGAAGTTTCAAAGCCCACTTGAATGTAGATAACAACGACTCCTATGAATAGATGTACACCAATGCTCTGTATAACCACTTAAGCAGTAGTATAGAATTGTCTGTACCTGACCAGATTAAAACTAGGTCTTGCCAAAAAACAAGCCACTCTTGTGGACTCCTAGAACAAACAAAGCTATACAACAATAGAAAGTAACTAATGTCCAAGAACAAGAGGGAACTGGCTCAGCAAAGGAAGAAATCCCTCTCTAACTTAAACAATTTAGAGATCTTGTCAAGTCCTCCAAAGCTAATTATGAAGCAAAAATAGCCTCCCTAGCTAAGGATAATCACAGGTCATTCTTTAACTACATCCAAAATCTAAAAGGGAATACCCAGCTATGCACTGAACTGGTTGTTTATGGCACTACCTATACTCAACTGGAGGGAATAGACAACCTGCTAGCTGACAGATGTGGAGAAAACTTTACCCCCCTGTCCCCTCCAGTCATCTCCCAAAGGTATACCTGCCACCATTCCCCAGCCTGTTATCACAAGAGAGCAGGTCATCTTGGTGATCTCCAAGGCCAGAAATACGGCATCAGTGGGACCAGACAACATCCCAGCTTGCCTTTTAAACAACTTAAAACATGACCATAGCAGACCCACTTGGATCCCGGTTTAACCACAGCCTGAGAACTGGCTATGTTCCAGCAGAGTAGATGACAGCAACAGTAATCCCTCTGTACAAAAGGGGACCATTAAGTGACCCTGGGATTTACAGGCCCATAAGCTTGACTAGCCTCATCTTCAAGGCTATGGAAATAATCATTATGGACCTTATTAACATGGACATAGGTAATCTCCAAACTCTGGATCCACCGCAGTTTGAATTTGCTAAAGATAGATCATGCCTGTTAATCACGGTTGACTTCTTTGAGAAAGTAAACAAGGCCCTGGACAAGGGAAAGACAGTGTATACTGCCTATCCTGACCTAGCCAAGGCATTTGACACAATCCCCAACTCAGGTATTATAGAGAAACTCTCCCAAGTGGGAATTAACCCCTACATTACCAGATGGTGGCTAACTGACTCATATACAGGGTCTATATTATACAGTCGAAGTTTCAAAACTTCGAAACTCACATGAGCGAACTCATGTGAGCGAAGTTCGAAACACCGACTATATAATAAAATAAAATAAAAAAAATTACCTTATCGCGCTGAGCAGGGGGGCAAGCCCCCCTGCACCCCCCTACTTAAATATACCAACTCTGAGAATGCACTTCAGTGCAGAAAGGGAAAATTTTCCATTCTGCGAGTGAAAAGCCGTTGACTTTCACCTTCAACCTTTCAGACGTTTGATCATATGATGTCGACCATCTATGATTCGAACATTGGAATGGTCGCTCATCTAATATAGACCCCATATACAGGACACATACTGTCAAAGTTGGTGACTTCACCTCTAGCAACAGAGTCACCAGTGGTGTACCACAGGGTTTTGTGCTTGGCCTCTTACTGTTCATAATTTACTTCTCAGAAGTCCAGGCAAACTCAAGACGGCCTGTAGCTGACCAGGTTTGCTGACTGCAAATTGGGAGCAATCATCGAGTCCTCCAGTGATGTGAATACACTGCAGACAGGCTTAATGCATACAAATGATTGGTGTCAAAGCCACGGATTAAAGCTAGATGCAAAAAATGCATTACTATTCCCTTTGGAAAAGGTGACATCCCGGCTAATTACATTATAGACAGCACCCCCCTACGTGCAGACCCAGTGGTATGTGATCTGGGTACTCAGATTGATAGCAAAATGAACATTGACCACCACGTATCCACAGTAGTAAGGAAATCCTTCTGTGTAGCATTGCATCTAGATCTAAGGATGTTATAATTCCATTATACTTTACCCTCATCAGACCAATAATTGAGTACACTTCTCCCTTTTACATATACATCACCAGGTATTTGCAACAGTCAGACAGACTACAGAGGTTTCTAACAAAGAAATTACACTGTACACAAAACAAGTTTAAAAAGTATAGATTGAAAGCCCTGTCACCGTATTCGGTCTCCTACAGGTTGCTAAGTGGAGACCTGTGTCTGGCTTACAGGGCAGTCACTGACCTGGCCCTAGTGGAAATGCTACACATTCATAAATCAAACTGCAGAAGGTCACTTGCTCCAGGGATCTTAACCTGGGCCCTGACATGAGCAGGTCATGCTGAAAAGACAGCTACATCTCCCAGAGACTGCCACTTCTCGGGAATAAGCTTCCTATTCACGTGAAATAGAGTCTCTCCCTGACCACCTTCAAATGTAACATAGATCGTTGGATGGGTGACCACACATTCACTTGTAGGGTGGTGCCTGTGTCTCAGCTGGACAGAGAAAGTTGGTATTAACTAGCATAGACCCTTACCTCTGTGAACCTCACTCACCTAACCACTGACAAATGGAGCAACCTGGGATAAATATAGCTAGGTTTGATAGGGCTCTAGGACTGTTAGTTTAGTAACCTCTTGTGAACCTATAAAAAAAAAATACTACCTGTGCAAACACTTCCATACAAAAATCCTAAACCTTCTGGACTCTGTTGTGTACTTTGGAGGCCTGCATATTTCTTCCCTTTGTTTGTAATTTGCCTTTCTGTTCTCTTTTCCCCAATATTTTATACACCATTCTAGTTATTCATTTTTAACAGCAGCTCCTGTTCTAGACTTGGCTAAAAAAGTTCACCGGTGCTGATGTTTGACTCTGCACTCCCGTATCCCTTGCCCTTTGTCTGTATTCTGTTAGTCTGATAGAGAAGGCAATTTCTAATCTGCAGTCCAAATTCCTGCTTAGCCCCATCCCACTCTCTTATCTTTCCCTCCCACATTATTTGATCCCAGTTCCCTGCTACGTTTGCTTATTTTCTCCAGTAAATTCTAGATCACTGTCATCTATTTTCTATACCCTCCTTCTGGCCATTCTTATTGCTAAAATCTCTTTCCTCCATTCCCATACTAGACTCTTAATTTCTTATACTTGGTATTCTTTGTAGTTGTTATTTTTCTTAGGATTTGTAACCAAAAATTTAATTTTCCTCTTTGAGTTATAACCTTCTGCTTGAGTTCACATCCTAACACTATTGGGTGGGTAATGTCCTCCGCTGCCCAGAATACCAAAAGTATAAAGCTGGCGTCGGGACGCCGCGGATTGGCGACGTCGTCGCGTCAAGGACGCCAGGTTGCGCAGTACGGGGCGTCATATCCTCAGTCTTTTTTTGCGCATGGTCCGATGCCTCTTAATTTTGCGGGTTTGCGTTCTTATTTGGCGAGCTTTCTGAAAGTTTCGAGTCAGCAGATCCGAATCAAAGTTATTAAGTAATCCTTGGGAATTTTTTTTTTTTCTTGCCAGTATTTAACGGATGTCAGAAAAAAAAGTGAATAATATTTCTTCTGTGGGAAACAGATACCTCATAGGGATTACCATACTTTGTGTATACCTTGTTTAGGTCCTCTTGATTGATTGATTCTACTCTGCTTCCTCTCCTGAGGATTTTTCTTTTGAGGATTTTCTGCATTCCATGAGGGAGCATTTTAAATGGGCCTGCCCCAGTTAAACGGGATAGTATTATAGGGTGCCTGAAGCTCATAAGTATCTTTTACACATGTTAAAAGTTGTATCTTCTTTTGGTTCTTCTGGCTGTGAAGGTACTGAGTGTAAAGATTGATTGAAGGTATTGATGTGTTTAGGAACAGGTGGGTAAACATTCCTGAAACAGTGTTGCCTTTGCCCTTGTGCCTTTGTTCCTCCCTGGCAGGGTGGCTGCCACTGGGTTCTTCTTCTTAGTAGGCACTAGGCAGCAGGCTTAGATGAGGTGAGCATGTTGACATGTTAAGACAAGGATTCCTGATGTTCTGTTCTGTGATGTGTGTGTGGTTTGGAAGAAGTTGAAGGAAAAATGGAAAAGCGGAAGAAGTAAGTCTATACAAACTGTTAAAGATTTTTGCAGGTGCAGTAGCTTAGTAGAAATTGGCCTGGCTACTAATGGGATGGACCCCTCAGCTTGATCTCCCAGTCTAGGGGTAGTATTAGGCGTGGTAGGGCAGAGCTCAGGGTTCTTTTAGGGGCCTAGGGTGGAGTTCCCTGCTCAGACTTCTGGTGAGGGCAGGGGTAATTACCCAAGATATTCCGGATATTTATTCACCACGTTTTACAGGTTTTATTTCCATACTTGCCTCCTTTCAAAGGCATGCCAGAGACATTCCTCTCAAAAGAACAGGCTCTCAAGCAAAATTTCTCTGTTGCTCCAAATAGAGACCAATATCTATCCCTCAACCACTTATCTGGACATTCCCAAGTTCAAAATATTGGCGTAATAACAGCTTTACCTCTGCTGGGCAAAAAGATCACACTGATGGTAACTTGATCTCAAAGGAAGCTTACTCTCATGTGCCAATAAGACTAAGTTGCAGGAAGTATGGCAGATTCTAACGACAGATGCCAGATGAGATATTGGGAGCTTCATCATCTAAAAAGTGGATACAAGACACAAGTGTGGCCAGACACCACGCAGCATCTACATATCAAACATGAAAGAGATGTTAGCAGTCAGTTTGCATTTAATTGCTTTCTTGAGTTACTACTCCAGGGCAGGTGTTGATTAACAACAGACAACACAACTGTCGTGGTACACAAATAAACAAGGGGGGAATACATTCTTACCCATTGTGCAGACAAGCACAAACTGACTTCTTGTGTTTCAAAATTTGACAGTGTCATGGGGAACTCCAGACATAGATCTGTACCAGCTTTTGTTTTGCAAAGGATTTCATCACACAGCTTGGAAAGTGGATGCTCTTTCTTTCAGTTGGAAAAATCTTCATGTGTTCTGCTTTTCCACCTCCTCCTCTTCTCCAAAGGTGCTTCTCAAAGGTCACACAAGACAAGCCAAGGATGATTTTAATAGGCCCAGATTTCGCAGCACTGGTACTGGTTACTGAGGAGTCTGGTCTGGTATGGCCTCCATGGCCTTACCCCCTGATACCACACCTGTTGTCTCAGAGACGGTCATCAATGTCAAGCTTCTTCTCTCACTTCACACTAACAGCCCGGCATGTTTTGTTTGAAGACAGCAGGTCTCAAGCTCCTCAACAAGTTTTTATGTGATTATGGGAAGCCAGAAGACCTAGTACAAGGAAAGTGTAAACTACAACCTTTTTGAGCTCAAGGCTCACTGCTTGCTGAATTGAAATCTCATCATGAAACTTTGCTTTTGTTGGCCATTACTGCTGCAAGAAGGGTTTCTGATTGCAGGCCCTTATGTCCTTCCCCTGTGTTTGGGGGGGTGTGTGTAGGTGAGGTTTATTTTCTGCTGATTGTGTATATTGTATATATATATTTTTTTGGTGCAGTATTTTTGGGAGTTTTGGTTTTTGGCCTTATATCTTTCAGGGTCTTCTGACATCTGGGGCAAGAAAAGATTTTTTTGTTTGTGCCTTAAGTCTTTTAAGTACCTTTCAAATCAGGAAACTCTTAAACCATGAGGTATTTTGGTTTTAGAAGAAAAGGACAGACATCAACTGAGTACAGTTGTGTAAGATATCTCAAAAGGTATTAAAGGGGAGGACAGTTTTTCGGTAAATTAGTACAATGTTAAGTTGTCAATCTCGTCTTCATTCTTACTGGATGGGATCGGAGCCGATCCTCGGCTCCGACTCGGCACTTGCTAAGCTCGAGAGCTAATTTTACCAGCTCGAGGCAACCCTATATCCCATGATGCAAGGCGGAGACTACCCAGATCTCATTTGCCGCTTCGCTAACGAGGTGCCTTCTTTTACCAGCTCCAGGTAAGTGAATAGATTTGAGACTTTTGTCTACCCCCCTTTAAATTTATATATATATATTTGTGTTTTGTTAACCTTAACGCTTACTTTAACCCTATTCCCGTTAGTGTTCCCTTTTTTCCGAGTTATTTATCCCCTTTCCTTAGCTTAGGCCTTAGGCCTTCCCCTCCCTAAATTTTTTCCTGTCAGGGATTGTTTGTGTATGACTGTGTGTTATCCCTGTTTATTTTAAATTGTTGGATTAGGTGTTTTTGTGTGTGTGTTAGTGTATTGTGTTTTCCTCGACACAGTTATGTCGAAGGACACTAAGGTCTCAGGCTTCAAGAAGTGTGACTCGTGCTGTCAGAAGATGTCTCTGACAGACGGTCACACTTCTTGTGTT
The DNA here is from genome assembly GCF_019279795.1 of Protopterus annectens. NCBI lineage: Eukaryota > Metazoa > Chordata > Ceratodontiformes > Protopteridae > Protopterus > Protopterus annectens. The sequence continues at coordinate 547,960,749 of NC_056750.1, read as the reverse complement.
TATTGCCTGGGACCTTTGCACCTGCAGGACTCTTGTGCTATCTGTCATGCCTTCAGCCCAAGAGTCCTGCAGGAGCGAAGAAATAAGCTGATATTAAGGGGCTTATTAAAGTCCGAGAGCTCCCCGACTAAGTCGGCACCGGGGAAGCCCTCGAAACCTGCTAAGCCTTTGGCTGAGAGTTCCAAGCCGTCGGCTTCTGGTTCACCCTCACCAGGGTCGAGATCGGCTCCGGCCGGAGCTGATCCTTCCACCTTAGTAGTCTCAGCATCGGCTCCATCCGGCGCCGATACTGCCCAATCTAGACATTCAGTGTCGGCTCCGGCTGGAGCCGACGTATCTTCGGCTCCGTTGGCGCCATCGATCTCAAAAAAGAGATCTCGATCCCCTTCAGTAGAGTCCATACGTTCGGCTCCGAGATCACCCCTGCTATCACCCCTAGCCATCGGAGCCGTTCTTCTCAGTCATCCAGGCTGTCTGATCACGACCTCGAGAGAGTGGTGAGTAGACTATTAAAGTCTCAGGCATTGGCCCAAATACTCCATAGCCCATCTCAACAGACGGTAGCCCATCTCATCTCAACAGACGGTAGCCCATCTCAACAGACGGTAGCTATTTCACATCCACCAAACATTCCTCCTTCGACTCTCTTACAGAGCTCGAAGCTGGAGCTCCTCGGAACCGTCACCGTTGTAGCTTCGGAGCCGATACCACCCCTTTTGGCTCCATCGTCCTCTGCTCCGATTTCCTCCTTGAGGCCTTCATTGGAGGGATCCCGGCGTCTGGTCTCTCTCATCGGCTCCGAGGGGGCGAGTGGCATCGGACCCTTGTCCGACCCCGTTCTCCCTCTCGGAGCTTCGGCATTGGTGAGCTCGGCCCCAACATCTGCCACGGAGCCTTCCCTCTCGGTGAGGCCTGGGGTTCCTATCTCTTCAGAGCTGGAACTTTCTGGTCTCTCTGACGGGGGAGCCTTCGAGGTGATGAGGAGTGTACTAGCCCCTGGGCTTAGTCAACGGACAGCTCCATCAGCTCCTCCCACTACAGTGCTTGCTGACGTCTCTTCCCACCCTCTTGCTCCCGGACCCAGAGATCCAACGCCTCAGGTTTCCCCATTGGGAATATCTTCCTCTTCCAAGGCTTCTCCTGATCCGTCAGGTGAACCCCCGCGTAAGAGGACATGTAAGAGGAAACATCTAGACTCCCCTGAGTCTACTACATCTGATACTGACCTGGATGAGTCGGAGGGATCCCCAAGGTCCTCCTCTGAGGATGTCTCATTCTCAGACATCCTTGAACTCCTTAAGCAGAGGGGGAACTGGCCCTCCCTTAATCCTTCCGAGGACGAGTCAGTATACCTGGAGGCGTTCGGATCTCGACCCTCCACCTCCTGGGTGTCTCCGCCTTTCGACCCTCTTATGGAGGTAGTGGCTCGTAAGGCGTGGATGGCTCTGGATTCGGTGGAACCTATCCCTTGGAGGCCTTCAAAATTCATTACGGCCCCACCAGATAGACAATATTTAACAAAGGGTGTCCCAGTTGATGCCATGGTGGTGGCTGCTGCCACCAAGAAGGAACTAGCTGATCCTTCAGTACCTGTCCATCCTCCTAACAAGGACTCTAGGACTATGGACAGGTATGGCAAGCGGATTTTTTCTTCAGCGACTTTTGCCATGAGATCGATGAACTACTTATGCCACTTCTCCCACCTTCAAGGAGATGTTCTTAAAGAGTTGGGAGAAGTTTTACAGGATCCGTCAGCTGATGGGTCCCAGGATAAGATTAGCTCACAGCTAGGAATCCTTAACTCCATTGTTAACTCCTCCATGCGGCTCATTTCTTATGCAGCCGATGAAGTGAGTAGGGCCGCAGGCACAGGAGTGGCTTTAAGGCGTCAGTCCTGGATACGGCTTTGTAATTTTGCAGACCCCTTCAAGGCGTCCTTCACAAACTCCCCCTTCGATGGTTCGACCTTGTTCGGACCTCAAGTGAAAGACATTTTGACTAGATGCGAACAAGATTGCAAGACTCTTTCTGCTGTAGGAGTCCGTTTCTCCACCCCTTCAAGACCTTACCCCAAAGGACAGAAGGGAGGGAAAATGTGGTTCTGCAAATCTCAAGGAGTCACGCCTGATGCACGAAGTCAGTTTACCCCCAGAGGCAGAGGGGGTAACAATAATAGACGCCGCCCTAGGGGCAGAGGGGGTCCGCAAAATCAGGGTAGCAGAGAGCCACTTTCTGACAAACCCTTCCAGCATCCCTGAGATGTTGCCTGATTGTCCGCCTTCGGAGGCAGTCGGGGGAAAATTATCGCTGTACCTAATAGCCTGGCTTTCCTTTTCTCAAGACAAATGGGTACAGTCGATTATATCCGAGGGTTACAAAATTCCCTTTATTCAAACCCCAATTCAACAAAAGGGAACCCTTCCAGACGTTCCACCCGGTCTAAGGGAACTAGCAGTACTAGAAATATCAAAACTGCTAGTAAAAAGCCATCCAGCCAGTCCCAGCGGACCAAATAGGATCCGGAATCTACTCAAGGTTCTTTTTAGTTCCAAAAAAGACAGGGGACTGGAGACCAATATTAGATCTGAGCAAACTAAACAAGTTTGTAAAGAAATCAAGATTCCGGATGGTCACGCTTCAGTCCATTCTGCCCTTTCTGGGCAAGGACAATTGGATGTGCTCGATAGATCTTCAGGATGCGTACTATCACATAAAAATTCACAGACGATCCAGAAGATTTCTCCGCTTTCGGCTGGGGACCAGTCACTTCCAATTCAGAGCCCTGCCCTTTGGACTCACTACAGCCCAAAGAGTGTTCACCAAATGTATGGCAGTGGTTACGGCTCACCTGAGACGTCAAGGATTCCAGGTGTTTCCATATCTAGACGACTGGCTCCTCACTGCCACCACCAGGCATCAGCTTCTCCAAGCCAGAGATTACACCATTCACATTTGCAGAGGGCTAGGAATTTCTATAAATTTCGCAAAATCTGCCTTGTCAACTTGTCAATCTATTAATTTTATAGGCGCAAGATTGGACACCGTACAACTTTCAGCAAAGTTAACAGATCAAAGGATCTTGGACATTCAAAGACACGTCCAGGTGATTCTTCTCAGCAACAAAATTCAGGCCAGATTTGCTCTGAAGGTATTGGGTCTTATGGCAGCCGCCATAACACTTCTTCCCCTTGCCCGCTTTTACATGCGTCTTCTACAATGGATGCTATTCACCCAATGGTCTTTTCAACAACTTCCCATGCGTCACGAGATCATAGTAACTCCAACTTGCAAAAGGCATCTGACTTGGTGGATATCATCCCCTCAAGTCCATCAAGGCAGACCTTTTGTTCCTGTTGCCACGGTTACATCGGACGCCTCCCTGATCGGGTGGGGGGGGCATTATCAGGGCAGAATGGTCCATAGCACTTGGCAACCTTTCGAGTACCATCTGCACATAAATGTCCTGGAGATGATAGTGGTGCTTTTAACGTTGCAAGCCCTCAACGACTCTCTTCCCCTGGGAACTATTGCAATCCAAACGGACAATATGTCCGTAGTGTGGTATATAAACAAACAGGGCGGAACCAAGTCCTATCCACTGTGTCGAGAGGCTCTCAGACTTTGGCAATGGGCAATCTCTTCTCACAGGTTTCTGATAGCAACGCACATCCCCGGGAAATCCAACATCATAGCGGACAGATTGAGCAGAGCTATTCTCATGCCTCACGAGTGGTCTCTCAAACAATCAGTGACGGAAGAGATTTTTCAGAAGTGGGGCCTTCCTTGCTGCGACCTTTTCGCTACACCTCAAAACAGCAAATGCCCAGACTTCTTCTCTCTCTTCCCCCTTCCAGGCCATCCCCCCAGAGACGCTCTAACCCAAGATTGGCCCCGGGGACTTCTTTATGCTTTCCCCCCTTTTCCGCTGATACCTCAGCTAATTCAGAAAGCAACCGTTTTGTGAGCCAAGTTGATTCTCATTGCCCCTTATTGGCCTCGACAGATATGGTTTCCGTTCCTACATCATTATCTCTTGGTACAGCCATGGCATCTGGACCCGGTTCCAGATCTTCTGACCCACCAGTCGGGTCAACTGCACCAATCCATACCTTCTCTCAACCTCACTGCTTGGTTGCTCTACTTCCATCCTTATCCAGGCTTCCTATGATTTCTAATCCTGTCCGGGATATCATAGTAGCTTCCCTAAAATCTTCTACCAGAAAGATTTACACTAGTAAATGGCAACGTTTCTCTTTCTGGGCAAAAGCTAGGAACATAGACCCCTATACTGCTCCAATTCATTCGGTATTGGACTTCCTAGCTGAGATTTTTCATTCAGGATCCTCTTCTTCCACAGTGAAAGTTCAACTGGCAGCCATTTCAAATTTTCATATAGGCCTTTTGGACCACAACATTATGTCACATAAACTTTGCAAGGCATTCCTTCGAGGTATCTTTTTACTGAAACCTCCGATTAGAGACCCCCCACCACAGTGGGATCTAAATTTAATTTTAACATCCTTGATTCTTCCCCCTTTCGAACCTGCAGCTGCCTGTTCTTTGAAATTGCTTTCTTGAAAGACACTTTTTCTAGTCACCATTACTTCTGCCAGGAGAGTATCTGAGCTTCATGCTCTCTGCATTCATCCTCCCTATTTAATATTCCACAAAGATAGGGTATCTCTAAGGACTAATCCGTCTTTCTTACCAAAAGTGGCATCGCAGACAAATCTAAATCAATCCATTCATCTTCCAGTGTTTTTCCCGAATTATTCTGATAGAGCAGAACAAAAGTTACATTGTCTTGATGTTCACCGCCAGCTTAGATATTATCTGGACAAAACTAACATTTTTAGGAAATCTGATCAACTGTTTCTATCCTATGCAGAGAACAGGAAAAGCCTTCCAGTTTCCAAGGTAACTTTATCTAGATGGCTGTCATCTTGATCACTTACATTTATCAGCTCAGAGGCAAAGAGTTGATTTCTAAGCCAAAAGCCCATTCTACCAGAGCTCTAGCTACATCTACAGCTTTTCAAGCTAGACTTCCAATAGACACTATTTGTGCAGCAGCCACGTGGGCCTCTCCTCATACCTTTGTTTCACATTACAAATTAGACTTGGCCTCCAGAGACAGAGCGAATTTTGGTTCCACCGTTCTCAAGAGTCTGTTCCATTGAGCCACCCAGGATAGAGGTGCTAGGGACGTGGTCCCATCCAGCAAGAATGAAGGCGAGATTGACAACTTAACATTTAGAAGTTATGTACCTACCATAACGTTCCATGTTAGTTGTCTTCTCTCGCCTTCTTTCTTGCGTCCCACCCTCCATCCCCCTAGCCTGGTCAGACTGGGAAGATTATCCATCTTCTATTAAGAGGTTATTCCCTTTTTCTAGCTGTTCAACTTCTAGTGTCACTAGATTAGGTTGATCCTTTCTAGAGGGTTATGATGTTATTTAGTATTGTTATTTTTCTTCCTCCTCTTCAGTTGGAAGAAAATATTACTATTTCTTTAGCTACCAAATGAGATCTGGGTAGTCTCCGCCTTGCATCATGGGATATAGGGTTGCCTCGAGCTGGTAAAATTAGCTCTCGAGCTTAGCAAGTGCCGAGTCGGAGCCGAGGATCGGCTCCGAACCCATCCAGCAAGAAAGAAGGCAAGAGAAGACAACTAACATGGAACGTTATGGTAGGTGCATAACTTCTAATTTTATTCTACCCATCTTATGAATTTTGTTATCCCTGCAGGTTGTGTTAAGTGTTTCTCCCTGTGTCCATACCTTTGAAGGTACTGATCTAGGTGTGCAGATGGCATGAGTCTCCTGCACAAATCCAGAATTATTACGTGCTCCTTTGGTTTTTTGAGGATAAAAATCCCACAGGAAATTGGAAACATCATTTTTGGGAATGTTAAGTTGGCAGAGTGTATGCTTATGATAAGAAAATTGCAGTACTTGGATAAATAGGAATAGTGTGCAAAACAATCATATAACACTATTCAGTGAGTTTTAATACATTTAAAAAATGTAATGTACTATAACCATGGTGTTATTCTAATGGGGTACAATATTTGTCAGCTTGGGAGGACACAATTGAGAGACCACACTGCTTCACCAGGGTTGCTCTGCAGCTTCCCATTGAACATTGTCAAAAGACATTCTCCACATCTCCAATAATAACTTTTTTAGGTAATGCCCATGGGACATACCAACCAATGTAACCATGAGCAAAGTATAATATGAAGGTATTACTGATCATTGTTAGGAGCCTAAAAGAAAAACTCCACTCCCTACAGGCCCTCCCCATCTTGGAAGATGCCAGCATCTACATAGTGACTGAGACAAGGTTTAAATATGTGGAGAGTACTCTGGCTGCTTAAGGTGATAATACCTTCCAGACATTTAGACTAGTTACTATACAGGAGGGACTGTGTTTATCTAATCTGGTTAAACATCATAATGCATTAGAACTTCATGTCACCAAGGTATTGTCAGCAAATAACTAGAGAGGGAAAGGTAAATAGAATGGGAAGAGATCAAGAATTTACTTGGACTGCAGATTAGAGATTGCCTTCCCTATCAAGACTTGATATCAGAGTATAGGCAAAAAGAAAGGAATAGAGGGCCCTAAACAAAAGACCAGCACTGGTAAAGGTTTGAGTAGAATCTAGAACAGAAGCTGCCATTAAAAAAGGAATATTAGTAGAGCATATAAAATATTGCATGATAACTGTAAGAATCAATTAGAGGAGGTTAGAAAGGATTGGGAACAGAGACTGGATAAGCAATTCACAAAGAAACAATGGAAGGATATACATATGTCTCTCAAATATGCAACAAAATCTAGAAGATTTAGGACTTTTGCTTGGAAATGTTTACATAGATATTTTTATACTCCCAAGTAGACTCCAGAGAATTTTTCCTCATGTAGACAGCAAATGTTGGAAGTGTGATGAGGAAGAGAGACATACTTGGGAACATATTTTCTGGGAGTATGATGGGTTGGCGGATTTTAAGGATTCCCTGCTTGATGCACTGTTGGAGATGCTGGGTCATTGGATTGTTGTGACAACGGAGATGATTTTTCTGAGCTATGATACAAAATCAGAATTGTCTAGACATGGTAAGGCCTTGCTATCAAGGGCACCCACAGGCAGGTGCAAGGGGGTGGACTTGCACCCCCTTGGAACTGGCTGGCTGGGAGATGAATTTTCTTTTAATTAAAAAAAAATGTTTTTTTAAAGGGTGTTCTTCTTTAAGACTTCATAGCCTTTAGAAAATTAATTCTAACACAAATCCTATTATTCTAGCAACTTTCTGAATGTGTCCCCAGTTTTGGGCCTTTGTCCCCAACATTATAACAGGCTTTGTCCAGATTTGTTGTGCTAAGAGATTGAGAGAGGTGTGTGTGTGTGTGTGTGTGTGTGTGTGTGTGTGTGTGTGTGTGTGTGTGAGTGGTAGCATACCCATCAGCTGTCCAGATTTTTGCCCCATATTCCTCCAAAAAGGATTTAAGTTGCTAAATAATAACATGCATTTGAGTTTTAGGCATTATATTCTTTAGAAAAATGCATACCAACACAAATCCTGTTATTCTAGAAATTTTCTAAGTTCATGTGAGCAATATTTATAATCTGGCCCTATTTATTTTAGGCTTTTTCCAGAGTTGAGGTGTGTGTGTGTGTGTGTGTGTGTGTGTGTGTGTGTGTGTGTGTGTGTGTGTGTGTGTGTGTGTGTGTGTGTGTGTGTGTGTGTGTGTGTGTGTGTGTGTGTGTGTGTGTGTGTGTGTGTGTGTGTGTGTCACAGAGAGTGAAATGCTTTAGTTAGAGTTAGCAGGTGGAATTTATTTTCAAGGAATTGTGAGCCCCAATGGAAGAGATGTTTACTACTACTCGTGCTAAGTCTGCTTAAAATGTCCAACTCTTTTGTTTAGCAAATGGTATCACTACTGTAGTACAGAATTTCAAAGCAGTGTTAGTGGCACAGCAGGTAGCATACTTGCATCTTGATGTAGAGAGCTGTATGTTCTACTCCCACAGCATATAGATTTGTATTTTAAGGGGCTGGGGGTTTTCCTGAGTATGTCCTCCTTTGGATGAGATGCCTAGTAGCTATGAACCTGTTTTTCAGCTTTCCACCCATTCTCTATAGCAATATATCAAATTAGCATTTTTTTATGTAACACAGGCAATTAATTCTTTAAGGGCAGCAGGCACTGAATTTGTAGATGAAACACTGAAATATAAAGTTGTTTTCTAGCAGCAACCTCTTCATTAGTTTCAGATCTCTTTAATGTGGAATTATTCAGATGACTTTTATTTCTGCAGGGATTGTGCATATTGACTGATATTGATGGATTGTAATGACAGAAGTTTGAGCAGCATTTTATGGTTGAAATGTTTTGAATCGGGCAGTTTGTCATTATTGGTTCATATGTTTTGTTTCATTGCTTACTGGAAAAATGTTCAAAACTATAAATTTAAAACACACTACCAAGTGGTGTTGTATTATGCAAGGGATATAATTCAATTATTATATATTATAATTAATACTATCAGGAAGGTGAATCAAAGAACATTTGCGTGGTCCTAAATATGTGTGCAAGGGGCCTATGATTTGAAAACAGCCCAAACGTAATTTAACCTGCCACTTGCCAGATGCATTTTCTTTGAATGTGGATTTCAATGCTGTTTCAGTGAATGTGAGTTTCAAAGGCTGAGAAATTTTAATGGTAAGTCTCTCTTCATTGTAAGACTATTGCTTTGTTTAGCAAATGTCTATCAGTGTTTGTGCTATAAAATTTTAAATAAAAGTTGTAAATTAAATCCAAGTATCTGTAATCATTGTAAAAGTAAAGCAGAAAACAGTTTGCACACAGAGTTTTGAACAGTGTTAATGGCAAATGGGGAGAAATGCCCAAGTAATGGGACAGTGGAATAGTTGCGTGGGAGGGGCTCTGGGTTTGCACCCCCCTGCAAAAAATCCTGCGGGCTCCCCTCCTTGCTGTGCCTAATTATAGTGGCTGCCAAAAAAACAATTACTAGAAAATGGAAATCAAAATCTAAACCAACTGTATTAGAAGGAGTGACTATAGTAACAGAGATAAAATAACTGAAATTGAGATTGTTAGAAAAGGGGTAGGAACAAATTACATAAGAAAAATTTGGAATTGTCGGAACAATACATACAGGGAAGGAATGAGATTTAAAAGAAGGCAGATCTTAAATGAGCTATGTAATGTCTGACTGAAAATGATTGGGTAGGTTTTAAGTGTTGTATAATGTTTGCAACTGGGAGTGTGGTGTCAGTATAGTTTATAATATAAAATGCTTGCAACTAGGATTGTGTCTGTGTTGTTCATTGTCATTTATGTAAATGTATGATCACTTATGTCATAAGTAATGGTGTAATAAAGATGTTTCTTGTTTAAAAACGTTGGCAGGAATTGAATAATTCATGTAATGTTGCTTAGGTTATATGATATATACCAACAGATGTGAAGCATAATGGTTGTTATTGTTAATTTAATACAATTTGATTACTTCTGTATAAATGTAAATTTGCCTGTGTCACAAGTGATGATTCAATAAAGGTGTTAAAAAAAGAACTTCATGTCCATCTCACTATCATTCAAGTTCTTTTCCATATTATTGCCTTCCCTTTATGACCCAAGATAGACAAAACATTTACTTATAAGAATTGGAGTCACTCAGCATTAATCCTCATAGCATTTTTGTGTGTGACTAACTACCCAGCTATAGGCTGGGAAACCTACAAGCACAGAAATTCCTGGACTTTAATACATATAAAGAAGTTATGTCTTACCATAATGTTCCATCTGTATTGTTGATCCTCATTCAGTCATTACGTGTGAGTATCGGTTCCGACCTTGGAACCGAGCCGGCCATCTTCCAAGCTCGCGTCAGCTACAAACTCTCAAGCTAAAACTCTTACCCAGAATTCCCCTCTCCCTGTTACCTCAGATTGAGTTTGCAAGTCAAAAGAAGGTAGAGACTACCTCTGGTCAAATGACCTAATACAACCGAATGGTGAGATTCACTACAAGCCACAGGAGGGGGAAGGAGGGAGGGTCGTAATGACTGAACAAGGATCAACAATACAGATGGAACGTTATGGTAAGACACAACTTCTTTATCTGATATTGTTAATCCTCGTTCATTCCTTATGTGTGGGACAGAGTCCCCAGCTACCTTTATTCCTGGGAGGCTCTCAAGGAAGGACATTCCTGAGCACCATAGAACCAAAAGATGCTCTTCCCCTGGAGGCCAAATTCAATTTGTAATGACTGATGAAGGTATGAGGAGTAGCCCAAGTTGCAGCTGGACAAATGTCATGTAAAGAGGTTCTGGCATGGAAGGCAGCAGAAGTTGCCACGGACCTTGTAGAATGAGCCTTTATGGTAGTAAGTAATTTAATATTACGCTGTCTATAAATGAAGGTCACGCAGTCTTTCAACCATTTAGCCAATGTGACCATAGCAACAGCACATCCTAATCTAGGTCCAGAATAGGCCAAAAATAACTGTTCTAATTTACGAGAGGCCTTAATCCTGTTCAAGTAGAAGCAAATTTGCCTGTGAATATCTAGGGTATGTAGGCAATACTCTCCTTTGTTTGAATGATTGGGGAAGAAAACTGTCAATTCATTGGCTTGATTAATGGACATTTCAGAGATCACTTTTGGCAGAAAGGAAGGATTAGTTCTCAATGACACTCTATCTCTATGAAAAATCAAATATCGACTCTTGATGCATAAGGCTTGAAGCTCAGAGATATGTCTGGCAGAAGTAATGGCGACCAAAAACAAGGTTTTCCATGACAAATATTTGAGGTTGCAAGAAGAAGCTGGTTCAAAAGGTGGCATTGTCAAAGCTTGTAGGACTAATGACAGGTCCCATGGTTGAGTAGGTTCTCTAAAAGGGGGGTTTAGATGATTCACGCCTTTTATGAAAGTCTTGCATAATTTGTGTGACATAAGAGAGGAGTCTTGGACACCATCATGGAAATTAGATATTGCAGCCAAATGAACTCTAATGGAAGAGGCAGATAGACCGGATTTAGGGTAGATAGATACTCCAGTACTATCGACACTGGTGCTGAAAAACGGATCTACCTATTTTTCTTTCAGCCAAATGGTAAATCTTTTCCACTTGCTGAGATATGTAATTCTGGTGGAAGACTTATGAGATGCAGTAAGAATGTCACATACTGGCAAAGAAATATCATTCTGCCTGGCAATCAAGGGAATTGGAGGAGCCAAGCTGTGAGCTTCAGACTGTTCAAGTTGGGGTGAAACAGATTCTGCGGATGGGAGATCAACCCCGGGGTTGGATGGAGAATCCACGGTTGATCTAGCAGGTGAGGCCAAAGGAGGGAGAACCAAATCTGATGAGGCCAATATGGTGCTATGAGGATTACTTTGCTCTTCAACCGGCGGGCTTTCTTCAGAAACTGGGGAATGAGGGGGAGAGGTGGAAGTGCATAAAGTAGACCCGCGGGCCAATCGTGGACTAGAGCGTCTCTGGGTGACTGTCCCAGAGGGGGAATCAGGGTGAAATAGTTGCTGCATTTGTAGTTGGTCGGGGACGCAAAGAGGTCACAGCAAGGAAGACCCCAGCGGTTGAAAATCTCTGCCGCTATCAAGGGATTCAGGGACCACTCGTTAAGTTGTAGGATACACCTGCTGAGTCTGTCTGCTATCACGTTGGAACTCCCGGGAATGTGCGTTGCTAGAAGAAAACGGTTGGTAGCCATCGCCCAATGCCATATCCTCATGGCTTCTCGACAGAATGGGTAAGATTTGGTTCCACCCTGTTTGTTGATGTACCAGACCACCGCCATGTTGTCTGATTGTATTGCAATAGTCCCAGACGGCAGCAGGGGATGGAATGCTTGCAACGCCAGAAGCATCGCCCTCAGCTCTAGAACATTTATATGCAGATGGGCCACCATTTCGGACTAAGTACCTTGGACTGTCTTGAACCTGACATAGCCCCCCCACCCCATCAGGGAGGCGTCCATGGTCACTGTAGCCTTGTGCTGTTGGGGGGAGAAGGGGCGAGACCATTGTGATGGGTTGTGGGCCATTCACCAATTTAAATCCTGTCTGCACCTGTGAGTTACCCGAATCTTGGCTGAAAGAGGGTACTGAAAGGGATACTATTGGGTGAGCAGTAGCCATTGTAGAAGCCTCATGTGAAACCTGACCAGGGGGACAATGGTGATGGAGGCTGCCATGGAACCCAACAACTGTAGAACAGAGATTTCTCCCTTGAAAGGATTGGGATCAGTTGTTGCTTTATCCTTAGAATTCTGTGCTCTGGAATGAATGCTCTGCAATTCTTTGTATTCAGGATGACCCCTATGAATTCTGTCGACTGAGATGGGGTGAGATTGGATTTTTGCCAGTTTATGGTTATGCCTAGCCTTTCTGCAGAGAGGAGAGAGTATGCCAGGGCTTCTTCCAATGGATGTCTGGTGGGGGTGGAGATGAGCCAGTCGTCTAGGTATGGAAACACCTGGAATCCTTGTAGTTGCAAGTGAGATGTGATGACTGCCATGCACTTTGTGAACACTCTGGGGGCTGGAGAGAGTCCGAAGGGCAGTACTCTGAACTGGTAGTGACTGGCTCCCACACTGAAGCGAAGGAATCTTCTTGATGGTTTGTCCACTTTTATGTGGTAGTACGTATCTTGAAGATCTATCGAGCACATCCAATCGTCTTTTTCCAAAAGCAGAAGGATAGACTGTATTGTGACCATCCGGAAATTTTGTACTGTTACAAACTTGTTCAATACACTGAGATCCAAAATTGGTCTCCAGTCCCCGGTTTTTTTTGGCCCCAAAAATAGTCTTGAGTAGAATCCAGATCCTATCTGGTCTGGAGGGACTATTTGGATGACTCTTTTTCTTAGCAGTTTTGAAATCTCTAATGCTGCTTCTTCCCTTTGACTGGGTGGAACATCGGGTAAGTTTGTTAGGGGGGTGGGACAAAGGTCGAAGGGAATATGATAACCTCTGGTTATTATCCTTTGTACCCAAGAATCGGTGGTGATGATTAGACAGGCAGAAGGGTACAAAGAGAAACGACCCCCAACCACTTCCAGAGGAAAGCAGTTGGGCCGCTATTCAGGAGCACTAGTAGAATTGGCCAGGGAATGAGTCCCTGGAACCCTGGTTACGTGGACCCCCTCTGCCCCGAAAAGGGTGTCTTCCCTGTGAGTTTTCCCCTCTGCCTCTAGGGAAGAACTCGGCCTGTGTGTCACGGAAAGGACCCTGAGACTTTTTGCGCCATATCTTCCCACTCTTCTGGAGAAAGCCTGTTGAGGGGAAGAATAACAGACACCCACGACAGAAAAGGTCTTACCGTCCTGTTCACATCTGGCCAGTGTGCTTTTAACCTTGGGTCCAAACAATGAAGAGGCTTCGATGGGAGCGTTGAGAATGGAAGCACATCCAGGCGTGTCGTCTCAGAACAATGCCTGAACTCGCCGCTCTAGCTGCTCCTTCTGATATGTGAGATATCAGGTGCATGGAGGAGTTGGATATCGATTCAGTGGTGGCTAGCTGAAGAGGCCACTTTGTCACGGACCTCATCAGACACAGCTCCAGCCAAAGTTTCAGAGAGATCAGAAATTAAATCTCTTTGAAGCCTGGTAAAGTGTGCCAAATAGTTCAGGGACCTGATTGCAATGGTCGCTGATGCAAAAGTATGCTTCCCTATTCTGTCCAGAGCCCGAGACTCTTAGTTGGTTGGATAGGTGGATTCTTCTTCTTCCAGGTCCTTTTTTAGTTGTGGCCACCACCACCAAAGCATCTACAGGAAGAACTTTGGACCAGTGGGGATCAGTAGCATGAGGGGACAAAATTTTATCTGGCCTCCGGGGAATGGCCTCAACGGAGTCAGGAGCCTTCCACGCACGCTGCACAATGAGCCAGACCAGTTCGTCGGCAGGTGGAGTAATCCAGGAGGTAGGGGGCCGGGCGCGAAAGGCCTGCAGGAACACAGACTCTTCAGAGGTCTGGTTCGAGGGCTGCCAGTCACCTCTCTGTTTAAGAATTTCAAGAATATCACCAAAGGATACCTCAGAGGGTGAGCGAGGGGACCCTTCCCCATCATCAAAGTCTGTGTCTTCAGTAAGGGACTCCTCTGTGGAGTCCATGTGCTTCCTCTTGCTCGAGCTCTTTTGATGAACTTCCTCAGAGGGAGAAGCTGGGGGAAGACAGTGCAAAAGCGGTCTCCTGTAGGAGTATATCCTGAGGCCCTTGCGCCCGGTGTCCGCTAGGAGCGACTTGTGTACATTGCGGTCCAGAGGAGGGCGGGGAGAGTGATAGCACAGGATCGCCAACTGATGCCAGAGCCTTCTCCATTAGCTGGAAGGCCAGTCCACCTGAAGAGGGGTGAGTGCCCAGGGCAGGGGTCACCCCTCTCCTAAGTGGCTCAGCCTGCCAACTCAGAGTCCCTGGAGGGCTGTGAAACACCAAATTATGTATGCCACAGCTGACATCCTGGGTTGTAGCAAAACTCTCCTTCCACAAAGACAACTGCAGCTCCTTAGTGATGTCCATAAAGGGAACCGTAGAGGGGGAAGACTGTGCTATATCAAGGGGCTTCAAAGGCAATGAAGGAAGAGAATAAGTAGGGTTTTTTGGTAAAGGGTGATCACCTCCTGAGGAAGGATAGGTCCTGGGGGGTGGGATACCTCTGGCCAAAAGCACTTGATTCACAAGATGCAACACGACATGTTCAGAGAGGCTTCTAGTGGATTTCACAGACACGGCTAAGGGGGAGTCAGGTCTATCCAAAGATGGAACAAGCTTGGTGCCCACCTCAGAGGTCTGCACTGAAAACAACAGGGCTGTAAATTACTGAACTACAGGTGTCTGCACTGAGGAAATCATCGGTGCTGAAGTCATGGTCTGCACCAACGATAAGGTCAGTACCGAAGTGGTTGTCGGTGCTAAGGCTGGAACCGAAAAAATCAGTGCCGATAACTGAATGGTCGGTGCTGAGAGGGTAGTCGATGCCGGGTAAGTTGTCGGAGCCGAAAAGGCAGTGGGCGTCGAAAAATCCATCGTCGTAACAGCCTGCATCGACTGGACAGTCTGTGCCGGTAAAGAAGTCTGAACCGAGGAGCCCCTCGGTACAAATCCAGTAAAGGGCATGCTAGTCGGTGCCGAAGTCACAGATGGCGCCAATGGCCTCGGTGACGAAGGTCTAGGTACTGAAAGCGCTGGAGCCGAAGAAGTCAAATCCCAACTGGAAAGCTTAACTTTTTTGGGTCTTGGTTCTTGGGGGTCCCCAGCAGGAGACGGAGGAAGAGACTTGGCCTTTATATGTTCATCACTCTTTTTCTTATGGGATCTTGGAGGGGTTGAAGCCTCCGACCCAGAAATAGCCTCCGAAAAAGGAGATTTAAGTAGCCCCTTCAATATTAATTTATTTTTTCTCTCAATCAACGTCCTGTTAGAGAAATTCTTACAAATCCCACAGGGCAGGTCAACTGTTAAATGAGGCACACCCAAGCAATAGACACACAGGGAATGTGCATCTGAAGTAGGTAATTTATGGCCACAATCTAAACATCTTTTAAATCCTGGACTACCTTTTTTATCTGCCATGTTAGAAAGAAAGAAGGAAACCCAGAAAAAATACCAGCAATGGTACAAGAATTACCCGAAATTAAGAAGGAAAGGGGGTTTACCAATGATGGTAAAAAAGAAATTACCTTATGGTAAAGGGGAAGAAAGGAATTGAAAAGATTCAAGAAAGGATAGTCACTAAATGTGATAAGGGAAGAGAAAACTATCTAATAACTTTAATACTGTATCAATGAGCCCTGACAGTATCCCAGGATGTATCTTAAATAGCATGAAGCACAATTTATCTACACTTCCTAAAAATGCTGTTCAACCTCAGCCTCCACACAAGCTTTGTATCAGGTGAATGGATGAAAGCAGTGGTGATAGCCCTGCACAAAGGAAGGCTATCCACTGACTCAGGTTGTTCCTTGCCCATAAGTTTAACTAGCCTCATTTGTAAGGCCTTGGAAAGACTAATCATGAAATTAATAAGTGCATAGGGAAAAAGTTAAGTCTTGCTTACTCATCTTAGTCAACTATGAAAAGTTCACCAAAACATTGGATGATGGCAAGATGGTGCACACCACCTACTTAGACCTTGCCAGAGTTTTTTGGCACAATACCTCATTTAGGCATAGTGGAAAAGCTTAACCAACTTAGACTTAAACCCATAAGTCACATGTTAGATTGCCAACTTCCTCACCGATAGGACATTAGAAGGTCATGATAAGGGAAGCTATCTCCAGAAAAAGAACAGTCATCAGTGGAGTCCACGTCCCTGTGCTGGTACCTCTTCAGTTTGGCATGTACTTATTTGGAGTAAAGGCAAGTACCAAGGGTCGCTGGCTGACAAAGTTTGCGGATGATTGCAAGGTGGGAGCAGTCCCTGAATCTCTAAATGACTCAACCATTCTCCAGGTAGACCTGACCCTTACATATAACTGGTGCCAGAGCCATGGAGTAAAGCTAAGTGCCAAAAAAGTGCATTATTATATCCTTTGAGAAGTCTACTACTGTGGGAATTTACTACATTGACAATACGACCCTAACAGTTGACCCTGTAGATCAGGATTTGGGAACATATGTGGACAGTGAACTAAAATCCGAACAACATGTCTTCACAGTGGCAAGAAATTCCTCCTATGCTATGCATCTTATAAGCAAAGTGATCACTTCCAAGTCCATGGTTAGTATTGTCCCCCTTTACTCCACTCTCATCAGGCTAGTCATTGAGTGTAATGCCCCCTTTGCCATGTATCTGGCCAAGCATATGCAACAACTCTAACACCCACAAATGTTCCTCACAAAGAGAATACAGGACCTAAACATATGTCTTATGTGGTCTATCTCAAAGCAAAGCACCGTCACTGTATTCAGCATCCTGCAGACTGCTGAGGGGGGACCTTCATCTATTTTTTTATAAGGCAACCTTTGACCCAATACTGATGGGACCTGCTGCACATCTGCAGGTCTGATGGCATCAGAAGTTCTCATTCCAGGGAGCTAAACCTCCTCTGCAACTTAAAAACAGATCAGATTGGGCAGATCTCTTTCAAGGGTTACCATTTCTCTAGAACATACTCCCATCCAAAGTAAAGTTCATCCCTGTCCGTATTCAATCATAACCTGGATTGAAGGATTTGAATGAGGAAATTTACCCCATGACTGCCCCCTGTGCTACTTATGAAGCAGCACGTAAATGCTCACTTTTACAAGTATGGCCTCTATAAATACTCAGTGGTATTAGCTGATAAGTGAGTACTATCTCACCCAGAGCTAAACACTGTCCTATGGGTAGTATATAATTACAGACCTTGTAATTAGGTAATGCAAATATGAACTAATACAGTAGTCAGCTAGGCTTAAAATGGCTTACAAGGACAGTAAGTCTAGCTGAAACTGTAAGAATACCTAATGGATGGAGGAAGAAAGGTGGGAGTTTTACTGTTACACTAACCTTTCATCAAAGATAAATGTTGAAATATACATTGATGGATAAACAGGTTATCTTCTACTAAAGGACATAATTAAAATACCCATCATCGTTAGTTGAGGACTTTATCTGTGTCTGCGTGTGTGTGTTTATAATTTGACATTGATAATCATGCTGGTGGTTTCTTGGGTTACTCCTGAGAAGGGGCACTTATAGGATCATAGGAAGTTACTAGACTATTGGCCCTGAGACCCTTACAAGCCTAGTCAAGAATTAAGGTCATGTTCCAACAAGTCAGCACCCTATGCCACTGTCCAGCAGGGACACAGGTGGAATCCCAGTGGTGTATTTTCTGTTCCCCATCCAGTTATCCAGGTTGCGCTTAAAAACGTTTAATACGGTACTCTGATTTACGTGGAGAGGAAGTCTATTCCACAAATCTGTCCTACCAACAAGTCCTATTGATGTCACAGACCAGGTTGAGGTCATGCGCCTGGGTTACTTGAGTGGAGCTTGACTTGCAGATATGCAGCCGTCCCATCAGGGCGGGGTCTGAGATTGCTTTGTATACCAGACAGAGGTCACCTCTGAGGAGTCTGTAGGAGTCTGACTAGAGAACAGGGCTTTTAGCCAATCTGTATTGGGTAGATGTTTGAGGCCCTGGTATCTCCAGCTGCTGCATGTGGTTTGTCAGGTATATGCCGAAAGAAGCACTGTACTCAATAACGGGTCTTATAAGGGAAGAATACAGGGATGTTATGACCACCTTATCCCTGGATGAGATGCCCTTACTAATGAGGTGGGCCATATAGACAGCCTTCCATACAACAGAGGCAATATGGTGGTCAAAAGTCAGTTTGCTATCAGCATGGGTGCCCAAGTCCCTCACAGCTGATTGCGTGCTTAGTACCTTATTATGAATGTGATAATCTGTGGGGACATCACTCTCCCCAAAAAGGGATGATGATGCATTTTTTGGCATTCAGTTTGAGGCCATGTTTCTGGCACCAGTCATTTGTTTGGGTGAGACCCTCTTGGAGGATGTCCACATCACTAGGGGAATTGACAGCACCCAGCTTGCAGTCATCTGCAAACTTGGTCAGCCATAGCCCACTAGATTTGGCCTGCACCTCCGAAAAGTATATCCCAAACAGCAGAGGCCCCAAGACTGATCCCTGGAGTAACACCGCTTGTTACTGGTCTACTACTTGAGATGGCTTCCTCTATTTTGACTAGGTGGGTTCTATCAGTGAGCCAGTTTGCTACCCATCTGGTAACATATGGAATGATGCCTAGTTGAGAGAGTTTATCTATTATACCTGAGTGGGGAATAGTATCAAAGGCTTTGGCCAGATCAATGTAGGGAGCGTGCACCGTCTTCCCCTCATCTGTGGCCTTATGGACTGTCTCAAAGAAGTCGACCAAATTTAATAGGCATGACCTCCCCTTGACAAATTCAAACTGTGCGGGATCAAGTGTCTGGAGGTTGCCAATGTCCTTGTTAGTGAGATCCATGATAATCTGCTCCATGGTCTTGCATCAGGCTAGTTAGGCTGATGGGTGTATAATTTCCTGAATCGGTGGATGCTCCACCTTTGTGCATATGGATGACAGTAGCTGTCCCCTACTTGGCTGGGACGAAGCTAGTACTCAGGCTTTGGTTAAATAGGGTGCCTAATGGTGTTGCAGGTTACTGCCTGAGTTCATGTAGGATGCAGCCTGGGATGTTATTGGGTCCCATGGAGTCTGTATTTTTTGCCTTTGAGATGGCAGTGATGACGTGCTCCCTAGAGATAAGGGGAGGGGGACAGGTACTAGGAATGTCTTGTTTTACTGATGGGGTGACAGAGAAATGAAGTTTTCACTGAACCTGTCTGCCAGCAGGTTGGCTATATCTACAGCGTTTGTGTATGTGGTGTCCTTGACCACCAGTTCTGAGCAGATTTGGGTGCTTCCTTTGAGATTGTGGACATATGTGAAGAAGGCCTTATGACTCTCTTTAGTATATGTGGCAGTTTGGACTCGAAGTTTGCTTTGGAGGATTTCACTCTCAGTGTTCTTATTTGCTTGCTCAGGCTAAGGAGGGATTGCTTCCAATTAGGCACCTGCTCCTTCTTGGTCCTGGACAGCATTTTTTTCTCTTTATTATAGAGTTTACTTATTGTAGGTGTTAACCAGACAGGTTTACTCTTCCTTGAGGAAGATGATTTTGTCCTGTCTGATATTTCTCATTCCATGCAGCTATATAAATGCGCATATAGTACTTTGGTGTAGGTTTGGACATACGTGCCAGTTCCCATGGAGTAGGAGGGGGCTGTGAAGCTGTTTATACTTTCTCCCAGAAGGTTGTAATCAACTTTGGACAATTTTTTTGTTTGACCCTAGCCTGGGTGGGGGATGGTGACTTTGAAAGTGACTGCTTTGTGGTCAGATCTTACCAAGGATGA
The DNA here is from genome assembly GCF_019279795.1 of Protopterus annectens. Taxonomy (NCBI): domain Eukaryota; kingdom Metazoa; phylum Chordata; order Ceratodontiformes; family Protopteridae; genus Protopterus; species Protopterus annectens. Next base: position 547,940,768 of record NC_056750.1, on the reverse strand, counting down.
TGACACTGTAGGGATGCTGCAGTGGTTACTCATGTTGGTTAATACCAAGTCCAAGATATTTTCACCTCTTGTAGGGGTGTCAACCAACTGGTCCAAGGCATTTGCATTGACAAAATCAAGAAATCTCTGGGCATTTGTGTTTTGGCATGAGTATTTCTTCTCGTCTGTGGTTGGTAGGTAAAGTCACCCAGGATCAGGGTAAAGGGTTGAATGTTGATAGATTCGAAGAGGTGCACATAGGTGGAGTGGGCATCTTGAGTCAGAGTTGGAGGCCTGTAGCTAGGTATGATTTGAATATGGGTCTTGTCAATTGTTAACTGCACCTAGAGTGTTTCCTGTGTATCATACTGTTTGACAAGTCTAGAGGTCTGTACATCTTATATATATATATATATATATATATATTGCAACTCCACCTCCTTTTGTTTTGCTGGCCATGGTTTGGGGTCTGAATGAATGGTAGGATGAGTAACCTGGTATGGCTGGGGTGCTCTCTGCAGTTTTGAACCAGGTTTCTGTGACTGCACAGATGTCCTCTTCTTCCAGGATTAAGAATGCTTGCAATGAGTGCAGTTTCATGTTTGGACTCCTACCGTTTAGCAGCAAGACCTTTAATTTACATTTTGATGAAATGTTCATGTTGATAGTTTTGACCTTATGGCATTGCCTAAAAAAGGCATTATGGGTGAGGCAAGAGCCTTTGCCAGGAGCCTGAACTCCAAGGGAGAAAGATGCAGGCCATCTCTGGCAAAGCATCGTGGTTTGTTAATCATGTCATTCCAGGCTGTCAGGTACTGGATCCCCTTTGCATGACACCAGAAAATAAGCCAATTGTTAAAGTCAATCACTTTCTGTTTGTATTGAGGCATCATTCTGGGTCATGGTAGAATGCTGCTTAAGGCTAGGAACATACCTGCCTGGGACACATACTCAGTGAGCTCGATCATGTTTCTCTTCGGGAACACTACATAATCTCGAAAGTTTGAAATACCGAATTTCAAACTTTCGAGACCATATAGCGAAAACCCCAAACTACCGAAAGACCAGAAGCGTGGATTTCAAAATCCTGACTATTGGGAGTTTGAAATTCACGTTTCTGGTGTTGCAGTATGGTGGAAGGGCAGATATTTCTGTTTAACTGTGTTGGTTAGAGGTTTAGTGTGTAATTGTGTGTTGTGAGTGTGATATGTGTGTGCAGCATGTGGTGGTGTATTCTTGTGTTTGGGTAGTGCGACCTTGGAGTTAGAATATTTAAGTAGGGGGGTGTTGGGGGCACAGGCCCCCACATGGGGAGTGCAGGGGGGCTTGCCCCTCTGCTTGTCTGTAGGTTAGGTTTGTGTGTTTGTGTTTTGCGGGAAGGTGTGTGTATGTGTCTGTGTGTGGTGTACGTTGTGTGTAGTTTTCGGTAGTTTGAATTTCACGGTTTTGGTTTTTCGGTATTGTAGTGTTTCAGGTGTTTGGTCTCGGGATTTTGGGCATCGGCAGAGTGAGTATCTGGTATTTAGTAGTGGTTCCCTCTCTTCATATAGTCCAGGGAGGTACGTTTCAAGTCATTCACTCCAACAAGGACTATGACAGAGTCATAATAATACCTGTTGAGAGACCTGAGAACACTGTTGATATGGCGGATTCTGGCACCCGACAAACAACTAACCATGACTTTCTCCTTATCTAGCCTGGTGAGGGGCACATCTGTGTGCCTTACAATGGAGTTTCCTATGACTAATATGTTGGGTTTATGTTTAGACCTTAGTGGCTGTGAGACACAGGTGTGTGGATTATGTGTGGTGTGGTGGGCAGTGGAGTTTGCATGCATTTATGCCTCGAAGGTCTTTTTTGTTTGGGTATGCTTTTGTTGAGGACCTCCACATATGTGGGAGTGTGCTGTGCAGGTGTGGGTGGTGGTTGAGGTGTGGTGTTCGTGTTGCCAACCTTTTCAGTGCCAGATGTACTGGTTTGTGGGGGGAGAGAGCAATGACACTAGGTGCGTGATGTAATTGCATCTCTCACAAATTGTGTTCCTAGGTGGTAGTAGTACAGGGTTGTCCGTGTACATCAGGCAGTTGCTACACTGTCTCAGGATGCCCATATCAACCAGACTGACAGGAGAAAGTGTAGGAAATTGTCCATCCATATTTGTCAGAAACTGAAAGAGCTAAGAGGGTTAAGGGAGGAAGGTCTAAGAGTAGTACTACTAGATGATAACACAAGTGCTACTAAGGGAAAATTTGTAGCTGGAATACCTCAAAAAGGGTTAGAACAGTGCAGTTGAAGCTCTGGATGCAGCAGACCTGTATCTAGACTATGCTAGTCAATTTTAAGGTTAAGAACACTGTAAAGAAACTCTCAGTGAAGCACAGATTAATAACTTATATTCAAAAGAACAGAACTCGCAGTATGAAAAAATACAGTTAAACAGCAATGAAATGTAAACAGTAATGAATTGCAGTAGATAGCAATGAAATATAGTTAATCAGTAGATTGCTTTAAAACAGTAGCTCACAATCACAACAATGAATTGCAGTAGATAGCAATGAAATATAGTTAATCAGTAGATTGCTTTAAAACAGTAGCTCACAATCACAACAGGAATAGACAGCACAAATAAAGCAGCAGGTCAGTAGAATAATGTCATCAATTTAATGAGGTTACCAGCAAACAGTAATAAATACAGGAAATTAAATGCAGTTGAACTCCTAAGCACAAGCAGCAGAATGAAGTGGAAGAGGTACAGTTCTTCTGTTTTTTGTTTGGTTTTTTTTTAGTAGAAAGTGAGGAGACAGAAGATAATAAGATGATTCAAGGTTGAGAAGCTAAAGGGGTAGGCCTTTACAAAGTTCTCACTATAAACACTAGAATGAGCTGATGTAATGTGACTGGGGGAGTGTCCAGTATAAGCTTTATACTAGAGCCGGGCAACTCAAAGCCACCAAGCTTTAGGACCACAACAGCAGCTGAGCAGTTGGGCGGGATCTAAAAAAAAGTTGTATAGATTAAACAGATATGCAGTAAAACAGAAGTACAGAAAACAGTTGAAAGTAAGCACTTATCTTTTTCCAATATCACAGCAGAGCAAATGGCAGAAGGCCTATCTAACTGCAGCTTTGAACAGCTTGAGCAAACAAGTACAAACTGGTTAAAAACACTGGCTATTAAAGGCAGAGAGAAACCAGCCAAATTATCCAATCAAAATAACACAGTGTTGCAGGAATAATTCTAGCTAGCTCAAACCAGACTGATTCTCTCTCCCACAAAAAAATAGCTAGGCCTCTCTAGACAAACAATTTCACTACAAGCTCCAATGGTCACAAACGTAACAGATATTCAGCTCTAACAAACAACAAAAAGGAAACAAAAAACAAAGCAGTGATGCAGTGGTTAATGTTGCCTCACAACAAGAGGTTCTCCAGTTCGATTCTCAGCTCGGGTGCCTTCTGTGCAGAGTTTGCATGTTTTCCCTGCATTTGCTTGGGTTTCCTCCAGGTACTCTGGTTTCCTCCCACATTCTAAAGATATGCGTCTGGAGTGTTTCTTCCCGGCTTTCCACTGAAAATAGGGTCTGTCCTAGTCAGACTTTCCTAGTCAACAAATGTTAAATACACATAAAAATAAAAAAAAAACAGATATGCAGTAAAACAGAAGTGCAAAAAACAGCTGAAAATAAGCACTTATCTTTTTCCAGTATCACAGCAGAGCAAATTGCAGAAGGTCCATCTCAATGCAAGTTTGAATAGCTTGAGCAGACAATTACAAACTGGTTCAAAACACTGGCTATTAAAGGAGAACAACAGAAACCAGCTAAATTATCCAATCAAAATAACACATTGTTGCAGGAAGGCTTCTAGCTAGATCAAACCAGACTTATTATCTCACCCACAAAGAAACAGCTAGTCCTCTCTAGACAAAAGATTTCACTACAAGCTACAACGGTCAGAAACAGTAACAAATATTCAGCTCTAACAGACAACAAAAAGGAGACAAAAAACAGTTGCACAGATTAAACTGATATGCAGTAAAATGGAAGTGGAGAAAACAGTTGAAAATAAGCACTTATCTTTTTCCAATATCACAGCAGGGCAAATGACAATAGGCCTATCTCACTGCAGCTTCGAACAGCTTGAGCAAACAAGTATAAACTGGTTTAAAACACTGGCTGTTAAAGGCAGAGAAACAGACACTAGCCAAAATGTCCAATCGAAATAACACAGTGTTGCAGGAATATTTATAGCTAGATCAAACCAGACTGATTCTCTCCCACAAAGAAACAGCTAGGCCTCTCTAGACAAAAGATTTCACTACAAGCTCCAAATGTCACAAACAGTAGGAGATATTCAGCTCTAACAGACAACAAAAAGGCAACTAAAAAACAGTTGCACAGGTTAAACAGATATGCATAAAAACAGAAATGCAGAAAACAGTTGAAAATAAGCAGTTATCTTTTTCCAATATCACAGCAGAGCAAATGGTAGAAGGCCTACCTCACTGCAGCTTTGAACAGCTTGAGAAAACAAATACAAAATGGTTTAAAGCACTGGCTATTTAAGGCAGAGAGACTGAAACCAGCCAACTTATGCAATCAGAATAACACAGTGTTGCAGGAATGCTTCTAGCTAGATGAAACCAGACTGATTCTCTCTCCCACATAGAAACAGCTAGGCACCTCTAGGCAAAAGATTTCACTTCAAGCGCCAAAGTTCACAATCAGTAACAGATATTCATCTCTAACAGACAACAAAAAGGAGACTAAAAAACAGCCACACAGATTAAACAGATATGCAGTAAAACGGGATGGTTTTCTAGCACAGCTATGCTAAAACGTATCCTCCATAAAGACCAAGCTTCTAACTTGTATTGTTTGGTGAAGGTTTCACCTGTAGTAAAAGTTGAAACTTCAAAACATTTTTGGCGGATACATATCTTAAAATTTATTGCAGACATTGCTGCTACCTTAGTGGAATATGTTATAGCAGTGCCTTGCAGACATTTGTTGCATTTATCATAGCACAAGGCAGTAATTAGGATAAAACTGACTTGGGATTAGATTGGCCTTCCCTTCCTTTTTACCCTGCTTTGGAGGCAGAGTTGACCTGTTTTGCCTGATGTAGTATAAATGTGATGTATGGAATTTGAGTATATGTAATAGGTGGGCCCCTTCATTTTGGTAGTTTGGATAAAGTAATGAGTAGACTGGTTGAGGGAGACAGCAGAGATGACACTGAACATGAAAAGGGGATTTGTTTTTAAAGGTGGTGTTTTGAATGTCAGGACTTGTAACCATAATGTCCTTTTTCCTGAGATTAGATACAGCATGGAGGGATTTCTAGGAAATTTATTTTTTCCACTGAATCAGTTGCTTTAAGAGAAGGTAAAATTGTGTTTTTCAACATGAAGTTTGAATCTTAGGGAGGAGATGTATAGCTTATTGGTTGTCTTCTTGGTGGTTTTAAACTCACAACACCATTTTAGAAAGGCCTTACCTAGAAGCTTTCACTACACTTTGATAAAGTGCAGAAATATACATGAGTGGATGAATAGGCTATGTTGTACTAAAGGACATAATTAAAATAATCATAATCTTTGGTTGAAGACTTGGTCTGTATGTGTTTGCAATTTGACATTGATCACTGTGCTGGTGGTTTCCTAGCTGAAAGGTGGGAAAACATACACATATCTGTCCAGAGGCTCTTGCGGGTCCACTGGCAGTGATGCCAGCACAGTATGCTAGAGGTCTTCAGTTTGAGTCCCAAATTGAGTTAATGTTTTCCTTTGACTTCTGTGATTATAAACTTGCCTAAGTAGAGGGCTTTCTCTGTATAATTGTGTGTGTGTTTATAATTTGTCTGATGTTATTGATTCCCAGGCTGATAAATGAAAGTTTAAACTCCTTCCCAGTGGCATAGGGTAAGAGGTGGAGCAAAGCTCCAGGCAATAGTCATCATTTCTATCGGCTCTGGGTGCATTGCGGATGGACAGATATTTGTCTTCTGTAGAAGTGCCTTTGCTGATGGAAAAGTTTCTGGAAAATTGACACCAGAGGTTACAATGGATTTATTTCATGTATGCCCCCCCCCAGTGTTTATTACTAGACTAACAGCCCCAGGGCCCTTACAAGCCTAGCCAAGTTCAACCTATGTTCCCAAGCGTGTCTTGTTCAAACAGACACTAAAATCAGCACCTGTTGCCCCTATCCAAGAGGGACACAGGTGGAACCTGTGAGATGAATTTCTGGTTACCCATCCAGTAGTCCAAATTACACTTAAATAGGGCCAATGCGGAGCTTTGTTTAACATGAATAGGAAGCTTGTTCCAAAAGTGGGGCAACCTCTGTGAGACAAATCCGTCTCTTCAGCAAGTTCTGTTGATAGCACATACCAGGTTAAGGTCCTTTGAGTGAATGACCCATGTGCCATTTGACTTGCGAATGAGCAGCATTTCCATTAATGTTGGGTCAGCGATTGCTCTATATGCAAGGCACAGGTCGCCTCTGAGCAGTCTGTACGACACAGTGTAAAATAATAATGATTTTAGTCTGTCCACATAAGACAGATCTTGAAGACACTGAATTTTTTTTGTACGGAACCTTTTTGATCTCTCCAATTGCTGCAGGTGTTTGGAAAGGAACATACCAAAGGGAGCATTGTACTCTATTATTGGCTTGATGATGAAAGAGTACAGGGGGTTATAACCCCTTTTTTTGGAGGTAATGCCCTTACTTATGAGCAATATAAAATGCCCTTCTTACCACTGTGAAGACATGGTGATCAGTTAAGGTTACTGTCAACCTGTGTACCCAGATCTCTCACCACTAACTGCGTACTTAGTGTATTGCTGTTGATGTAGTAGGGTGCAGGAACATCACCCTTGCTGAAGGGCATGATAATGCATTTTTTGCATTAAGTTTAAGATCATGACTTTGGCACCAGTCATTAGTCTGCGTAAGACCTTCTTGCAGGATGTTGACATTGCTAGAGGTTTCAATGATTGCTCCCAGTTTGCAGTCATCAGCAAGCTTTGTCACCTACAGTCCTTTAGTTTTAGCCTGTAGTTCAGAGAAGTAAATTCCAAACAGTAGGGGTCCCAGAACCGATCCCTGTGGAATACCATTGGTTATGGGTCTGCTGGTGGAGGTGGTCTCCTATTTTGACCGTATGAGTTCTATCAGTGAGCCATTTTGCACCCACCTGACAATATATGGGTTGGTACCCAGCTGGGTGAGTTTATCAATGATGCCTGAGTGGGGTGGGGTTGTGTCAAAGGCCTTGGCTAAGTCTAGGTAGGTCATATGGACAGATTTGCCCTCACCTAGTGCTTTGGTGACTGTCTCGAAGAAGTCCACCAAGTTTAACAGACATGATCAGTCTTTGACAAAGCCAAACTTGATGGGATTGAGTGTTTGGAGATTTCCTATATATTTAATAAGGTCCGTGATGATTTCTTCCATGGCCTTGCAGAGAACGCTGGTCAGGCTAATGGGTCTGTAGTTCCTGGGGTCTGTGGATGCACCCTCTTTGAGCAAAGGGATGATGGTTAACTGTTTTTCATTCCACAGTGATGAGGCCAGCTCTTAGGCTGTGATTGAAAAGTGTTCCCACTGGTGATGCTAATTCTTGTTTTAACCCATGTAGCACACAGCCAATCATGTTTTCTGATCTTGTAGAGGCTGTTTTGTTGGTCTTGGAGAGGGCATTTATGACCTGCTACTCGGAGATACTAGGTGGGGGAACAGGTGTTAGGGATTCTTTGGGGTATATGTGACAGGGACAGGGGAGTAAAGTTTTCACTGAACCTGTCAGCCAGCAGGTTTGCTATACCTACAGATTGTATATATGTAGTACCATTAACTATGAGTTCAGCACCGATATAGGCCTTACCTTTGAGGTTATGGATGTAACTAAAGAACGCCTTGTGGTTATCCTTAATTAGGGAATCTAATTTGGATTTGTAGTTAGTTTTGGAGGACTTCATTGGAGTCTTATTTGCTTGTTTAAATTAAAGAGGGAGTGTTTCCAGTTTTAAGACCTTTCTTTCCTACTCTTAGACAGCAATTTCTTTCTCCCATTGTGTAGCCTATTAATGGTAGTTGTCCACCAGATAGATTTGTTTTTCCTTGAAGATCTTGCTTTGGTTCTATCAGATATGACAGAATCAGTACAATTGTACAAGTGCTTCTATAAACCATTGGTGTATAACTCAGCATAGGTGTCTGTTCCATCAGTGGGGGAGGGACTATGAAGTTATTTATGCCATTACATAAGAGGCTGTAATTGGTCTTGGAGAAGTATTTTACTTTAGTTGTTCATAGGTTCATAGGTAAGTACTAGGCTATCGGCCCTGGGGCCTATACAAGCCCAGCCAAAAGGTACCCTGGCTTTTGCCTCCCAAGAAAATTATTTTCCTGTGCCACTGTCGAGCAGAGCCACAGAGGTGATCCCCGGGGTGAATTTCCTATTTCCCATCCAATCATCAAGATTTTTCTTGAAGAGTGCTAATGAGGGGCTTTGTTTGATATAGATAGGTAGTTTATTCAAGAGTATAGGAAGTCTCTGGGACAGGAATCTCTCCCTCTGGCATGTTCTGTTTATTGTGGTGACAAGGTTTAGGTCCCTAGAGTGTGTAGCTCAGAGGGATTGGGATTTCTTTAAGTGCAGCATGTCCAGCAGCTCTGGGTTTGACATAGCTTTGTATGTTAGGCAGAGATCACCTCTGAGTAGGTGATATGCAACGGAGTAAAGCTGGAGTTTTTGAGACGGTCTACGTAGGGCATCTGTTTGAGGCTGGTAATCCTCTTTGTGAGGTATTTCTGCGGTCTTTCCAGTTGTTGTAGATGTCTTGTGAAGTACATACCAAAAGGGGCGTTGTACTCTATAATGGGTCTAATGAGTGATGAGTAGAGGGGAACAATGACCTCTTTTTTTCTGGATGAGAAACCTTTTGTGATGAGGTGTGCCACGTAGAAGGATTTTCTGACTACTGTGGCGATGTGATTATCAAAGGAGACATCACTGTCCACCTGTGTCCCAAGGTCTCTTATCACACTTTCAGTGTTAAGTATACTACCGCCTATGTTGTAGTTCATGGGTACAGAGTTTTTACAATAGGGGATGACAGTGCACTTTTTGGCATTGAGCTTGAGGCCATGGCTTTGACACCAGGCATCTGTCTCAGTGAGGCCCTTTTGTAGGATGTCCACATCGTTAGGAGTTTTGATTATGCCTCCTAGTTTGCAGTCATCTGCGAACTTTGTTAGCCAATGACCGTCTGTGTTAGCCTGTACTTTAGAGAAGTAGATACCGAACAGGAGAGGACCCAGGACTGAACCCTGTGGTACTCCACTTGTCACTGGTCTGAAGTTGGATTTGGAGTCTGCTACTTTCACAGTGTGGGTTCTGTCAGTGAGCCAGTTGGCAACCCATCTTGTGACATAGAGATTTGTACCTAGTTTAGTGAGTTTATCTATAATTCCAGAATGGGGGATGGTGTTGAAAGCCTTGGCAAGATCTAGATAGGCTATGTGAACCACCTTACCCTTGTCTACGGCTTTGGTGACTGCTTCAAAGAAGTCTATCAGGTTTAGGAGACATGATCTGCCTTTTACAAACCCGAACTGGGTGGCATCCAGAGTTTGGAGATTACCAATGTCTTTGTTTATAAGTTCCACAATGATACGTTCCGTGGCCTTGCAGACCAGGCTCGTCAGGCTAATGGGGCGGTAGTTCCCAGGGTCTGTGGTGGCTCCCCCCTTGTGGAGTGCGATAACCATTGCTGTGCGCCATTCAGCAGGCACAAAGCCTGAGGTGAGGCTATGATTGAACATGGTACTTAGGTGGGGTGCCAGTTCATTCTGTAGTTTGTGTAGAACACAGCCTGGGATGTTGTTTGATCCCATGGATGCTGTGTTCTTGGCATTGGAGAATGTGGTTTTTACCTGTGTAGCAGTGATTACAGGAACTTTGCATTCTTCCGGTATAGAGATGGGCTCTTTAGGGGGTAAGAGGGGGGTAAAGTTAGCACTGAACCTATCTGCCAGGATGTTGGCAATATCAGTTGGGTCTGTATATTTAGTGCCATTGTGCTGTAACTCAGAGCAGATCTGAGTGTTGCCATTGAGATTCTTGACATAGCTATAGAATGCTTTGTGGTTGTCTTTAGAATCAGTGGCAATTTTGTTTTCGTAACTAGCTTTGGAGGATTTTATCAGGGATCGCAGCTTCTTACTGAGGCTGACCAGGGATCTCCTACACTCATGGGATTTTACTCTCTTTTGCAAGAGTTTCTTCCTTCTGTTGTACAGTTTGTTTATGGCAGGGGACCACCAGAATGGCTTCCTTTTTTTGGAGGATATTGTCTTAGTTCTGTTTGGGATAGCATGATCCATGCACTCATTTAAGTGCTTATAAAGTGAAATTGTGTAGGATTCAGTAGTCGTAACTGTATTGTCCATCTGCATGGGTGTCATGAAGTTCACCACTTCTGTCTTAAGAAGCATAAAGTTGGCTTTGGAGAAAATTTTCACCATGGTTTCCTTAATGGGGGATGGAGGCAGGATGTGTATATCTAGGGTAATTAGCGTATGGTCAGATCGGACCAATGAGGCGTTGACTTCAGGTGTGGAACACCGGTCACTCATATTGATAATGACTAGATGTAGGATATTGCTGCCCCTGGTGGGCGTGTGGATAAGTTGATCCAGGGCATTGGAGTTTATGAATTCCAGAAAGCGTTGAGCGAAGGAGTTGGTACATGAGTAGTTTTCCCAGTTAATGGTAGGATAATTGAAATTGCCCATTATTAGGGGGTTTTGTTGAACCCTAATATTTCCCAGTACATCAAGAAAAGATGAGTGGGAATCCTGGGGCATGGTGGGTGATCTGTAGCAAGCTACAATTTGGATTGCAGTTTTGCCCAGAGTTAGTTGCACTTGGATAACCTCAGCTGCATTATGCTGAGCAACTAGCCTGGAGGTGTGGATATCCTTCAATTTCATTAAGTTCAGTGTTAAAGTTGAGAGCCAAGCAAATATAGTTTATCTGCATGAGCTGTTTATAACAACTTAAGCATTTTATATTAAAGGTTAGTTTTATTTAAGTATTATATACAATATTATTGCTTAATATTGTTATCATGTATTTTAAGACACAATTAATTAGTTAGCCAATGGTTTTTAATCACGTGATTTTTTTTGTCATTATTTAATTTCCTCTAGTGTTTTGTAACATTACTCTGATGAAGCTCTGAGGTAACAGGGAGAAAACCCTAAGTCTACAATCAATAAAAAGTTTTCCTGCTGTTTTTGTGGAACTATGAGTGATTGGTGGCATTATTTTTTTAATTTTACATTTCGTTCAGTGTTGTTGGCTCTGTTGGGCGATTGTAGTTTTAAAGAGAAACTGGCTGCCTGATTCTCATGTCTCCATGGAGACAATGTGATAAAGAGAAACTGACTACAGTCTGGTGGAGAATTATTGACTGTGGAAAAGAGAAAATATACTGTTCTCTAAAAGCATTCAGTGGTTTTCCTATGGTATATAATGTTCTCTGATAGCATTCAGGGGCTTTCCCAAGGTAGATAATGTTCTCTGAAAACGTCCAGAGGTTTCCCCAGCTGGGAAAGCTATAAAGATAAGACATAACTTTAAACCTTGACACGGTTATAAATAGAACGTGCTGGAGGGACAGATTCATCACCCAGAGACTCCCTATGCTGTGGAACAAAATCCCGGTACATGTGAGGCAGAGCACCTCTCTGGTCTTGTTCAAGAGGAATCTTGACCAATGGATGGGAGATTGCAGATATACCCCAGGGATTACTTCAGCGTCACTGCTTGACAGAGGCACAGCAAAATGATAGGCATAGTTTTTATTCAAACTAAAGGGGTGGCGAAAGCCACATAACTATGGGCTAGGCTTATAAATGCCCTTGGGCAGATAGCCTAGTATGAACCTATGAACCTATAACCAATCAGCACTTATTAGAAGCACAGGCTGCACCATGCTTCTTAGCATGGATAACCTTTCTTTTAAGTTAACTCAAGTCTCTGAGTGTGGCTGTCAGTTTGGTACTTTTGTTCCTATTAGGAGGGTAAAACTTCAGTAGGAGTTGTGTGCTGGTATTAACATAATAGGTTTTAGGGGGTATTGAGGGGTGTTTTTTTTTTTTGAGTTCTTTCAATAAAACAAAAAGTTTTATAAGATGTAACAGGCTCAAATGGATATAACAAGAAAAACGGAATAAAAATTCAACCTGCCAAACAGTGTATGCATGTAACAAAAAGGTGTTGTACATAAAAAGGTGGGAATATTAACTTTTTAATCCAATGATGCTTTAATTAATGTTTTTAAATGTAAATGGCATCACAGATGCAAACAAGAAAGAATAGTGAACTATATTAAAATGTAGAGTGCAAATAGATATGTTATAGGAGACACACTTAGAACTGAACATATGAATTTGATAAAGAAACGTTTTTAGGATGGTTATTCAGTGGAATACCTGGAACAAAGAAAAGGGGGAGTGCTTGTATTAATTGCAAGAGGAGCTCCAATAGTGATAGAAAAAGATAAAATAATGGCAGATTTGTAGTGTTAAGGGGCTACTGGCAAGGGAGAAGGATTACACTGGCATGTATTTACATTCCACCTAAAACTGCTATAATGGAGCTTAAGAAAATTCTGGGAGAAATAATCAGTTTTC